>NC_142081.1:72502145-72820145 GCF_054644295.1 Miniopterus natalensis | reverse complement strand
AATATGAGGCCGCAAGTAGCAGACTAACACTACACAAATAAACTTTGGAGACATTTTAAGAATGCATCGAAAATGGGGAAAAGTTAGCAAAAAAGTGGAGCTAGCAGACAATGGAGAACGGAGCATACAATCATTAATATTAGCTGTAATACAGTAAGTAAAGCAAACATTTGGAACAGGAATTACAGTTAAAATAATGTTAATAGACAAAAACTACAATTAGACATATTCTAAGTCTCACAAAGACCAGATAGATTCTGAACAGGATCCACTGACTTATAAGATAATTAAAAGACAAGGAATACATATGCACTCAACCAAAAGTAAAGCTGTCTAAAAAATTCTGAGTTAAAAATGTTTACTTAAAGAAAAATTAAAAAGGCAGACAGAACCTTTTAAAACAATGTGAGAAAGATGAAATACTGTTTTCATAGCTTTGAGTGAAAATAATTGTCATCTAAGAATTTTTCTCAGCCGACTCAGTTACCATCTAGAGGTTACATTAAAAACAGGGCTCAAAACAAACCAAAACCAAAAACAGGGCTCAAAAGACATTTATGTTGTGACTACTGGTCAACAAATCAAAACAGCCCAAGAGTAAAAGTAGCAATGATGTAAGAAAATTGACCATATACATTTAAATTAATTAAAAATGTAACTAGTTGATTAATACCATTAGGCTCTAATTTAAAATATATGGGTGCTGATAAGCATAAGTAAAACCTATAACCTTATAAATATTTATTACATGAACACATTTAAAATGATAAAAATATTTTATTCAAATATATTCAAGTATATTCCCATTTTGGCTTAGAAATATTATGATTTAGTAATCTCACCTAAAATATTTTCAATTTTTATGAAATTTATAACAAAAACTGTTTTTTCTTACACTATTCTATAATTATACTTTTTACCCTGTGTACTATGAAACATTGATTTTCTCCCCACAAATATTTGTACATATTCTAGCATGCTACAAATCGTAAGATGTCATGGCAATATGGCCTAGACAATAATGATTTATTTTTTTCATGTTACAAGAAACCTGGAGATAGTGGTTCTGGAGTTGGGTTAGAGGCTCACTGCTACCAGGTCTTAGGATCCTCTGTTGTTTAACAATATAAGCTTTCCTACATGCAGAACTTGGCTCCAATTTTATCTAGATGTGTGGCCCTGGACAGATTACTAAACCTCTCTAAATTTAACTTTCCTTATTTATGCAATTAGGATAACAGTCCTCCCTTATGGTTTTTGTAAAGATTAATGATAAAACATCTCACACATAAGCAAGAAACAAATGATACCTATTACTATTATTATTATTAGGTAAATGTATTGCTGAACTAAAGATTGCTAATTAGTGAATCATATAATAAAGACCAAACAGGGAAACAAAAGTTTTAAATCATTGATTTACATTTAAGAAATATTGAAAGTTAAAGCTTAGGTTTGAATGCGTATTATTAGAAATTTATAAATAAACTGAATTGTGTTGATATGGAATAATAAAAATCAGAGTGAACTTTATTATCTAACTGTAATTAAATTATAAATGGAAGGAAAAACTTTTTTTATTAATTATCAGATAAGGTTAACTAATGAAAGTTAATGAACTTTTTCTGTCAATTTTATTAAAGATGCTAAATGGTGGGAAAAAATAATTCACAGTAATGCAGAGAAGTCTAAACCAGTGAGGTATAGTGCCTGCCTTGGTTGATTAGGGTGTAAGCTGACAACCACATCCTTTCCCTTAATGCTACTTGATAGACATTTTTTGTGTCACTCTTTCAAGTCCTACAATATTTCAGGTTTCTAGTAAATAAACATTAGTTTCCTGAGGCAGAGTCTTCTTGTTCTCTTTACAATAACAATTCTACTAATTTTCTTAGTCATAGGATTCTGACTTTATTCTAAGGAGCAATGTACTAGGTCAGGTGACAATTTTCCAGCTTCTCTTATAATTCAAGGTGGATGGTAAATGAGCAGGAACTATTGGTTAATATTCTGATGAAAGCTAATTAAGAATGGTGCCACCGTTGGCATATGTGCTATTTTGATACTCTCCCCAACCCACTCGTGCTCAGAATTTAGGCAGGATTTCTGGAATTCAACAGTCTTCTAAGGTTAATGTGCTGGATTGAGAAGGAACCCCCTGGGCTAAGAATGGTAGGACACAAAGACAGGGGGCGGTGTCTCTGATAACCCAGGGAGCCACTATGCCAACCCAGAATCATCTACTTTTTGTTAGAAGAAAGAGAATAAACATTTATCTTGTTCAAGCCTTTGCTATGTATGATTTTTTAAATAGATCTTTATTGATATCAGAGAGAGGAAGGGAGAGAGAGAGAGACAGAAACATCAATGATGAGAGAGTTAGGATACTAAATTTCAAATATTTCAGTTGACTTGCCTAAGGTTGTAGAGCCGGGATTTGAAACCAAAGTTGTTTTCTTCACTACACGGTCATTGATCAGCTGCCTCCTGCAGGCCCCCGACTGGGGATCAAACCCGCAACCCGGGCATATGCCCTGACCCGGATCGAACTGTGATCTCCTGGATCCTAGGTTGATGCTCAACTGCTGAGCTATGCTCGGCTGGGCTATAATCTTAATTTCTAGAATTTATTTCACACATTTAAAAGACCTAAAGTGTAGAAATAAAGGGCAAGATAGCAGATGTTCTGTTTCTTTGAAAAAGTATCATGTCTTTATGCCCATCACCTCTTTCTCATCTGTTATTGCTAGTTTCTTTCTCTTATTAAATTTTTGAATTCTGATTTTTTAAATCTCTGTAGTTACAATATTTTAGGTCTTGTGTGACTATAATGACAGAATTATGTGTGAAAGTACTTATAACTATTCATTTTACTTGAAAATTATAAGAATCGGTGATGGTGGTGGTCAAGATAGATGTGAGGAAGATAAAGTGTTCTTGGTCAAACCATCTTGTTTTATTCTTCATTTACCCTAAAACAATGTCTACCTATCCTGCTTAAAAACTAAGCCATTCATGCCTCACTGAAATTTGAAATTAAAGGTTAAAAGAGAATGAGGCAGGGAATGAGAATGAAAAAGATGGATTACATTGGAATGTCTTCTACAAGATCGTTACTATGATTGATGCATTTACCTATACTTTCTTATTTAATCTTTACAAAACCCTTGAAAATAGGTATTATTATGCTTATACTAAGAAAATTAGGATACTAAATTTCAAATATTTCAGTTGACTTGCCTAAGGTTGTAGAGCCAGGATTTGAAACCAAAGTTCTTTTCTTCACTACATGGTTTTGAATAGTAGATCAGTTTGGATATAATTATTAATAATTTCATGAACTAACAGATGGATGTTCTAGCTAATTATATTTTATTTGGTTATTTCTAAACAGCTAATGCTTTAGGGGATTTCTACACTAGTCAGAAAAGAGAGAAAGATAAATGTGGGCTAGACTATTGTGTCATATCAAAAACTGTGGCTATTAAGAAGTTTCCTGGACGGTGACTTCAATTTCCTGTCTGATACACCACAGGACTGCACGCAGAAATAGGACTTCCTCATAAGTTAAATTTTAGTTAACTGGTTGGTCATCCTATGTGATCAGGAAGATCCAAGAACAAGATGTTTTTTGTCCAAAAATGTATGCCAGCATATTGAGAGTAATTCATGAAAGGGAACTAAGTAAATTCGATGGCTCATGAAATTGCTAAAGGAAATATCTTTAAAATATTGAGTCATAATGCACATGGTATTTTATAACTTACAAGTTCTGTCACATAATTCTCTAAATTTTACAATCCCATGAAATATACATTTTAATTATAGAAATGAAAAAAGCACAACCAGAAAATTTGAGTCTTTTGAAGATTACACAGATAGTAAGGAACTGACACGTGACTTGGATTCGAGTCTTTTGCCCGGACTAGATCTGGAACATTAAGGTAGTGTCTTTGCCAAACATGTTTAGTCCTAAAATATTTTATTTTTATTGATTCATCTTAGAAAGTCATTTCAGAACTATTCATGTAGGCATCCATTCTTTCATTGAATATTTAATAAGCACCTATTATGTGTCAAGAACTGATATAGGCATTGAGAATACAGCAATGAATAAATGACACAAAAATAAATTAACAGTGAAAGTGAGAGACAAAAAAGTGCTTGAGTGATGAATAGAATTATATCTGATAACTTTCAAACCTCCTTTTCCATAGATAGCTATTTCCACACTCACCAAAATGTATCAGAGTTTCCAGTGAATTACATGAGATAAGCAGCAGTTTTAAGCCTTATCTTGCTCACCTCCTGAAGGCACTAAGTTACTGAGAATGAAATGAAAAAAGGAGGCATACACGTTAGGTTATCATAACTCACTGAAGCTTGATTATATGGATAGAGCTGTATAACAGAATATTAACTCTATTTATATATCTAAAACAACATTGTGAAATAAAAAGGAAATATTTTAATCAAAGGTTACACTCAGCATTACAATTAGAAATACAATGTAATATCCATGTAAGCTCTGAAATAATAAAATAGTGGTTATTCCCATTAGTATTACTGACATGTCATAAAATGCACCTCTTGCTATCTCCTGGAAAAGGTAAAAATCCCCTGATAATACCTGAGCAATGAATAAGTGTAGTCAACCCCAAAGGAATTAAGATAAGAGGTTATAAGAATGGATCTCTTGAGCCTAACTGAGAAACTAAATTCATTTACTGAGCTGCAATAAGCTTACAGGAATGAGCAAAGCAATCTGAAAAGCAGAATAAAAAATTCTGGAGATATAAAAGTCAAGATGACACAGAAATTCTAGGAGCTGTGAAATAAATTTCCCACAGATCTGTCATTAATGGGTACAAGGGATTCCATTTGCAGAAAGCACTACCTTGTTTACAATGATGGTGTCAAAGTCACTCTTTTGAAGGGAGGCTTGTCACCAATGATGGGGCAAACAATGGATCTGCTTATTAACAAAATAACTACACTGAGTTTGCACAAAAAGACGCTCTCCTACGCTGTGGATGTGTAATCATTACTAGGTGCAATTTATGCATCTTATAAACCCATGCAGCACCACGTGTGTAAGGTGTATACCTTCTGCATGCATATACACATACACACACATACACAGTATTACTTCTTTACTATGAAGAAAGGGAATTTTCTGTTTTCTTCAGGAATCTATCCCAGGCAAAGGCTGTTCAGTGTTGGAATGAGGACTGAGACTATAGAGTCAAATAACCCAGGAGTGTGAGGGAGACCTGGTGTAAGCATATTCAAACAGAATATCCAGTGGGTTATTCTGTCATCTAGGGAGAAAGAAGTAATCGAAGAGATCTGTATGGGAGGGAATTTATAATATTATTCCTACTGGGGAAAATGTATCCTATTCTCAATAAAGACCTAGTAATATTCAAAATAGTGATATTCTGAATCTGTCCATCAGGCAATGCTTAGAGAAGCAGTTCTTGGGCAACAGTGACGAAACAATACCCCATGTTGGAATCCCTTTAATGGTAAAAATTATACACGCCCAGGGATTTTCTTCAGAATTTATTCTGTATAGGTTTTAAAAGACTGGGTTTCTGTGTGACTTAAGTGTGAAGTGAAAAACACCTCACATTGTACAATTCATATATTCTTTTTTAAAATGGGTATACATTCATGTTTTATAAACTAGACCGTTGAGTTGTATCTTCAATATGTAGGAATATTTTTACAAAGTGAATTGTCACACTGTGCTTTTCTTTTTGTCTAAATGTTCATGGATATTTAAAAAAATTTAACTTAGAGTGCCAAATGTTTTGCTACATAATCTTCATTATTTTTTCCAAACTCTGTTGATTTTTCTAATTATATCTGACAAACTCATGCAGCATTGTAGTGCCTGCAGGACTTTAGTATCATGCATTAAATAGAGAAAAAGGCTCAATTGTGGCCTCTTAACTCAAATGATAGGAGAGCCAAATGAAAAGCACCTGTAACTACGATTTTGTTCATAATAATGATGATGATCTTTAATATTAGACTCATCTTGTTTCCAGCCTTTATAATATACTCCTAACAACTGAGGCAGTGGACCTGTTTCACTTTTAAAAAAAAAAAATTTTTTTTTTTAAATTTAATTTTTGTTTAAAATATTACAGATGTCCCTTTTCCTCCCCAATGACCCATTCCACCCCGTCCCATTCCCCTTCCCAGTCCCTCTCCCCCCCATTGTCCTAGTCCTTGGGCTATGCATATATGCATATAAATTCTTTGGTTACTCTCTCCCCCTCCACCCACCCGCCCTCCTCCATCCCTCTGACATTCGTCAGTCTCATCTATGCTTCCATGTCATTGAATCTATTCTGTTCATCAGTTTATTAAGTTCTTTAGGTTCCACGTATAAGCGAGATCATGTGATATTTGTCTTTCGCTGCCTGGCTTATTTCACTTAGCATAATATTCTCCAGGTCCATCCATACTGTCCAAAGGGTACGAGATTCTTCTTCTTTACAGCTGCGTAGTATTCCATGGTGTGAATGTCCCACAGCTTTTTTATCCACTCATCTATTGATGGGCACTTGGGCTGTTTCCAGATCTTAGCTATTGTAAACTGTGCTGCTATGAACATCGGGGTGCATATATCCTTTCTGATGAATGTTTCTGGACTCTTAGGATACATTCCTAGGAGTGGAATCACTGGGTCAAAAGGCAGCTCCATTTTTAATTTTTTGAGGAACCTCCATACTGTTTTCCATAGTGGCTGCCCCAGTCTGCATTCCCACCAGCAGTGTACAGGGTCCCCTTTCTCCACACCCTCGCCAGCACATGTCGTTTGTTGATTTGTTGATGGAGCCATTCTGACAGGTGTGAAGTGATACCTCATTGTGGTTTTAATTTGCATCTCTCTGATGATTAGCGACATTGAGCATTTTCTCATGTGTCTCTTGGCCATCCGTGTGTCCTCTTTGGAGAAGTGTCTATTCAGGTCCTTTGCCCATTTCTTAATTGGGTTGTTTGTCTTCCTCTTGCTGAGTGCTATGAGTTCTTTGTACACTTTGGAAATTAGCCCCTTATCAGATACATCCTTGGCAAATATGTTTTCCCAGGCCGTGGGGTTCCTTTGTATTTTGAGGCTGTTTTCTTTTGCTGTGCAGAAGCTTTTTAGTTTGATGTAGTCCCATATGTTTATTTTTTCCTTTTTTTTTTCTTGCCCTAGGAGATGTATCAGTGAAAAGTCCACTACATGGTATGTCTGTGACTTTACTGCCTATGTTTTCTTCCAGGATTTTTATGGTTTCTTGACTTACATTTAAGTCTTTATCCATTTTGAGTTTATTTTGTGTATGGTGAAAGCTGGTGGTCTAGTTTCATTCTTTTGCATGTATCTGTCCAATTTTCCCAGCACCACTTATTGAAGAGACTGTCTCTACTCCACTGGATACTCTTGCCTCCTTTGTCAAATATTAACTGACCATAATGCCGTGGGTCTATTTCTGGGGTCTCTGTTCTGTTCCATTGATCTATATGCCTTTCGTTGTACCAATACCAGGCTGTTTTGATTACAGTGGCTTTGTAATACAGTTTGAAGTCTGGTAATGTGATCCCTCCCACTCTGTTCTTTTTTCTCAAGATGGTTGCAGCTATTAGGGGTCTTTTTGGTTCCATATAAATTTTCGAAATGTTTGTTCTAGAAATGTTTTCATATGTCTGTGAAATATGCTGTTGGTGTTTTAATAGGAATTGCATTAAATTTATAAATTGCTTTGGGTAGTATGGACATTTTAATGATATTAATTCTTGCAATCCATGAGCATGGTATATTCTACCACTTGTTTAAATCTTCCTCTATTTCTTTTTTCAGTGTCATGTAGTTTTCCAAGTACAGATCTTTTACATCCTTGGTTAGGTTTATTCCTAGGTATCTTATTTTTTTAGTTGCAATGGTAAATGGTATTGCTTTTTAAGTTTCTCTCTCTGAAAGTTATTGCTGGTGTATAAGAATGCCATTGATTTCCGGATGTTGATTTTGTATCCAGCTACCTTGCCAAATTCGTTTATCAAATCTAGTAGTACTTTGATGGAGTCTTTAGGGTTTTCTATGTACAATATCATGTCATCTGCAAATAATGACAGTTTTTACTCCCTCCTTTCCAATTTGGATACCTTTCATGTTTTCTTCCTGTCTGATGGCTATGCTGAGGACTTCCAGTACTATGTTGAATAAGAGTGGCGAAAGTGGACATCCCTGTCTTGTTCCGGTTTTTAATGGAAATGGTTTTAGTTTTTGCCCATTGAGTATGATGTTGGCTGTAGGTCTGTCGTATATGGCCTTTATTATGTTGAGGTATGATCCTCTATTCCCACTTTGCTGAGAGCTTTTATCAGAAATGGGTGCTGGATTTTGTCGAATGCTTTTTCTGCATCTATTGATAGGATCATATGATTTTTGTTCTTCATTTTGTTTATGTGGTGTATCATATTTATTGATTTGTGGATGTTGTACCAGCCTTGCATCCCTGGAATAAATCCCACTTGGTCATGATGTATGATCTTTTTAATGTATTGCTGGATACGGTTTGCTAGTATTTTATTGAGGATTTTAGCATCTATGTTCATTAGGTATATTGGCCTGTAATTTTCTTTCTTTCACTTTTCATTATAGCTCCACTGAGTTTCTAGAATGATTAGACTCAAGAAGTTTATGAAAAGTTTAGCAATGCGACATGTGGCTTAAGTCTTACATTATAATCATCTGCTTGGTCCTTGGGTATCTATTTTTTTTATAAAATATGTCTTTACTGATTTCAGAGAGAGGAAGGAAGAGGGAGAGGGAGAGATAGAAACATCAGTGATGAGTGAGTCATTGATTGGCTGCCTCCTGCATGTCCCCTACTGGGGGTGGAGCCTGAAACCAGGGCATGATGCCTGGCTGGGAATTGAACTGCGATCTCCTGGATCATAGGTCGATGCTCAACCTCAGAGCCATGCTGGCCAGGCCTCGGGTATCTGTTTTGAGTTACAGTTCTGGAGTCCTGTGTTGTTCTATTGGTTTTTATTGCAATTTGAAAGGCAATCTTGTGAACTAAGCATTGAGAATCCTGCCTTGGCCTCTTCAGGTCACTGGAAAAGTGACGATACCTCTGTCACTTGCTGAGTCAATATTTTATGCCTACATTCATGCATATTTGAAAATCTAACTAAGATGTTTTCTTAAATTTTTCATGGCACCATATCAGACTTCAGGTTGTTTTGGGGATTATCTCAGGCCAGATACTTATCTCCTATAATAATGCACCTAGAACACTATGTTCAGCCTGACTGGGCAGACAATATTGAAATATGAGTGAGTTTCTTAGCTCAGAGCTTGATGTCCCTAGAGAATGAGATTAATTTCAGACTCCTGTACCAGCTAATCTGTCCTTTTCAACTGTCAGCAGGGAGTTATCACTGATTCTATCCTGAGATAACTCCCTCAATCCCACAATAATTTGGGTCTGGGTTAAGGTTACCAGTTGCCTAGCTGCATTTCTGCCATGATTCCTAAATCTCCTACCTAGAACTTAAAGCTGTTCAGCTAATTTCTGAGTATAAATTTTGACTAAGCCAGTTTTTTGCTCACCAGCATGGATATCAGACTCTGAAACATCTGCCCCTGAAATAGCTGCCATCTTGCAACAGCTCTGCTATTGTTAGGAGGTTTTCACAGCCCTACCTTCACTGGATCTTATGTGAATCTCACCTTTATTCCTCTCAAGTTGTCTCAGGAGGTCTCTCGAGGATCTGCTATCTACCCTGAGGTCCTAGACCCTCCACTTTGTAAAGCAGGCATTGCTTAAGTGTTACCTAAATCCAGTAACTCACCACCTTCACTATCTTACTGATCAGATTCTGCAGTGTCCCATAGTAGTCTATCCATTGTCTAGAAATATCCAGCTAGCAACACAGCTGGAAGGCTCTTACAAATGTCTCAGTTCACAGCTGTAAAGCTATCTACGTAAGCACAGATCTCTACATCAACCCTGAATATTTATGCCCTGTTGCTTTGTGTGTGGGAGTTAGGCATGTGTGGCAGGGCGTAGCAGTTGTAAGGAAGCAGAAGGGGGTCCTGTATTTTCTAGATTTTCTCCTTCCAACTTCCTCACCTTCCTCATTCCGGGCGGTCTTAATATTGCCACCCCACCACTGGGATGAGGAACCTGGAAAAAGACGGTGTCTAACACTGGAAGAGTTGTTCGTTATTGGAGAGGACCAGAGGTGAATTTTCCATGAAGAGCTTTATTGTACCTACTAAGTACAGCAGCATAACTACAGAAGCAATGAGAGGAAGGCAAGACAGCAACTCCAGGCAGCTCTGACATTTAAAGTGTGTGAATATCCTTTTTAGCTTTTTGCTATCACTCACCAAATTATTTGCCAGCTGATGGGAAGAAAAGAGTTATTGTGGGCCCATATGGCCAAAGATAAAAATAAAACAGAGACTCAAGATCATTAAGCAAAGTTATGAGTGCATTTTATAACATTATGTGGTAACCCCAAAACATTAAGACTGGACTTGTTTATACTTATTAATTAAATCTATGAGACTATTAAAGGATGAGCTATTTTTCATTTCCTTAAATATTAAAAACAATAATGAGGCAAGGACAGTAGATTGACCCTGCCATCACTGGGGCAAAGGGCTGGGTCCTACTGGGGATTTGGCTGGGTCCTACACACAGGGAGGCCTACTAGATGTTCAACCTCGTTCAGCTTTCCGCTTGTCAAAACAATAGAATTTGGAGCTGGGCACAGATAGGTGGCTATACCTGGGAACTCTTGATTTATTTGGTGAGTTTGGTGAACTGGGCACAAACACCATTGATAATATGGGCATATTTGAGAAACACTTTAGGAGGTATGTACATTCATTTATCTACTATCAGTTATGCCAGGTTTTAGGTATTTATTTCCAATATTAATGGTTTTTGAGAACAGATAGGATTCAGCAATTATATTAATAAAAGTAGACTACAATATTAATGAAAGCCACTGAACCAATATTAAGTTGTATTCTGTGTTATCTTTAGAAGTCTTTAAGAAAAAAGCCCTAAATAAAACCTGAATAAGACTAATCACCTTCATCTTAACATTCAACTATAAAAGATTCTTTTTAATAAAAATCTAAGAAGCCATTCAAGTATTGGTTGTTTAAGTAGTTGTTACAAGCTAGCATCTGGTGAAACAGCAGCCCCAAATAGACAGATGTTTTGAGTTTTCCATCGAGGAATAATGGCTGTAATATACACCTCTCGGCTGCTGGGCATGGAATGAGTGCATCCTGGGGTGGAATCTCTCATGTCCATCTGCTGGGCTGGCCGGTTGCCTGCTCAGGAGTTGGTCAAATCTTTGCCATGTGGCATAGGTTTCAACTTTGAGGGCATTTATACAATAGCCTGAATTTGAATAAAACTGAACATATTCCAAATAGTGGACCATTTTTCGTCCAGTGGTATCATATGATTTTTTTGTCTTCTAACTTAGATTTTATGCCTATGTTGTTCTTTATGTATGCTTTTCTTCCCATTCAAAAACATAATCAAGTAAATTTTAAATTTAGTACCTCTAAACTTATTGTCAGAAAACAAATTAAGAATAGATATCCTATTTGGAGATTACTGCTTTCACTTAGGAAGACTCACAGAACTATGTTTATGAAACTGACCAGCCCAGGAACAAACAGCACATGGAATAATAACTTCTTGTCCCAGATGTCATTAATTTAACATTACCCAAAATCTTTAATATGTTAAATTAACAGGAAACAACACATCTGAGTAGCCAAGGCTTTACTGCAAAGCTCATGAATTTGGCTCAGAGCTTATAAGTTATGAAAATACCATAGAACTTTCATTATGAATCTAATTATTTAAGACACAGTTTGAAGAGGCGTGATTTCTGGTTTTCATTCCAAAATAGATCACAACCAACAAATTAGAAACTCAGATGGAGGTAAGGCAGAAGAAAAGCTATTGGTTCTTTTGTGATTAGGAGAAACTGGCAAAAATGTCAATAGCCACTGGAGGCAGATGGCCCAACTGAATGAGTGAGTCCTACTAGACCTCTCCAGTATCATGCTGGCTGGCAGCATAAACGCTCTAATGGACAGAATTGATAGCCTTTCTCCTCTTGTATGGGAGTACTCAGTTTTTGAAAATGATTACAAAGTATAAACGGGAAAGGAAGAAAACATTTGGGACTCAAGAACCAAGGCTTTATTCTTACAATAACAGTATAAATTGCACTTGTGATATTTTCAAGGTAGATTATTTAGAATTCTTAGTGGATAAAATATTCTTTATTTTCAATTTAATTTTCTGGTGAGTTGATGGCTTTCTATTCGGAAACTCTCATGTTTTAAATGCTCCAAAATTTTATTAGTCTACTTTTAACCCTAATAAGACTAATAAGGTGAAAATAATAAGAACATTGTTAATTTTGGAGGATATTATGGTGCCTTCAAGCTCTTAGTTTAAATATCACTTCTCTTTTTTTAAAAAATATATATCTTTATTGCTGTCAGAGAGAGGAAGGGAGAGGGAGAGAGAGATAGAAACATCAATGATGAGAGAGTCACTGATCAGCTGCAGCCCGCAACCCAGGCATGTGCCCTGACTGGGAATCGAACCCTGATCGCCTGGATCCTAGGTCGATGCTCAACCGCTGAGCCATGTCCAGCTGGGCCCTAGAACTTTGCTTTAAGGCAAGATTATTAGGCATTTTAACAATGACAGTATATTATATGTTTAACAAGATATTTGACAATTTCCTGTGACATTTGCTGAGAAAATTGTAAGTTGGTAGAAACTGAGTATTACATATATTTAAAAAAATTTGTGTGCAAGTAACTTAGACACTTTTCTGTATAGGGAACTAATTTAGTGCTGAAATAAAAGTGCATTCTATAATATACATAGAATGAGTATTTTAGTGCAGGATGTGCAATTAGATCTTAAAATTTAATGGAAAAATTTTCAACAGAAAAAGCAATAGTGTGGCTCTTTCTTAAAGGTAAATAAATTGTATAAAAAATTTGAACTTGAATTGTTTTATATTCCAGCTTCTTTTCTATTGGTTGAACCACACCTACCTTAGAATAATGAATTTCTTTTTTAAGCAATAAATTCTCAATCTCCACTGTGTCAGTAATTTCAGTTTCTATTATGAGTACGTACATCTCTTCTACAAATTGTGAATTTTGACTCTGGCCATTATTTGGTCCTCAGTAGATATGTAAAAATCTATACTCATTGTTCTTTCTAAAATTAACAGTAAAAATAACTTTAGTTCTTTCTAAAAATCTCCACATTATTGTGTGACCCCTAAACATTTTCTTCACTCAGCTAAAAATTCTAGTACTAGTCACTATTATTTTCATAAATGTGATTTTTATCCTTTCACTGGCTTTTCTATACTGTAATTCCTTCTCAAATCTCTCAGTAGTTATAAAATTCAGAACTGGATGCAGGTTTTTCTTGCTGATAAAAGGTCATTTTATTATTTAATCTGACTCCCATATATAATTTTGTGTGTATGTAGGCAGTAAGCTTGAAATCTGTATACATAACTTTTCTTCAGACAAATGCTTGGCAATGGGGAAGGAAAGGGTCATAATGTAAATTTCTTTTTCTTTTCTTTTTTTTATTTGTCTTTATTGATCTCAGAGAGAGGAAGGGAGAGGGGGAGAGGGAGAGAGAGAGATAGAAACATCAATGATGAGTCATTGATCTGCTGCCTCCTGCACGGCCTCCTGGGGGCCTGCAACCCGTCATGTGCTCTGACCAGGAATGGAACTGCAATCTCCTGTACCATAGGTCCATGCTCAACCGCTGAGCCACACCAGCTGGGCTAAATTTCTTTGTTAGTGGAAGACCATCAGGGACAAAGAACATGGTACATGAATAAATAGTATTTTCTTAAGTTTAAATTAATTTTTAAAACTAATGTTTTCCAAGACATTTTTAAAAAATGATAAAGAAAGACCAAAGCTCAGAAGAAAGATCCAAGGTTTTTCAGGGAGCATAGAGTACTTATTTGTTGTGGAGGAGGGAGTGTGATAAATCTCTTTCACTAATTTCACGAGTAGCTAATGATTACAGAAGATTAACTTTCTTTGCTTAAGACACATGCCAGGAATGATACATTCATGATGAAATAAAATTTCTTTTGTTTGAATCTTTGATTTAGTTTAGTTGAGATTGGCAGGTGATTAAGCAATCTTTATATTCCTCTAACATTCATTATATAAACATTAATATATTATAAATATTTATGCATATATATATACACACACACAAACATGCATATATTTTAATCTTAGAAATACTTACATCTTTACCTTAGTGTCTGTCTTTTATTTACATCCTAGAAGGCTCAGAGACTACATTTCAGCCTACCTTTCGAAAAACCTATATAAATTTACAGTATGTCTATTAATCTTATTTTTTCTGCTTAATTTTATAAATCACTCCCCGTCTATTTTCTTCAACTGTCTCATTTATTAACTTAGTTTTAGCAAATATAATTTACAAATATATCAAATGAAATGGGAAATCAATCAACAAAGACTTATCCATAATATAAATTATCTATACATACGTATTTTTGCTGGTATGAAGCAGAATTTTATAATAGTAAAAATAATACTAACCTGGGGGCTAGGAGTCCTGAATTCTTATTGTTATTCAGCCATCTATATGTATCATGATTTATTTAGGGCTTTGTCTTCATTTATAAAATTAGGCAGATAGTCAAGAGACCTCCAGTTACCCTTTATCCTTATAAATTCTCTGACATTAAGTGGAACATGGTTGGATAAGTGGAGAACAGTGCTATAACATAGTTTCTCTAATTTCCATTCCAAAATACACTAAAAAAATGAGAAAAATAAGAATCAAATTATGATATCAAGCTTTTTTTTTTGTATTATGGTAAAAAATACATAAAATTGACCATTTTAACCATTTAAAAATGTATAATTTAGTGTTATTACGTACATTGAATATGTTGTATAAACATCATCACTAGTTCCAGACTATTTCATCACCCCAAAAGTAAACTCATAGCCATTAAGCCATCACCCCCCCATTCTCTCATCCTCTCCACTGCTTTCTTACTTTATGAATATTCCTGCTCTGGATATTTAGTATAAATTAAATCATATCATATATGAACTTTTTGTTTGACTTTTTTCATTGAGCACAAAGTCTTTAGAGTTCATCCATGCTGTAGCATGTATCAGTACTTCATTCTTTTTTATGACTGAATAATATATATTATGGATATACCACATTATCCATTCATTATTTAGGTTCTTTCAACCATTGGTTATTATGAATAATGTTGCTGTGACCATCCATACACAAATTTTGCTTGAACATCTGTTTATTTTTAGTAGTAAAACTGTTGGGTCATCTGATAATTCTATGCTCTGTTTCTACACAAATACAGAATATCAGAAATTATGAGTATGTGAGTAAGTGTAGAATACTTTTTCCTAAATAGAAACCTTTTAAAAATTAAGTAAAATAAATTTTTACATAAATTAAAAATTAAAATTAGGAGGAAACAAGATGGCGGCGTAGGTAACAGTTGCACCCGTGGCTTCCCACAACCACATCAAAATTACAACTAAAATACAGAACCACGTCACTCAGAGCCTCCTGAGATGTGGCTGAAGAGAAGCCCCACAACCAGGGAGCTGAAGGAGCAACGAGACCGGGAGGAGGGGCGGAGACACGGCCGCGGGCCCACACCCGGTGCCTCGGTTGAAAACCAGGAGGGAATCTCGGCAGCGGAGGTTTCCCGGAGGAGGGAGGGGTCCCAGCCCCACAGCAGACCCCCAGCCCAGGGCTCCAGGCTGGGAAGAGCTGCCCCCACAACTCTGGGCTGTGAACCCAGCGGGGACTGTCCCTGAGGGACACAGAGGCTGCGGGAGCCCCAGCAGCTCCTCTAAAGGGCCCGGCACAGACTCACTCGGATGCTCCCTCTGAGCCCAGCGCCGGGCAGCAGCCTGAAAGGACCCGGGACCCTCGGGGAGGAACTAACCTGCCTGAAATCCGGGCGAGAGGTGGAGGGGCGGCTTCCTCCCAGGCAGAAGGGCCGGCAGAGGCAATGGCTCCTGTGGCGAGTCCTCCCCGCACACAGCCCGCAGGCAGGCGCCATGTTTGAGTCGCCAGCACCTGACTCCCACCTCTGGCCCCGCCCCGTGATTCCCGGAGGCCCCGCCCCTCCCCACCTGCAGCTCATCCAGGCCATTTCCAGGGGCTTTTCTGTGCAAGTGGCTTCTCAGGCCTCATGCTTAGGACTTTCCTAAAATCTCTCAAGCAAGCAACAGCAGGCCCCACACGGCTTGATAAGTGGCCCCAGGCCTGGCATGAGCGGCAGCCTGCATTGGCTCATAGCGTGGCCTCTCCTGGGCAAAGCCAAGCCCAGCACAAGTAGCAGCCAGCTACAGTTTGCTATGTAGCTCATGCTGGGTGGCCCTGGGCAAGGCACTGGCACAGGCTGACTTTGCACCTCCTGGGAGTCCCCAGAGACAGTGCACCTGGTGGTCAGATTCAGCCATGCAGGATTACAACCCTATCATACCCATGAGTGACACACTCAAGGGGCGCACCTGGTGAACACCAAAGCTCCACTGAAGTAAATCCTGCTCCATAGGGGTGTCTCCAGCACAGCAGCTCTCTGGCTGTAGTTGCAGCTGGTCCTCACAGCCGATTGGCCTGGGGGTCAATTCCTCCCAGTGATGCCATCAGCAACCAAGGCTCAACTTCAACAGGTCAGAGCACACAGCCCACACAGGGGAGCATCTAGAAGGCCCAGCTCAGGTGACTGGGGAGGCTGAGCCACTGGACCCTACAGGACACCTACTACACAAAGCCACTCTACCAATTCCAGGAGACATAGCAGCTCTACCTAATATATAGAAACAAGCACCAGGAAGCAGCCAAAATATGGAGGCAAAGAAACATGACACAAAGGAAAGAACAGAAGACATCTCTAGAAGAGGAACTAAATGAAATAGATCCAAGCAAGCTAACAGATACAGAGTTCAGAATTATGGTTATAAGGATGCTCAACCATATTAGTAAGAGTATTATGAAAATAACTGAGAAAACTGAAGACATAATAAAGTACCAATTTGAAATGAAGCCTACACAAACTGAAATGAAGAATAATTTACAGGAATCAACAGTAGAGCAGACGACACTGAGAATCAAATCAGCAATTTGGAACATGAGGAAACAAAAAACACTCAACCAGAAGAGCAAAAAGAAAAAAGAATCGAGAAATATGAAGATAGTATAAGGAGCCTCTGGGACAATTTCAAGAGGCCCAACACTCATATTATGGGGGTGGCAGAAAGAGACCAAGAAATTGAAAACCTATTTGAAAAAATAATTACAGAAAACTTCCCCTACCTGGGGAAAGAAATAGACTTACATGTCCAGGAAGCACAGAGGGTCCCAAACAAGAGGAACCCAAAGAGGCCCACAGCAAGGCACATCATAATTAAAATGCCAAAGGCAAAAGACAAAGAGAGAATCTTAAAAGCAGCAAGAGAAAAGCAATTAGTTACCTACAAGGGAGCACCCAAACAAATGTCAGCTGATTTCTCAACAGAAACTTTGCAGGCCAGAAGGGAGTGACAAGAAATATTCAAAGTGATGAAAAACATGGAGCTATAACCAAGATTGCTCTACCCAGCAAAGCTATCATTTAGAACTGAAGGTCAGATAAAGAGCTTCACAGATAAGAAAAAGCTAAAGGAGTTCATCACCACCAGACCAGCACTACAGGAAATGTTGAAGGGTCTTCTCTAAGAAGAAGCTAATGAACAAAAGAATCTGATGAACTAAATAGATCCAGAGGTATTGATGCATGCAACAGATGATCATATTTCAGAGGAAAGAGGGGAGAGGGGTGGAGGGTGGAAAGAGATTAACCAAAGAAGTTATATGCATAACCCATGGACACAGTCAATAATGGGGTGAAGGCCTGGGAGGGGATGGGAGTGAGGTAGAGGAGGTCAATTGGGGGGGGGGGAATGGGACACCTGCAATACTTTCAACAATAAAGATAAATTTAAAAAATTAAAATTAATGAATGCTTCAAACAAAAACAATAATGTGTATAATTTATAATGAAGCACAAATAAAATATGTGACAACAATAGCACATAATATGGGCTGGGAAAATGAGAGTAATATATTGTTCTTATACACATGAGTAGACAAATATTACTTGAAAGCAGATCGTGATAAGTTAAAAATAAATTCTATAAAACCTAAAATAGACACTAAAAACCACAAACAAAATAAAATGTATGAGGTTGTTAATTTTCACACACAAAAACCCCCCAAGAATTAACAATATACTGCTGATAAGGGACAATATATTACATATTGAGAAATAAAATTGAAGTAAAATAATATACTAGAGATATCCCATTCTACTATTGAACAGAAGAAAATAGAAGTGGTTTCATTAATATCAAAGTAAATTTGTCAGCAAAAAATATTTCCAGGCATAATAATAATGTGGTCAAATTCTTCAAGAAGACATAAGAATTCAAATGGATATGAACCTAATAACAGAACATCAAATAAATAAAGCAAAAACTGATAAAACTGAAAATAGAAACAGACTAAATTGCAATTATTGTCATGTAGTTTATCATATAAATAGACTGAAAAAACAAGCCAAAACTAAACATATGATCATTCCAATAGATGCAGAAAAAACACTTGGAATAATCAACATCTAGTCTCACAATATCTCTCAGCAAATTTAGAATAGAATAAATTTTTGTTAATCAGAGCAAGAGCATCTTTAAAAAAATTTACAGGTAATATCATAGTGCTAAAATTCTGAATGTTTTAAACCTAAAATTAGGAATAGGAATACGAGTCAGATAATCATTCTATGAACTTTTATTCAACATTGAACTGGAGGTTCTAGCCATAGTAATAAGGTAAAAAAAATACTTAAAAAATTATCCAATTTTGAAAGAACTAAATCTCTTCTTTTAGAATACCTGATCATCTATGTAGAAAAATCCTACAGAATCTACAAAGAAAAGCTACTAGAATAAATAACTTTAGCAAGGTTTCAAGATTCAAGATCAAGGCAGAAAAATCAATTTTATCTCCATATACTGAATATTGAAACAAATATTTAAAACTAGAAATGAAAATTACCATTTACAACAGCATCAGAAATATGAAATACTTTGGGATATGTTTGAGGGAAGATACTCAAGATATGTACTGTAAATGCTGCAAAATAATCTTATGAGAAGCTAGAGAAGACCAAAATTAATGGGAAAAGGTATATGCATTATGTTAAAAAACAAAATTTAACTGAGTAAAAATTAAACATCTTATTGGGTTTATTCAATGATTCATGAATTGGCAGCACCCAATCTAGCAAACAGAAAGGTTTGAAGAGAAATATAAAATGAAATATTTATAAGCATGCAGATATGGGAACAAGGAAGTTTTTACGAGGCAAAAAGAGCAGATTGGCTGTGGCAAGATCACTTTCCTTCAAGGGATGGCTTGGGTTTATCAGGCAAATTACCTCACTCACTAGTGATCAGATGATTCCTGATTGACTGATTTCTGGGAGAACTGAAACTGTAATTAAGTCTTAGTTTGGTGATGGGGGATTCAGCATAAGCAACTCCATTTTGGGCCTATTTCTTGTTTTTAACAAATGCATCAGAAGACAATATTATTAAGATGTAATTTCTCCTTAAATTGATCTATGAATTCAACTCAGTCAAAATCAAAATCATAGAAGGCTTTTTTTTGTTTGTAGAAATTGACAATTGATAATAAAATGTATGTAAAAATCAAAAGGATCTCAAATAGCCAAAAATGATTTTCTAAAATAGGGATAAAGTGGAAGGACTGTTACTACCTGTTTTAAAGGTTTATTATAAAGCTTCGGTAATCAAGTCAGTGTGGTATTGGCATCGACAGACAAATTTTTCAAAAAAGAACAAAATAGATTGTCCAAAAATAGACTGATATGTATATGGATACTAGATTCTTTTTTCTTTTTTTGACAAAAGAGTTTAAAGGCAATTCAATAGAGAAAAGATAGTAGTCTTTTTCAGCAAAAGATTCTGGAACACTTCAACAGTTTGGCACCCATATGCAAAACAGTAAGCCTTGACATATAATACACAATTTATGCTAAAAAATTAATTCAAGATATATCAAAGAACTAAATGTAAAACTGTAAAATTCTAGGAGACAACATATGAGAAAAAATTTGTAATCTTAAGATAGTCAAATATTTCTTAGATTTCATTAAAACTAAAATGTTCACTCTATGAAATTAAAAAAGAGGAACTTTACAAACAAATCATAAACTGGAAAATATTTACAAATAATGGATCTAATAAAGGAATTATATCCAGAACATAACATACAAGAAACTTTCAAAATTTAGTAGTAAAAAAGCAAACTTCTCAAAAATTAATTGAGCAAAAGATTTGAATAGATCCTTCTACAAAGGAGATATATGCTGATGGTAAGAATGTAAAATGGAAAAACTATTTTGGAAATAATTTTAGTGATTTCTGAAAAAGTTAAACATATACCAACCATAGAATTCAGCCATTTTCTCTCCTATTTATCCAAGAAAATGAAATAATACATTCATACAAATATTTGTGCACAGATATCAAAGCAACTTTATTTCTAATAGCCCCCAAATGGGAAACAACCCAAATATTCATCAACAGGTGAATGGACATACAAGCTGTGATACAGAAATACAGCAGAATACTATGCAACAAAAATAACAATCTACTGATACATGGAACAATGTATATGAGTCTAAAAATAATTATAGTAAGTAATAAGAGCAAGAAACCCTCCCTCAAATTATATTTTGAATGATTGCTTTTATAGAAAATGCTAGAAAATTCTAGAAAATTCAAAGGTATCTATAGTAAAGGAAAGAACGCATATCAGTGGTTGCTTAAAAATGGGGTGGAGACTGGTTGAGCTGGGAAGATAAGAGGGTTACCAGGGAGCATGAGGAAACTTTTGGGGATGAGGAACATGCTAATTTTTTTCACTGTGGTGATGATGGAATGGATGTTTAAATATTTCAAACTTAATAAATTGTATACTTTAAATATGTGCAGTTTAATATATATATCAAATATACCTCAATAAAGAATTAAAAAACAACTAACGGGGAAGTCTAATATTCATTATTAAATATTAAAACTTTTCTAAAACTTCAGTTTTTAAAAATATTCTAATACATGTATAAGACAGTAAAATAAAATATGACAGTTCAGACAAAACTGAAATACATTGACCATATGATAATGGTTACATTGTAAATCAATGATGAACAAATTGTCTGGTTGATAATTATCCACCCTTAAAAAATAAATTAGAGCCTTATCTAATTTCCTTCAAAAGCAATTTCAAATAGATTTAAGGTTAAATATAAATAACTAAGTTGAGAGACATTTTGAACAAAAACCAGATTAATATTTATCTCTCTTGAAGAAATAGATGAATATTTATATAAGCTCAGTGGAAAGAAAACATTTATTTATATAAGACACCAAAGGCAGAAATTATGAAGCAAGTGATTAATAGCTGCGGATACATGAAAAAATGGAAATTCATAAAATGTATTATGAGTAAAAACATAATAAGCATTATTAAAAGGCTGAAAGTAAATGAAGGGAATTATTTACAACTACATGTCAGACATCTACATTCTCAGAATGTAAAGAGATCTAACACTTCAACAAGCAATTAAAAACCATATATCTCTTTGGCAAGTGGGCAAAGAATAGTTATTATGCAATTTAGAGAAGATTAAAAACAAGTAGCGATAGCTCACAAACGTGAAAGGGCCACGTTCCCAAATGCTGACAAGCACTGAGCGCTGGCACGCTGGGAGAGCACTGGCCTCGGATCTCACGGCTGACTCCTGGCGGCTGGTGCAGGATCCCTGAGCCTGGGCGGGTGGGGAGGCCTCCAGAGTCCTAGGCAATTCCAGCGGGGTGGACACTTGGTTTCTGTTCGAAGTCTGGAAAAGTTTCTGTGCCAGTTGTCAAGTTAAATGTGACTAGTCTTCCTTTTTGATGTGGACATGCATATCTTTGGCAGCTCAGGAAGGTGTCCGATACCTACCTCCATATGGGTATCAGTCTAAGTCACTTCCTCACTGAACATTTTTCTTCTTTGAACATTTTAAACAACAGGATGTGATATACTTATCGGTGATTGAAGTAAACTGTGTATCTCGGTGGGGCTTTCCCCCCGAAATATATTTGCTATAGACCAAGCATACAGTTTCATTTTTCTTTAAAAAACATCCATTGTAGGCTGGTATTCATTATTCCTCACTGGTCATCCCCCTAGAAAAATGTTCTCTCTTCGCTTTTGAAAGCTGAAATTGCATAGATCCTCCTGTTGTTTGTAGATTAGCTGTAATTTATTCAGTGCCCAAAGGGTAATATAAGAGGATTAACAGGAGTAGAGCAGGAACAGGGATAGTCCTTCAGGCTTTGTTATGTTACTGCTGTGCAGTTGAAACCAAAATTAGGCCAAAGTGTCACCTCTTTTTGAGATTAACAACATAACAAGTTTCCAATTTATTCTTTCTCACTGTCTTATTTAATGTGATTTCTTAAAACTCAAATCACTCTAAAACATAACTTCCAGCTTAATTGAAAGCCAACTATTTTCTATTAACATTATTTTTCTAAATGTTTCATTTAAGCGTATTTCTTGACATGGTGACTATTCTAGTAAAATGTTGACCAGAATTGTGCATTGTGTACCCAACAACAGTAATGTTGATTTATTACTTATTAAAAGCACCAATATTCAAAACAGTGCTTAGAGAAATTTGCTGTTTGATATGTCTCCACTGGCTATGATCTCTAGTCCAGAACAGGCATTTTACAAAAATGTGTTCAATGACTAAATTATTTAAATGAATGATAGACTGATTTCCACCAACTATACTAAGAAAAAATACTGCATTTCAGATTCTATTCATAATTTAACTTATCATGTACAAATTTGATCAGAGTTGTTCATTTGTTCATCATTTCAACTAAGTTGGTACAATGATATATATTGTACCAATTGAAGGTAGATGAAATTACCAAACACCTTTGAGTAAATGAAAGAAATTTCACTCATTGGAATTTGGTGTGTAATTCATGCATAGTATGTCAGTCATTAATGTATCACACATCAATTTATAAAGCTTCATGCAAATTTTGAATGGGAGCTGCTTATCCTCCAAAAACTTATATTTCAACGGAAGAAAAAAATGTATTATACTACTAAAATAAAAAAGGTGCCAGAATAAAACTTACAGGATGAATGAAAGAAATACCACAGAAACAACAGTGGAATATTCGTCAGAAACACTGCATCTTCCATGCTCTTTACCACAGAAGACATTATTGTATGGAAAACACAACATTAATTTATCTGGATTTAAAAGTAACTTGTGATGTTCATTTGCATCAAAATTAGGAAATTTTGCAAAAATTAGGAAATGTGATCCAATGCTCTTGATAATGATAACTAGAAATAGATTATAATGTGATCACCTCCGGGTGCTCATAAGTCAACAAATTCCAAAAGAAAAAGAAAATTCAGAGTAGTGACTCAGCCTTTTGGAGTAGCTTTTCCCTTGGAGGAATATGCCATTTGATTGACTACATGACTAAGATGCTGGGAAGTAGAGCCAAAGGAAATAAAAAGTGTATCCAGCCCTGGCGGGTGTGGCTCAGGTGGCTGGAGCATCCTCCCGCACACTAACCAGTCTCCGTTCAGTTCCCACTCAGGGCACATACTGAGGACACAGGTTCAATCCCTGGTTGGGGTGCAGGTGGGGAGGCACCCAACCAATGTTCCCCTCTCTTTCCCTTTTCCTCTCACTAAAATAAGTAAGCATGTCCTTGGGTGAGGATTGAAAAAAAAGAAGATATCAAAAAGATATCTGTACCCTATGTTTATTGAAGCATTAGGTACAATCGCCAAAGGATAAAGAAGGTGAAATGTATATTATGCACACCATGGAATATTATTCAGCCATGGGAAAGAAGGAAATACTGTCATTTGTAACAACATAGATGGACTTTGAGGGTATTGTGAAAAGTAAGACGTCAGAGAGAAAATCACAGAGACTGTATGATACCACTTTATATGTGGACTCTAAGAAAGCCAGCCCTGGTCAGGCAGCTCAAGTGGTTAAAGCCTTGTCCCAATTCGCCAAGGTTTTGGGTTCAATCCCTGGTCAGGGCCCATACAAGTAACAACCAAAGAATGCATGAATAAGTGGAACAATAAATTGATCTCTCTCTCTCTCTCTCTCTCTCTCTCTCCTCTCTCTCTGTCTCTCCCCCTTCCTCTCTCTCTCTAAAAATCAATCAATAAATTTTTTTTTTAAAGCCAAACTCAGAAACAGAGTTGAATGGTGGTTACCAGGGACTTGAGATGAGGGAATTGGGGAGATGGTCAAAGGGCACAAACTTGCAATTAGAAGATGGAAAAAAAGTGTTCAGAAAAGGCAAATCTATAGAGAGAGAAAATGGATTGATGGTTGACTGAGGTGGTGATGGCGGGTGGCTGATGGGGGTTAATAGTTAATGTGCAGAAAGGATCTTTTTGGGGTGGTAAAATGTTTTAAAACTGACTTGTGATAATTGCCTAGCTTGGAAAATTTATTAAAAATCATTGAACTGTAAAATTAAAAAAAATTAAGAAACTATCCATAATTAAATAATTTTGGGGGAAAAAATGGGTTAATAAAAGTAAAGAAAGTTTTACTCTTAAAGATTTTCCTCAGTACTGTCCATAAACTAATATAACTATAAATTTCTAAGAAGGGATAAATGATACATTTTTATCTTTTTTGTGTGAGGCTGGGGCACAGTGTATGAGAAGTGTTTCAAGGACATCTCTTGGGAGACAAAGTCATAGAACAGTCTTTTAACATCAGTCATTTATTAAGAACTTTTTGTTTTCAATAGCCAGGCACTGTTCTATGATGTAACAGCTAAAGGAGAGTTAAATATTCTTGCCCTCATCATGTCACATTCTTATGTGGAAACTCAGATATACTCAATGTAAATAATATTGGCAAGTGATAGTGACAAAAATAAAATAAGGAAGGGAGACCATAAATGTTGGTGTGAGATGAAATTTTAGGCAAGATTGCCTGGAAAGTCTTAACAGAAACAGTGTCTTTAGAGCAAAGTTCTAAAGGAAGAGTGAGCTCTGCAGATGTCTGTGGAGGAACATTCCAGGTAGGGAGACAAGGGCTCTCCCTGAGATGTGGGTGAAAAGGTGAAGGGATTAAGAAGTACAAATTGGTAGTTGCAAAACAGTTATAAGAATGTAAGGTACAACATAGGGCATATAGTCAAGAAGATTGTAATAACTACGTGTGGTGCCAGGTGGGTACTGGGAACACTTTGTAAAGTATGTGATTGTTTAACCACAATGCTGTACACCTGAAACTAATACAAAATAATATTAAATGTAGGCTGTAATTGAAAAATAAAATTAAAAAATGTTACATTTGCTGTTGTATAGAGAATAAACTATAGGAAGATAAATCTGGAAGCAGGGAGACAAGTTTTAGGTAAAAGATAATGGTGACTAGGACAAGGGTGATAGCATTAGAGGTGGTAAAACATGGTTAGATTCTTGCATATTTTTGAAGGTAGTTCCTATAGAATGTCTTGTTAGATAGGATGGAACTCTAAACATATACTGGTTCTGTAAGGAACTATTGGTACGGTCTCCTGTTAAATTGCAATATTGCGTTAAGTCCTTCTGATGTCTGGCAAAAAGTAGTTGGCTCAAAATGGGAGGACATGCCACATTAGTTCTGCAATCATGTATCCTGATAAAGAGAAATTGCTCTCCAAATTATTCCATCATGTACTGGAAAATTATTATTAGCTGCCAAGTGATGTATTGTATAAAAATTTCCTAGGTGCAGAAACATTGCTTTATCCTGCTCAGACTCCATCTCCTTGACATCTATAATGACTTCTGTGCAAACTAAAGCTTTGTACATGCCTCTATTTTCAATTATATCACTGTATTGTAGCTATTTCTTGACATGCATTTCTTCTCCATTTGACTGAGAATATTAACTCATTTATTTCAATGTTCTTGACCCTGATCCATGGCCTTGCACTAGGTGTTGTTCAGTTAATTTTTGACTGCCTGAACCAGTTATTCATACATTTAACATGGAAGTCATTCTATATACTTTTTTCAAACTTAGAATAGAACTCAGAGAAGATCTAGTCCGATGATTTTCAATGCCCAACTGCTATGACTTTCAAATTTTAGCTTGTATCGGGATACTTTGGAAAGCTTATTTGAAGACTATTTTTGGAACCCATACACATAATTTTATGACTCCATTGCTTCAGACGGTTTGGAGTTGATCTTAAGAACATGCACTTGTAATATGTTTCTAGGTGACACTGAGATGGCTGTTCCAGAAGCCATACTCTGGGAGTCACTGTCTAAGGGCTTTCTTAGGACCGTTTGTGGGGAAGGAGTGAAAGTGGTGCGTGAGCGGGGCTGTGCCAAATGGTGTCATTATGTTCAATTACTGTGTTAAATGGTTTCGATAATGAGAGAAAAGAAAATCAGACGGGCTATGTTATGGAAAAAAGTTTATAATATTTTATTACTTGTGTAGATTAGAACGGGAACGAGATGGAGAGTCAGGGCAGCTCAGGGAAACTGCTCTTTCCTTCTCCCTCCTGCTCTCTCTCAGCCAGTGGCCACTTTTTCACAAACCATTCTGTCTTTTACTTTATTCTTGATTCATTCTCGCTCTACCAGGTGCCCACTTACCGTTGTGATCTCCAGTCCAAATCCAAGAGCAATATTATCTGATTTGCTCAGCTCGTTGTCATCAATTGACTGCATTAAACCTTTCGATAGGCAACATCGGGTGGGTAAGTGGAGCCCTGCCAGTCACTTGGTGGTCCCCCATGCACAAAGGGGGGCCCGGCACCCTTTCCCTGAGCTCAGGTCCATGGGTGGGGCTGTACTTTCTAGAAGATGATGCTGGGCCTTTTGGACCCTGTGATGGACATGTCCACAGAGTCTGTCTAAAATCCAGGTTTTAGGGAGAAAAAAAGCAAGCAGGAAGCTTCTTGTCTAATTAATGACAGATTGCGAATCTGAAAAGAGATGTCACAGTTCTTGGAAAGAGGTAAGGAAACAAAAGGCATTCCAATTTACAGTATTTCCTCGTCTCCATCATCACAAGTTTTTCTGTCTCTCTTTACAATGTAAATGATACAGTGCAGAGACAGCATGTGGGTCTGCCTTTATTTCCATTTACTTTTTTTTTTTTAATTTTATTTTTGTTTAAAATATTACAGATGTCCCTTTTTCTTCCCAATAACCCCTTCCACCCCATCCCCTCCCCCCCCCCAGTCCCTCTCCCCACCATTGTCCGTGTCCTTGGGTTGTGCATAGATGCATATAAATTCTTTGGTTACTCTCTCCCCCTCCACCTTCCCCTCCACCCCTCTGACATTCGTCAGTCTCATCTATGCTTCCATGTCACTGAATTATTTCCATTTACTTTTGAACTCACTTGAAAGCCACTGAGGAAGCACTAGAAATGTGGGCAGGGGAAAAAGAAACATAGGAGCCAGATGCTGCTGGAGGATGCATGTGCCCAGTGGGACCCCAGAGTGTGGACCCCTAGCAAATTTGGCTCTAAAATATCTCTTTTTCTTCTGAGTTTAAATCATTCCTATGATTCCTGCTGAGAAAAACTGACTGTCATCACCTGATCTCTTTCTTAAGAAAACAAAAACAACAACAAAAGGTTTAGGCACAGAAAATAAGTTTATTCTGTCTTGGTAGGTGGCCGATTGCAGATTCCATTGTATGTCAGGATGCTGGGAAAGGGAACCAATTATATTTATTATGGATTTTTAGATAGGTGGCAGTCTGCTAAGGGACCTCCAGCATATCTTTCTGTTTGTTGGAAAGATAGCTGTTGGTTCTTTTAAAACAGCCTATGTGCTGTGCTTTTAGGAAAATCTGTGATCGGACTTGAACTTGATGTCATCTGCTTGAGTAGAACAGGACTTTGCTTTTCTTTCTCCTGTCTGAATAGCTTTGATTTAATGTTGAGAATAAAAGACAAATTGAATGAGTCAGGCTCCTTCTCTCACTTGGAAGCAATTACCTCTGCTCAAATAACTTGCTCCAGGAAGCTTTAGGGCATCCAGTAAATTCATTTACATACTCTCAAGAAATGACTCCATCCTGGTGGAGTAATAGAGCACAAAGGACTGATTTACCTCACTGCTTCTTTCCTTGAGGCTATCTGACCAGTCATAAGAGTTCATATATGTCGAACTGGGTCCGCTGGTCTCTGTTTCTTTCCTTGAAGCTATCTGACCAATCATAAGATTCATATACGTCGACCTGGGTCCGCTGGTCTCTTGCAGCATGTGGAAAGAGAGCTTGCTGAGTTAATGACCTGTGGCTGAGCAGCACAGAAAATGAGGGGAGCATAATGAATGAAGCTCAGGATCTTTGTTCCTCTCTCTAAGTCACCTCTTTACCCTGAGACTGTTCAGACTCATCTAGGCCAAGACCCGGAGAGAGCACACTGCTTCTGTTTAATTAGTACAGGTCAAGCTCATAGCATTTTCTTTTGAACCCGTGGCTCCTCCTGAAAAGATGAGCCGACCACAGTGTAGCCCTCTGGATAGGAAATAGAGCATAATTATTTCAGATATTCCAAACATGTGCAACTTCTGCTTTGATTTTACACTTACGTTGTCCTTTTTTTCCACTTAATTTTCTAGTACACTGCACAGCTATGCTAATTTGGCACGGATGCTAAGTATAAGGTCAGAGCATCGCACTTTGGTCTTTACTTGATTGCTTGTCACCTTTCCTGAATGCCATTTCTATTTACTCTGCGCATCTGATCTCACGTCGGCACTGCGTCCCCTTGGCAGGCTGGTGGTCTTGTTTTTCTCTCTTTCCAAGCAGCTGTTCCATAATTTCACATGACATAATGTAAATGTATTTTCTATTCATGAGGGAAGAAAGTGAGTCCCCATAATCTCAGATTTCTTTTATCCAACGATCAGTACAGAATCTGTACTTTTTGCATTTATAAGCTCTGGTGTATGAAAGCATTTTGAGGAGAATTATACAAATATTTATATTTCCCTTTTTTTTCATCACACGGCTCTTTCACAATACATTTTACAAGTCATTTCAATATTTATTGTAAACCAATGGGCCCATTCCCTGGCTTCTCATTCATTGACACCTGCAAATAATCAGTGAAGCTAATTAGGCACATGGATAGACATAGCGCTACATAAATTAGTTTGGAAGCATTCTTGTATGGGGTAGATTTTGAAAAATTATGTTTCTATTTGTAACTTTTATGTGAGAAAAAAACAAAAACCTCTCCAGGCTCTTAATGCAATTCTTCGTTTGTACAGTTGATTAAAAAAAACATAAAGTAAAAGTCAAATACTAAGATGCTTTGGCTTCAGTTGTTGGCACACAAAGAAATCTCCATGGTCCCCGAATGGAGAACAGCATTAACCAGCATGCTCTGATTCTGTCGATGCAATTTCTAACACTACTCTGACTTGAGGTTTTAAATACCATATGGCAAATTCATAAGCACTCTGAGTGAGCAGGTTTCTCTGAAAAATAACATGAGATTACCACCTACCTGAGACTTAGGGAGATCAAAAAAGACATGCATTTTCTGGATGCCTGGCTTCAGTTAGTGATTTTTGGAAATTCTGCCAGAAGCTATTTAAGAATTCTCATGTTAGTGCCTAGCAGATAAGAACGATACAGAATATAGGCAATATATATTTTCCAAAGAAGTAACATATAATTATCAGGGTAGATTTGATAATTTATTTATCTATCTTTTTTCTATTAAGAAAAATATTATATAACTCCATTGAAATAATAATTGATTATACGATTCATAGTTATATTTTTAGAACACAACTAAGACTGTGTAATATCCCTGATTAAAATTTAATTCCCTACAGGGAAAATTCTATTCTCTTTGTCTTGGCATCTAATTCTTAAGGCCTGGCCCCAAACCATTTTGGAGTTCTGTTTTCTATATTTTATTCCCTTTTTGTCATGTGTATTATATTACAAATTATTACCTAGTCCCTAGGTAACTATTTCCATTGTGGTTTCTTTTTACTTTCCTGAATCTGGATCTCATATTTATAATTAGATCCTGGTTATAAAAAACAACTATTGACACACCTATCTCTTATCTACCTCCTCAACTATGAGTTGAACAATCAAAGAGAGTTTACATATCATATCTTTAAATCCATCTACTCGCGCTCTCCAAAGATTCAGGCACATGGTAGAATCTCAATATTTGGCTGTTTAAAGAAAGAATGAATGAGTTAATAATGTATCTATCCTAGACTTTGTATAGACATTTCATTTTCAGAGTAGAGTTTGTAAAACACTAAATCTTTTCTAAACACAGTAACTTCTGACTTACTCAGAGGTCAGATTCTGAGTAATCCCCCAGGAGCATCTCACATTATAAAATTGCTTTTCACTAGCATTATCTTTTATGATTTAAAGGAAGATTTTTAACTCAAAGACAAATTTACTTGTATTAAATGTACATCGCATCAAACATTTGGATACCATTTTTATAGTTCAAAGTATATATAAAGTCAGCACACTTGAAAGACGAAGATGGGATAAATAGAGAGGGCTAAAAAATCACAGCTGCGAATATGAAAACAAAGGATGCTTCATTATACATTTTAAAGCAGGAATTAAAGTTCACAGTGGCTGTTTTGAGTCATCCAGGAGCACCTTGTGTATATCTTCCAACCAAGGGGGAGAAAACAAACACATTCTGAAACAGCTCATAGTAATGGCTAAGGTGAGCAAAGTCTGCCTTCCTGGATTTTAAATTTTAAATGCATTTCTAGATAATTTGTGTGAAATATCTCGTTGTTCTAAAATGCCCAGGATGTTGGGAAATTCAAATAAGGATTTGCAGACATGACTCACCAGATATTACTGGAATGCTCCAAGGCACAGGTGCTTCTGAACTTGTGTTGGATTCAAGAGCCACAGGAACTCTGAACTTTTAATGGACTCAGGAAGCTGAATGAAGGCAGATTTATAAAAATTTTAGCTCAGCACTGGTTTTTAACTACTGAATGAGTTGATAAGACTCAATCAGGAAAAAAACTGATCTCTGGCCATGATATGACAGAAAACACAAACAAGTGAATGCAGATGGCCCCATCAATAAGACTATAGCACAAAGCCTTGTAACAGTGAGGCGATGGAAGTATCTTTATAAATAACTAGAAAAATAACTTGAAATGTGCATTTTTTTGCATTTTCTTTCTGGATCAGAAGCACTTTCAGGGGAAATTTATGTATGATTTATTCAGCATAATACATACCTGATGCCAAGCACAGGACTTTGCACATGGTAAGCTCTAAATAAATTTTTGAGTGAATATAAATAAATGAATAACTTTTATTTATAAAAGTTATAAATAAACTAAAAATAGAAATGAATAACTTACACAAGTAGATTAAAGTTACTCGTTGTTTTTACCATAAATCCTTTATCACTGATGATATTATGAACCCAAAACCAATTGTTCAAAGATAGGTATTTTAATCCCTTTAGACTAATGAGGGATAAGTATAAAGATGAGAAGAAATAATACAGTTTGTGAACTTAGTTGATGCTAACATTTAAGTCATATTTACAAGCAATCTTTTTTTCTTGAGATATCTTTTTACATTTGTATAGTAAAAAACATAAAAGGCATATTTAGAGATGTTTATAGGGTTAGAGAAGCTAAAATGGCAAAGACTGGAGGTAGTAATTTATTGCTGGAGCAATTTACCCCTGGGTTACTGTGAGAACTATTATACAGCTTTTGCTAGCTTAGTAGCATATTTCCCTAATAAAAGACTCTCTTACAGAAGTTGAAATTTTAAAGCATTCTGCTAGGCAAATCCAATTACTTCATTCAAAAGAGAAGCTCACTGTACACTTAAAAAATTAGTATCTGTGCTTCTCAGAGAAAACTTGGAAGGTGAGAAAAATTGCAAAACATTGCCATAAACCTGCTACTTAAACAAAACTATTATCTTATTATGGTATATTTCCTTTCCTATCTTTATCTTTTTATAGCCATATCTAATGACACCTTTTCTGATTTTTCTACTTTGTTGTATATTAAAATATTTTTTTCCTGCTCTTGTCTAAGCTATTATTTCAAGAGCTGCCTAATGATCACTCAGCTTTTGGCCAAGATGGAGTGTCAGGAACTAGGTGCACCACTGGACCCAGAGCAATGCAAAAATGGACAAAATATGTGAAGCGATGCTTTTTAAGACACTGGACATAGGCAATGGCTGACAGTTATTCCAGAGAGACTGGAAACAAATGAGCTAATCTTCAAGTGTCTTCATCTGATTGCCTTGAGAGAATTTCCAGGCTGCGGTGCAGGGAGGGGGGCACACAGAGCCTGGGTTGAGGTGGGCCACGAAGACTGGGGAGCCTACAGGCAGCTGCGGGGCTCAGGGGGGGCCCAGGTGGGAGAGCTGCGGAGACGCTGCAGAAGGCCCCCTTCAAATATCGCAGGGAGCACTGCCTGGGCATGTGCCAGGAGCCCCTGAGCTTGGAGAGGGAACCACCCAAAAGGGTTAGAGGGGGAAAGCCAATCGGAATTGACGCAGAACTGGAATAAACGTTAGAGTTAGCAAACAAAGATTTTAACACATGTATTATGACTGTATTCCCTGTGTTCTAAAAGTTGAGTTATGAAAGATATATATATCACATATATGTGTGTATATATATGTGTGTGTGTGCATGTGTGTACACACACATGCTGAACCTCTAAAGGTGAAAACAGCAAGTCTGAGATGGAAACTACAGTGGATGAGTAGCCGCAGATTAGACAGGGCAGAAGAAAACATTAGTGAATTTGAAGTCATAGTCACAGGAACTACCCAAAATGAGACACCGAAAGAAAAAGATTGAAAAAAAAAAAAGATTGGGGAGCTGAGGGACAGCTCTAAGCAACATAACTTGCATGAAATTCTAGTCCTACATGAAGAAAACAAAAGTGAAGGCGATAAAAAGGCTATTTTAAAAAACCGATGGCTAAAAACTTTCCAAATTTGATTAAAATTAAACCCTAGTTCTAAGAAGGCTAATAAACCCCAATCACAAGAAAAATGAAGAAAAGTAGATGGCGTCACATTACAGTCAATATACCCATAATGAGTTTAAGGAAAAATCCTTAACAAGAGACAGAGGGATAAATGACATATGTTAGGTGAAGGAGGCTATGGGGGGATAAATGGTGATGGGCAGAGGCCTCCCTTGGGGTGGTGAGTACACAATACAGTTGAATTGTTGTGGAATACAGGATGTGTTGTGGAATTGTGCACCTCAACCAGTATAACTTTGTTAAACAGTGTTGCCCCAATAGAGTTCTCTACTCAGCAAAAATGAAGGGAATATAAAGACATATAAAAAGAAAAAGTATTGCTCAAAGAACACACTATAATATATATTAGGGAGGTTCATCAGGCAAAAGAAAAATAATTCCAGATAGAAATAGAAATATGGACCTTCACAAAGATAAAGAATCTCAGAAATGGTAACTACATGAGTAAATGTACAAGATACATTTCTTATTTTTTAAAGCTCTTTATAAGATAATGGACTGTTAAAAGTGACACCAAAAGTACACTCAACAACAACAACGAAAGGCAAATTGAGATATGTGGATTGGTGTCCTTTTAAGAAGAGGAAGAGCGACCAGAGATGTCTCTCTCTCTGCAAGCACAGAGTAAAGGCCATGTGAAAATGTAACAAGGCAGGAAGAGAGCCCTCACTAGACAGTGAATTTGCTAGAAAGTTGATTATAAACTTAAAACTTCCAGAGCTGGGAGAAAATAAATGTCTGTTGTTTAACCCAACCAGTCTGTGGTATTTTGTGAGAGCAGCCTGAGCACACTAATCTACCCTCTAAAATCAGAAACAATACCAAAATGTCTGCTCTTCCCACTTCTATTCAAGCTCGTACTAGAAGTTCTAGCCAGCAAAATTAGGCAAGAAAAGAAATAAAATGCACGTGGATTGTAAAGGGAGAAGCAACACTATTTCTATTCACAGATGACATTTTCTTATAGATAGAAGACTCTTAAAAATGACAAAAAACCTATTAGAGGGAATAAACAAGTTCAGCTAAGTTGCAGGATTCAAAATCAATATAGAAAATCAACTGACTTTCTATACATTTGCAAGGAATAATGGTAAAATGAAATTAAAAGGGCCATTACAATGACTAAAACATTTCTGATAGCACCAAAAAGAAGGAGATTAATAACAATTGATTTAACCAAGCAAGAGCAAGATTTGTTTGTTGAACACCACAAAACATTGTTGAAGAAAATAAAGACTTAAATGAATAGAAAAACATACTGTGCTTTTTATGAATGCAAAGAATAATATTGTTATGACAATAAAAGCAATCTAAAGCAATCAGAAGAGTCAATGCATTCTTTGAGTCAAAATTCTAGCTGTCTTTTTTTTTTTCTTGGAGACAATAAGGTCATTTAAAAATACATATAAAATTATCAGGGAGCATAGGTAAAACAATCTGGAAAAGAAAGAAAAAAGTTGGAATCGTCAAACTTCCTGATTTTAGACTCACTGCAGAGCTACAGTAATGAACACACTGGGACTGGTATAGGAGAGACAGAGGTCAGTGGAATAGAATTAGAGTACAGAAAAAACTCATGTGTAAATGTCTGTATTTCCTGCATTTTCAGTTTAGATGCCACAAGAAGATAAATCAAAGCTAGCTCACTGGTGTCTGGTGCACTGTGAAAGCGAAGAGTGACCGTCAAAGCCGGGAAACTTAGAGATTCAATAGCATTCTTGTGTGTTCCACAGAGTGCCTAACTGCAGCATTTCTAGGGGACCTGTGCTGTTTTATGAGAATAATATTCTGTGGTAACAGAATGTATCAACCCAACATCTAGCCTAAGAAAGGGGCATGACTGATGGCTGGTAGGGCAATGGCAGCTCATTAAAAAAAAAAAAGTTAACAAATCCTTGACTTTTCTATGGGAATGTAGATGTCTGACAATTATCAGAGCAAGTAAGCTTTTAATGTGTGGGGAGGAAGGAGATAAAGTAGTTGGTCTGAGATACTTTCATTCCCTTTACTGGAGGGAGGCCTCAGGAAAAAGAAAAAATAGATGACTGGCTACTTTTTCTTATCAGTTGAACTTCTGGGAAAATAGATGAACACTACTTTATAGAAGCAAAAGACCTTACTTTTGAATGCTCTTGCCAGTATGTCTAGTAAACAGAACCTAGGATCTGTGATGCACAGCTATGAGAATGTCTAAGCTTTATAACTTCCTGGGAGCATAGAATGAAGACAGTTTATAAGGCAGCGCCCCTGTTAAGTTAAACATTCCATGAAGATGCGTGTCTAACGCTGGATGATAGAACCTCTGACTTAAAGTGCCAAATGTGTCTCTGTTTTGCCAATGGCCTACGGATTGCCTGTATTCTTGAAATTATTAAGTAAAGTGTGATACTGGGTGAGAACTCTGATTTACGTGAGTCTGATATGCAAGTTCAATCTGTGTTAGGCCAGGAGAAACAACATAAAACGTGTATAAATTGCCCAGCCACCATTGCTCAGTGCTTGGGTGTTGACCTATGAATGAGAAAGTCACAGTTTGATTCCTGGTCAGGGCAATGCCTGGATTACGGGTTTGATCCCCAGTCGGGGACCTGCAGGAGGCAGCCTGTCACTGACTGTCATCATTGATGTTTCACCTCTCTCTCTTTCTCCCTTCCTCTCTCTGAAATCAATAAAGATATATATATTTTTAAAAATGTATAAATTGACTTTTAAGTCTATGCATACAAGTTTATTCCCAAGTTCATTTTCTCTCTTTTTTTTTATAATGCTCTCATTCTTTTTTTAAAAAATATATCTTTATTGATTTCAGAGAGAGGAAGGAAGAGGGAGAGAGAGAGAGAAACATCAATGATGAGAGAGTCATTAATCGAGCCCGCAACCCGAGCATGTGCCCCAACCGGGAATCGAACCCCGATCGCCTGGATCCCAGGTCAACGCTCAACCGCTGAGCCACGCCCGGCCGAGCCCAAGTTCATTTTCTTATAGTAAAATCACAATGGATCCTTTGAATTTCAGAGACATTTTTTTATTATCACTTTTTTATAATTTTTTTATTTACTTATATATTCTTTCAAAAAAATAAACAGCAAGTGACACTAACTTCTTCAATGATCTCGTAATCAATGTGGAAACTAGATTAAGAAACAAATAATTGTATATTTTTATAAGTTCTTGATTATGCTGATAGTACAAACTGTTACTTACATTTAGTGATCAACTCTTCAGAGGAATAATCATAAAAAAGAATTACCTAGCTGGTCCTATGTCCAATAGAGACTCTTAATTCTCAGAGAAAATTAACAATTGATTCAGGAAAGCAAAAGCCAAAATTGCTTTTAAAAATATATATGTGATTATAACTAATCTATGAAATACACTCTTTCAAAAGGTGAAGAATGTCAATGTGTTTGAACATGCTGTCCTTGGGAAAACAGCATCTAGTCCTTTTATCTTTTCCACAAATATTTATTGGGAAGCTGCTTGTGCAGTGAGTGATTCACTAAAGAAGAAATGATGAATGTGTTGCACTCGAAGTATAACTATTAACCTGAGAAGCCAAGTTAGAAGGTAAAGCAGATTGGGGTGGTTCTTAGAACTAAGAGTTACCCACAGAGCAGTGAAAAAATACTGATACTTATTAGATATGTATTAATTTACTTATTTCCATGTCAATTTATACTTCTTTTCTTTATTGATACTAACGATGAACTTCTTGATACTTTTACATTCCAAGAAAGAGCACAATTGTTCAAATATTATTCTCTTTATTTTCTTCTGTTTTACTTTGAAGAATGATAATAAATCTCAGTTTTATTTATTTAGCAGCAAACAGCAAATGTCTACTATATGTGATTATTATGACAGGTTTCAGATTGTAGTTTGTGTTGATCCAGCAACATGACTAATGAACCTGTCACCCTCTAATGTTAAAGTTTGTGAGCCAGTTGAACTATTGGTGATTAAATTGAAAGATGATTTAATAAAAAAATTGCGACATAGGAAAAAAGAATATAGATGCAAATTCAAAATATAAACTTCACATATATATGTATTTACATATAGAGTTTAAATACATGCACAAACACACGCACCAAACCAAGCTTAAACACACCCAACTGATCCAGGAACACACCACATATCGATAATCTGCAAAAGATTAGTAAGTATATTTATCTTTTAATATAAAATTGAATATCTTTGTATTTTTATCCTTAAAAAATGAAAAATTACATGGGGACTTACTCCCCAGTTATATATTACTTATAACAGCATAATCACTCAGATCTCGTGAGAAATACCTTTCAGAAAGCATATTATGTCAAAAAACTTATATTATTTATATTATTATATTAATTATATTATGCCAATGTATAGCATTCCCTATTTCTTTTTATACCATATTGATAATATTTTATTAACAATCTTTTCCAAAATCTGCATTGGCAATCTTTTTTTTTCCCCTCAAGAATCGTTGTTCATATAACAATATAGCAAATATTTATTTAGCACATAATGCATACAAGAAACTCTTGGATATAATAGAAATATAAGAAAATTATGAGCTTTGAGGGAATATAAAGAATACACTTTTGGAAACTAAATAGCACTGCAACTTGAATTAAAATATAAATACTCCCTAGTTCTATTTATTTATAGTACAAAGTCTTCAAGACTCTTAGATTGAACAGTGGTGCTTTTTCTACCATGTAAATATAAGCTTTCCAAATATAATAAAACGAGAAAGATTTTACTATTACAGACCTGGTCTCAACAACTTAATACAAATATCTTAATTCATGTCAAGCACGGTTTGAAGTTTACCTAATAAACATGATAGACTTCAAAAAAAATTCTCCAAAACTTCCACATTCAATGCATGAAAACCTCACCAATAAAATCAGTCTCCATTAAACCATAGTGCACACTGGGTCCAAATGTTCTTAAATCTTTAATCCTCATTTTATGTTTAGCATCAAGGAATCAGACTTGAGTTGCACTAAATATTTAGACTGTATCCCCGCCAATCATTTGTGAAAGCGGATGCAGAACTCATCTGTAAAACTTCAGCGTCCTGTAGGACTTCAAAGGTATTTGAAAGTGAAAGAGACATTGAGAACAGCAGTTCAGCAATGAGCACAGGCTATGCTGTTCCCTGTGGCTCACTCAAGCACTGGAGAAAGCCTTAAAGGCTGAGGTAAGATGTTTACTGCCTGGAGTAGAAAGAACACTCTGGTATTAAGCCCAATTATCAGCCTGGTTCTGTATTTTCTGCCTTCTTGCAAAGCTTGTGCAGTGTGTCACCATTAATCCTTTTGGAAACTCTGCAGAATCTGCTGAAAAATCCCAAAGAATATAAATTTCTTTGAAAAGATTGACAAGGCCATATCACATTATGATTTAGAGCCAGATGATTTAAGTCTTTGCATTTTCATGAACTTCTAGTGGTTGATGATGACACACTGAAATGATTGAAGTGTTGTGAGGGCAATAAAATCTTGCAGTGCTAGAGGAAGAGTGATATATGTATTAACTATTTCTTGGCTCTTACTAGTCCTGTAAAGATTTTGATCAGCTTTAAAAAATAAAAAAGGACAACTGATTTTCACAGCAGCAGCTCCCTTGACACTGCTGTTGCTTTTGAACTTGGAGGAAGAGTTTAGCTGGGCTCTTGAAAACTGGTTAGGATGAGAGCACTCCTTTGACATTTCCCATGGAAGTTTTAAGAAATGAATGGTGGAAACCTACATAATTTCATCTAGTCATTCCATGAGGTGGATAGAGTTTTTATAAGGCTGCTGCTATTTTATCTTTCAGTAGCAACAAGAGCTAAGAGTAATTACATGTCTTGTTCAGGACCAAAAGGTAGAATATGTGCCTTGCCACCCTGTGGCTATCAGATGAAATGTAAAGTAAATTCATGCCCTTTTCAGTTAATGCCTCAAATCCCTTGAATTACTATAGACTTGGACTTCAACTACTTTCCTGTAAACACAACACAATGCCTTACACAATCTTCCTCCCTAAATGTGAGTGAGCTAGAGACTTAACTATGAGGTTGATTCTCAGTGTTTTGTAAGACACTCATGTAAAATATTTCAATATTAGCATACTGGAGGTATATTTATTGAATTTACTCCAAAAGCATTATTAAGAAATGACCATATGCCTGTTGTGTCACAACCTCATTTGAAGCTTCTCTCTTGTCATCTGAAACCAGCCCCTGCAGGTGAAGGGGCAGGGAAAGGCCCTGCTAGGAAAAGGTAGAGCACTTCAGGTTGGTATGTGGCAGGTTTAACAAGCAGGGAACTTACTTACAGGCTTGTCTTGGGAGGTCGCAAGAAGAGTAATTTCCACACCCATTCACCAAATCTTAAGTTTATGTAGTGGCCTTCCCTGGGGTCAGTCACATACACAGGAGGCCTTGACAAGCTTCAGTGAAATACCCAGTCCAAATAGTCTCATCACCACATTTCTATCTCAATGCTGTGTCCCTGGGCAGCTTCCAGCACAGGGAAGGACACGGGGAGCTTCCAATTGCCCTGGTCCAGCTTTTGGGTCAAATGGGTCATCACATCTTTTTGATGACTTTCCCCAACAATGCTGTACACTATGCTAAAGACCAGAAACTCAAGGAAGAAGAATATACAGTGATGGCTGTAGAGGTTCCTGTCTAATAAGAGAGTGAGATGCAAAATTATATAAAGCATGAGAGAAGCACATGCCAGCTAACGGAGTCAGATAAAGCATTTGAATTAACTTGCAAGGAATAATCAGAAATGTAAATGAGTTTCAAGTGCATTTGCCAAAGCACAGATATAACATATAATTTAGTATGCTCAATTATATAGCATTTTATGACATAGTAAGTCATTCCTGATCCTAGCTACAATTCCTACTGATACATGTAGGTGCAAGTCATGTAATCATTTTAATTTGTCTATTATAATGATAAATTAAAGATCGCATTTCATCCAGATAATATTACTATTACACATTTTCAATGTGGATTCACATCATACATTGGATAATGAATTTGGGAAACCTAAATGGAAAATATAGATAGAAATACATTATTTGGAAATTAAGTCACTACCTATTATTTATTATTACTAACTGACATATCTGTTATTACTGCGTAATAACTATGCTCATATTTGTGTGTGTGTATAAGCAAGCACACATATGTATATTTACCATTTCCATATGTATTTACCATTTACCATTTCCTTGAGTATTAAATTATTTTTTGTGCTTGGCATTTGAATTGAAGATGCATTTATTTTATTTTTGAGACATTTAGGAAAGAATTATTAAAATGTTGATTCTTTTAATAATACAAGGTTAATGCCAGAGCTTATTACAGCATGTGCTTGGGTCTACAGTTACTCCGGAATTATTCTGTTCAAGAATAAATAAAGCAAACCTATCTGTACTTAAGAAATCTTAGAAAGTAGATGTCTGATATGAAATACTCCAGTGAATTCTGGATGACCCATCGCAAACAGAGACTCTCCAAGCTTCAGAGCAAACAGGATTCACATCTCAATCAGAATTTACTTGAATGTATATTTATGTTTCCTCAGGCCCCCTCCCCTGACTCCATTCCATTCTAGTTCAGTACTTAATATTTAAAAGCCTATGTTGAATGCCTATTCTTTGTCAGGCACATTTTTAGATGCTGAGAAACGGTGTGGAAAGACATACCAGCTTCCTTTCCTTGGGGAACTTTATACTGAAGATACTTATTTCCAGTACAGTTAACAGGTAGAAGACGGGCAGGCCTTTTCAATGGTCTTTTATTTAAAACCTACATAAAACATATAGAAGAGTTCACATTGTGTTTTCAACGAAAAGCACCCAAAAGAATACCCTTATTCTTATTTAAGAATTAAAATGTATGATACAGGAAGATTGCAGCACAGCGCCACAAATATGCCCAAGAATTTGAATATTTTCATTTCATTTTTTATTTTTGTTTCCTTGATATTATGTTAAGGCTTTAGAAAATAATTACACTTAGTTTTGTTTTTTTTTTTTTTAAATATATCTTTATTGATTTCAGAGAGAGGAAAGGAGATGGAGAGAGAGAGATGGAAACATAAATGATGAGAGTCATTGATCGGCTGCAGCCCGCAACCCGGGCATGTCCCCTGACCAGGAATCGAACCCCGATCACCTGGATCCTAGGTCGACGCTCAACCGCTGAGCCACTCCTGGCCAGGCTACACTTAGTTTTTGAGGAGCCCCTCTATCACCTCTGCAGGTAAATAAGATGATCAGTATTTGCATGGAAACAGGCAGGAACATGCTGAAGGAGCCCAATTTTTGTATGTAACAATATGGATTTACTCTTTATTAATTCTTGGAAAATAGTTCATGTTAGTGCCAGCACCACCACACCTCAATAATTTAGGAGATTACATTTTTATAAGGGCAATGGGCCTGCAGTTATGGACTGCAAGTGAACAGAGGTAAACTAAACAAGAAAACAACATAGCCAAATATTTTTCCATTTAGCTCTTTTATTTATTGTGGTAAAAACACATAACATTAGACCTGCCTTCTTAACAAAATTGGAAGTGTACAGTGCAATCTGGTTAACGTGCATGATTAAACTCTGTACCCATGGACTAACAACACCCCCTCCCCCTGCTCCCCCCCCTCCCCCAGGGACATATCTATTATTCTGCTTTCTGTTTCTAAGAGTTTGAGTATTTCCATACCCAATGTATGTGGATCATGCAGTACTGGTCTTTCTGTGGTTGGTTTATTTCGCTTACTGTAATGTCCCCAACATTCAACCATGTTGTAGCGTGGAACACAATTTCCTTCATTTTTATGGCTGAACAATGTTTCATTGTATGTATATACCACATTTTTTAATCCATTCATTCCTCGATGGACATTTAAGTGGTTTCCACCTCTTGGCTAATGTGAATGATGCTGTAATGAACATAGGAGTGCAATTATCTCTTTGAGATCCCGATCTCAATTCTTTTGGCTAAATACACAAAATGGAATTGTAGAACCTTATGGTAGTTATTTTTAATTTTTCACATCACTTGCATATGGTTTTCTATAGTGGCTACACCATTTACATTCCCAACCACAGTGTATAGCTTAGGTGAGAATGTAAAAAAGGTGTATAAGAGATATATAAGAATTCAAATTTCTCGACATTCTCAACATTTGTTATTTTCTTTAAAAAAAAAAAATCCATTCTAACAGGTGTGAGGTGATACTTCATTGCGGTTTTGATTTGCATTTCACTTATGATTGGTGATGTTGACTACTTTGGGGAGTTTTTTGGTTCTTGTGTATGAAAATGAAACTGATTTTCGTATGTTGATTTTGTATTCTGTGACTTTGCTAAACTTGTTTATTAGTTTAACAGTTAGTGTGTGGGGGGTGTGCATAATCTGTCACATTTTCTACACGTGACATCATGCCCTCTGCATGCAGAGATAATTTTATTTCTTCCTTTCCAATTTGGATGCCTTTTATTTTTATTCTTGCCTAATTTCAATGGCTAGGATTTTCAGTACTATGTTGAATAGAAGAGGTGAGAGTGGGCATCTGTGTCTTGATCTGATCTTGGGGGAAACGTTTTCAGCTTTTCACTGTTGAGTCTGTTAGTTATGGGCGTTATTATGGTGAGTTAATTTCCTTCTCCTAGTTTGTTGAGTATTTTTATCATGAAAATGTTGAATTGTGTCAATTTTTTTCTGCACTTACAAATATGATCATGTGATTTATATCCTTTATTTTGTTAATTTGGTGAATCACAAAAATTGATTTTAATATATTGAAACACCTTTTACCCTAAGGACACATCTAACTTGATCATGGTGTATGATCCTTTAATATACTATTAAATTTGATTTGCTAGTATTTTGTTGAAGATTTTTATATTTACATACATCATGGAATAGGCTGATCATTTTTCTTTTTTGTAGTGTTGTAATCTGGCTTTGATATCAATAATGAGTTTGGAAGTGCTCTCTCTTTTTCAGTTCTTTTGGAAGAGTTTGAGAAGAATTATTGTTAATTCTTTAAATTCATTGTAGAGTTCACCTATGAAGCCATCTGGCCAGGGACTTTTCTTTGTTGGTAGGTTTTGTATTATTGCTTCAATCTCTTCAGTCATTGTTAGTCTGTTTAGATTTTTAGTCTTGGTAGTTTATATGTTTCTAGGAATTGCTCCACGTTTTTTTAGGTTTTTCTTTGTTGACGTCTAGTTGTTAATAGCCTCATAATCCAATTTATTCCTGTGGCATCATTTGTAATGTCTCCAGTTTCATTTCAGATTTTATTTGCGTGTACTCTTTTTTTTCTTAGTTGGTCTAGCTAACATTTTGTCAATTTTGTTGATCTTTTCAAAACACACCTTTTATTTTTGTTGATTTTTTCTATTGTTTTGCTTTTAGTATTTTGTTTCTTTTGTTTATTTCTTCTCTAATATTTACTTCCTATATTCTCCTAACTTTTGTCTTATTTTTTTTATTTGCTTGAATTATAAAGTTAAGTTTTTTATTTGAGACCTTCCTTCTTTTTTAATGTAGGAGTTTATTCTTATGTCTCCCACATAGTACCGCTTTGCTGTATCACATAAGTTTTGATCTGTTATGTTTTTGTTTGTCTCAAGATGTTTTCTAATTTTACTTTGGATTTCTTCCTTGTATATTGGTTGTTCAAGGATGTTGTTTAATTTCTGTGTTTGTATATTTTCCAGTTTTCCTTCTGCCAGTAATTTCCTGTTTTATTCCATTGTTCTTGTTAAATATATTTGGTATGATTTAAATCTTTTAAATGTTTTCAGAGTTGTGACATTTCGTGTGATCTGTACTGAAGAATGTTCCATGTGTGCTTGAGAAGACTGTATATTCTATTGCTGTTCAATGGAATGATCTATATATGTCTGTTAAGTCCATTTAATCTACAATGTTGTTCAAGTCTTCTGTCTCCTTATTATCTATGGGAATGTTCTAACCATTATTAAAAGTGAAGTATTAAAATATCCTACTATTATCATATTGCTGTCATCTAGAAGCTAGCTCATTTCACTAGTTATCTCCAAAATGTCTTAAAGTGGGTTTGGTCAAACCAGCAGCATGCACTGTGTCTGGTTGTTATATCCATTAATTCTCTTTTAATTTAGAAAAGTCCTTTACTGTGAAGACCTGTCTTATAGAATGTCCCATTAAAAAAAAAAAAAAAAAAAATCTATGCCCTGGCCTGTGTCATTCAGTGGTTAGAGCGTTTGCCAGTGCACAGAAGGGACATGGTCTCAATTCCCAGTCAAGGGCATGTACCTGGGTTGCAGGTTCCATCCCTAGTCATGGTTGGGGTGTGTGTGGGACGCAACCAATAGATGTGTTTCTTTCACATCGATGCTTCTCTCTTTCCCTCTAGCTCTCTCTTCCCCTTTCTCTCCCTCTCCCTTCCTCCCTTCCACTCTCTCTAAAAAAGTCAATGGAAAAATATCCTTGGTTGAGATTAACAAAAATAAAAAATAAAAAAATTTCTATTTTGTTTCTTTTGTTTATTCCTCCAGGGGTTATTTAGTTTATCTACTGTTTTCCTGGAGCCTCTATTTCCTAAAAACAGGAAGTTATATGTAAGACTTGGTAAAATTCAAGTTAAAATTATTTGGCAATATTAAATAATTAATGATGTATAATTTACATTGTATAGTTTACATCATTATACTCAGCCTACCTGGTTGTCTTACTGTCAATAACACTAAAGATTACTCAGTGATTCCTGGTAGGACCAACACTGTCCTTCCTTTGCTGTTCAGTTGTGCATCTGAATGTTCAGTTCCTCATCAGCAATTCTCCTAATGGTTTTGATTCCCATTAATAAAACTTGATCAAGTGAATTGTTTAATTAGAGTTGCATATTGATAATTTTCAAATTTTATTGCTTCTTGCACATTGATTAGCTAGCTATTTTTCAGTTCAAGTCTATTTTTCCCTTAAGAGCTTGGAGTGTTTGGTTACCATAAAACATAATTCCTATTGGAAAGTCAGACAATGTTAAATTTTCTCCCCCTTCTAGTTTTTAAAGTAAACTTTGGACATAAACCATCTTAGGTGGTAAGAAAGGTACTTCTTCCTTACTTTTTCTTTTTGGAGTATTATTTTGAACTTCTGGATATTCATAGATTTAAAGTGTTGCAATAAATTACTATCTTTGTTTTTTTGATGCTCAAATTGTCACAGCTTTTTCCATTCTAGGTCCTTTGAAGTTGGCTCATGGGTCCTTACGTCCTGGCTCCATTAATCTTTAAAAAGCTTCTTGTTTTCTGTCACAATAAGATATATCAGGCTCGTGTTCTTTTCCTTGCTGAAACCCATTAAGCCATTTCTATGTTCAGCCAAAGAAATATGTGTATTTAGAAATCATGTTTTTAGTAATATTTCCTGTCCAGTTTTATCATACAGCATACCTATTTTGATTTTCTAATTTTATTTTTACTTTTATTGAAAATATCAATTTACAGTATTAACTTATGTATTCTCTCCTCCAATGTACAAAACATATCAGTGCTTCATAGCAGTAAACTAGAAATTAAAAATACAGAATGACATTTAAATATTTTTGAGAAAATTTTGTCCTTAGAATATATCTTACTAAATAGATGTAATTATAGTACTGGCTCATTTGCAAATAATACTTTCTCTTGTTTAGTTTCTAATTTGATGCATAGTTAGCCTCATCTATTTTGGGAATTCTTTTCTATTTAAGGGATTACTTTATGTTTGGATTTTTTCCATTTGAATAGCTGAGAAATATTATCTTAGTGCTATTAATTTGTATTTCTCATATTACCACTGAATTTGAGCAACACTTCATATGTTTAAGAACATGTTTATTTCTTTTGATAAATTTCTGTAAATGTCAATTATATATTTTTGTATGGGGCTATTGTGATTTTCTGCATTTCTAGCTCTTTTTATTTTCAGATGATTAGCTTTTTGTTTGTGATATAAATGGTAATTTTTGTTTCCAAATTATTCATATTTTGATATATTAGTATTCTTTTGGCAATGTAGAAGTTTTGAGTTTAGCCAGTCAAATTAATTTTTTTCTCTTAATGGCTTCTGGACTTTGAGACCTGGCTATAGAAACCAGGTTTTAAAGGAATTTATCATATTTTCTCTTACTAATTGTATGATTTTGAGGCCAGCTGTAAGAAGCTAGGAAAATTCGTTGGCAAGTGGAATGGGGAAACTGAGACAGATAGCTAAACAGATGGCCAAGCTAATTTACCACCAGCTAATAAATCACAAGATCTTATCTTCTCTAACCAAGGACACTAAGGAGAAAATAGTTCATACAATTCAGACCATGCTGGGGCAGACCTGCCTCAGTCCCAACCCTCTCCAGTGACATTCTTTGAAGGTGGAACTGACCAAAGAATGACCCAAATCGCTCTATATACTCACTTTGATGCATCAGCATATTAGAAGATACACCTAGAAAGCTGGTGAATATTCTATTGAGATCCTCCCCTGAGACCTCCCCTAAAATTCCTGCCTTTAGAAAACATAAAAATCTTATAAGACAAAGGCCCGGGTGCAAACTTTCCATTAAGCACTCTTGTGCTCCCCTTTCCTCAGGCGTGTATCTTTGCTTTCTTTCTCCAAAGCACTACAGGCATGGATGAGACTTGCAACCAGGGGAGCAGCAGGCAGCAGCAGCTCATCCCAGGCTAATCCTCTGAACTTTGTCTCCAAGGGCCCTCCTTTTGTCTCTGTAACTTGTTTCCTGAGTCCACGCAGCCCAGCATGGCTCACTTTTTCTGCCTCTGTGATTTTTCTTTTTAAAGGGCCAAGGCAATCTTGCCTAGGCTTGACTCTTTTCCTCATGTTTCCAAACGGCAAAGGCAGTTTTATCTAGGCTTGCTTCTGTTGCTGTGGTCTTGCTTTTTCCATCCTAAGCTTTTCCTTTGTTTCACTGCCCTCAGCTTTAATAAATGTACTCTCAAAATCACCTGAACTCACATTGTAAAATCTTTCCTATGCAAAGTTAAGGACCCAAACACTCCAGACCATGCCAGGGAAGACCTACCTCTGTCCTGGTCCCTTTCTGGTGACAATTATATTTATCTATTTAATTTTTTGGCTATATATGAAATTATTTAGTTATATAATATGTTTATCAAAATTTATACTTTCCCCAAAGTATTTAGTAGTTGTAAAATTGTTTACTAAAACATTAATCTTTAACCCAGTGATTTAAGATGTATTGACAATGATCTTGGCCAGTATTTTATACTACCTATCACAATAAAAATATAATAGAAGTGAATTTTAATACCTGAAATTAAAAACCATTGACATTTTAACTTGCTTTAGAATTACATTTGCAGATGGATAGATTTCCAACCACAGTAGAAAATTCTTTATCTACTTCCTTCAGTCCTTAGAAATTCAAGCACACACACATTCAGACACACACAACACATCTAAAAGTCATAAAAATATTAAAGTACAAAAATTATTTTCTGGAGGTAGACTGTTCAGATTAATTTTTTCTCCATTTTATACTTTTAGATATAATTTTATTCTTACAGAAACAGTATGCATTTATACTTATAATAAGCACAAGATTAAGCTATTTAAATACAGTTGGCCCTCCATATCTGGAGGTTTCTCATTTGCAAATTCAACCAACAGCAGATAGAAAATATCCACACACACAAAATTACATTGTTGCTGACATGTACAATGTAGTCAGGCCTAAAATGGTTGCATTTGTACTCAACATGTACAGACTGTTTTTCTTCTCATTGTTCCCTTAGCAATACAGTATAACAATTATTTACATGGCATTTACCTTTTATTAGTATTATAAGTATTCTAGAGATTATTTAAATTATGCAGGAGGACATATGTAGATTATATGCAAATACTTTGCCATTTTATATAAGAGTCTTGAACATCCACAGATTTTCGGTATCCATGGGGGTCCAGGAACCATCCCCCATTGATACAGAAGGATGACTGTAAAATATTATGTACACATAAAGAATTTCTAATTATAAATTGTTTTGTCTAAAAGCTGCAATTAAATCTATAAAATGTTTTTTTCATATGAGAAAGACTAACTAATTTACTATTAGACTGGACTATGTGTCATACTTTGGTAAACCAAAAACAAATGTTTCATTTCCAGAAACTATTTAGTTGAAAATATTTTAGTTTTAGAAGTAAATAAAATAAAAAATAAGATAAATAATGCCCACACTTCATTAACTTGGGATTGTACAAATAAGTTAAATTAATATTCCTGAATGATTTTATGAAAGCCAATTAATTCTTAGTCACAGTTGCTAAAATTTGAATATAAGGTAAATTATTTAAAATGGGGAACTGGTATTTCTTTAAAATCTTATCAGTGAAGGACTAGGTGGCCTTGACATCAAGTTTTCTTATTTTTATCAGTCAATATTATATCTAGTTCTATGGCACAAATATTTTAACTTGGTCTTTTAGGCTTAATATTTACTGTCTTAAGGAAATAGGTCTCATTTGGAATATTACTGTTAACCTAAAAAATAAAGGCCAAAGTGGGAGGCAATAAGCATCTATTTGAGATATAAAAGGAAGCAGTGATTCAGGCAGAAACCCAAAAAGCATCCCTATTAGAAGAGGAAGACAAGGGGTATTTATGAGAAAGAGAAGGGGAATTTCTTTCCTTTACATTAATAGAAGAAGGAATTTCTATAGATGCAGATGAGCTAACATAGCAGTGCTAGTTCTAAACACTGCTTTCAGTCTGTTAGTCCTAACATTTGCATTCTTGTTATGTTTGCAAAGGGCTTTTTGGGATACAATACTCCTTTAGGCCCAACCCACAGGTTATTTTGCCCAGTTTTAACATTCAAAAGGTTTGAGGAATTAATCATGAAAGGTAATTTCTCTGGAATGGCAGCTCTGACTCCATCAAAAAGCGGCTCTATTTATATTATTTTTCACAATAATCAAGTGGAAATTATTAAGAAATTATCTCAGTGGGAGTTATAAATTTTTTTCTTGATATTTAATAGAATATGGCCAATTTGCAAAAAGAATTAAGAGAGAAGATGAGGCTCGCACATTATAAGAATGCTATGTTCATTCGAGTATTGGGATTTCAAGCATAAAGTAACATCTGTTTGCAAAAGGATGCATTAAAATAATGCCTTTCTGAATTTTGCACAAACATTGATAGGAAACTTATTAGTACTAATTTTAAGTTGAGGAACTAATTAAAGAAAAAATTAAATCTAGCTCTAGTATTTGAACAAGAAGAATTATGATAGAAAATCTAACACCCATAAGAGACTGTGGGATCCACAGTGCATACTCATAAGTATAAGAAAAGATTAGATTTTTTGTTTTCTCTTATACTGTCATTTTAAAATGTTAATATGAAAATTTTATCTTTCCAAATATTAAATAAATAAAGGAATTATAAATGCTGTTGCTGTAATAACCTGGTTATTATTTAATAGGAAAGGAGTGAAAGGGAAGACCAAATAATATGGGCATGTCATTATACAGCTTTGCCAAAAAGCTGCATTTAACATGCTCCAAATCTGTTCCCTGCTGATCGCTGGGGGAAGGGACTGGACAAAGGCAGTTTAGATGCAAACCCAGTAAAGGGCCTGAGTGACTTGGGAGGGTGCCTACCTGTATGCCAGGAATACCTGGGAACAAATTAGTGGCCAGGATGGGCATGTCCACTGCAAGCACACAAAATCTATATACAGAAACTTCCAAACAAAGGAAGCTCTCCCTCTCTTCTCCCTCCGATGAGCCGGGTTCCTGGCCCTCCTGTGGCAGGGGGATGTGCTCCCCTGCGCCCACATGGTGTATGGCCATGTTGGACTCCGCACATGGACTATTAGTGTTTAATTAGCTTGGAGCCGAACCACACCCGGCTGCAACAGGGAACAGAAACTCTGGACATTGGCCTTGCTTCTGGCTCTGCTGGAACCCCAGATGCATCTTTTCCAGGACTGGCATAAGGGACAGGGGAATTTGGAACCTGAGAAATAGAACTCCCATGCCAATAAAATCTTTTTCCACATCCCATCCTCCCATGTGAATGTTAGAAAATTCATTTTCTGAAGATATCCCGTGAGTGACCAGGGAGATTTTCTCTAATAATAAGTTCATATGAGGTACAGCCCTGTAGGTGTTGGGTAGGAAACTAAACATGAGCAGCCAGGGTGGGGCCTGCCCTGGGGTCTTGACAGGCCTCTCTATGGGTGGCCCTACAGTCGGCAGTTCCTGAAGCAGATCACCAGCAGGCAAGTTCAGAAGGAGCCTATTCCAAGTGCAAAGAAAAATGACATGACCCCAGTGCCACCTTACTAGGGCCTTGGACTAATTACAGTAAAATTTGCATTGTGGTTTTAACCCCCTGCCCCCATAGGTTCTTCTGTATGCATTATGAAAGGGCATAAACAGAAGAAATATAGTTCTATAACCCTTTTCTGTCAATCATCCCTGGATGCAAATAAAAGTCTCCACCCAGAAAATCCCTCCTTTAAACAAATAACCCACAGAGTTTGGGGCCAGTGTCTCTCTTGACTGGCCAGCTCCTCGCTTGGAGTGTATTTTCAATAAATCTGGCTTTGCTTTACTTTCATTTTCATTGGCCTTAAATTATTTTCTGCACCCACGAGAAGAACCAAGGTTCTAGCCAGTAACTCCCCAGTTGGTAACATAGGTTCATGAGAGATACTTTTATCAATACAAGTCTTAGAAGGCAAGGCAAAGTTAAAATGCTTTTCTCTTTTTAATCTTTTTTATTATGGTGAGTCAAAGGCAAATATTTGCTGAGTTTTCTGATTTTGAGGCAATGAAATAGATATATATGTAACTATAATCCATTACAGAATAAAAGAAAAGCAATAAAATTGTGACCACAAAAAAGGAATATTTGATGTTATTAAACATAAGAAAACCTTTTTTTAAATGACATGGCCTTAGATTCATAAGTTGGATTTCAAAAGCTAAAAATGAGATCGTGTGTTTGTGAAGAGGGGAGTTAGATTCCTGCATCAAAGATAAAGAGCATATGTAGAAAAGTGAAAGTGTTTCAACTTGAAAAAACAGATTAAGCAAAGACATAGAGATAAGAAAAACTGATATAATTCCAGCAAACTATACTGTACTTGTTATGACTACCAAACAGAGATATGGGAAAATGATAGAGAAATTTTTAAGATTGAATATGAAAATTAAATGATGTTGGAAGTTGACTTTTGTTATATTATTATGATTATTTTGGTTATGATTATGATTATTGTTAAAAAAAACCACAAAGATCTAATTGGCTTCATTAAGCAATTCATGAATTGGGCATCGACTAGAAGGGCTCTCCAATGGGTTTGGAAGATTTTTACAGAAAGAAGAGTGGGGCAAGGAGCTATTAACAAAAAAAAAAAAAAAAAAGAAAAGATTATCTTTTCTTTGAAGGATGAGTATGGGAAGGGTTTTTAATATGCAGATGGTCTCTTCTTTCTACTAGGAATGGAAAGAGCCCCTGTGACAGGTTACTGGTACTTGACCAGGAAATTTCCCAATGGTTGATTATGTTTCTGGGAAAGTTTGAAATGGCAGTTAGGTCAGGTATTAAATCTAGGCTTTTGGTATCATGGCTTTTAGACAAGTGAAGCCATTTTTGGCCTGTAGTTTTCTCTTTAACAATATAAGTAAAGAGATCTCAGGCTGTATTATTAGTTAGAATTTCCCAGAGAAACAGAACCAATAGGATATATAGAGAGATGTAGAAGGACACTTATTATGAGGGATTGGTTCATATGATTATGGCGACTTAGAAGCCTCACAATCTGCTGTCTTCAAATTGGAGACCCAGGAGAGCTGGTGGTGTAGTTCTAGTCCAAGTCCAAAGGCCTGAGAACTGAGGGAGTCAATGGTGTAAGCTCAGTTTGACTCTAAAGGCCTGAGAACCAGGAGTGCAATGATACCGAAGGGCAGAAGAAAAATCAGTGTCCCCGCTCAAGCAGAGAGCAAAGTTGCTCTTCCTCTACACTTTTTATTCTATTCAGGCCCTCAGGGGATTGGTTGATGCTTAGGGCAAACTTCTTTATTCAGTCTGTTGATTCAAATGCTAATCTCTTCCAAAAGACCTCCCTCATAGACACACCCAGAAATAATTTGCTATCCAGGCATTCCTTAGCCACTCAAGCTGACATAAAATTAACCACACAGATTTTTTTTAAATTGTGGTAAAATAAACATGACATAAAATTTATAATTTTCACCATTTTTAAGTATAAAATTCAGTGGCATTAAGTACATTTATAATGTGCAACCATCACACTACCCATTAGGTAAATAATTAATAATGCTATTATATATTTTAAGTATTATCAATAATCTTTGAAAGCACTTTGGTTATGTTTCCTCTTCTGACTCTACTTATAAAATTTATTTAGCTTTTGAAATTTATTTGAAAATATTTTAAGAAAAAGCAAGACCAAATTTATCTTCTGTGATGTGAAGCATTTTGATTTACCAACCCAAGAGCTTTCTAAATGTTCTTTTCAGGCAATTTCTTTAAACAGAAATACAGTTATGACAGGTTGGATTACAGCATTTAGCACTTTTCCAGGAGTTTTTCACATGCTTTCTGCCTTTCAGAAAGATCTATGCCAGACATCACAGATATGAAATAAATATATTTTTATTATGTATTGTGGAGTGTGTGATGTCACCCAAGCATTGACAAGAAATCTATTTTCTCCTAGCAGGAAAACTTGAATAGTCAAGTAATCTCAAAACATTTAATTCTCTCCAGACCTAAACTTTAAAAATAATCTACCTGGTAATGTTGGTGGTGGAAGTGGAGTCCTTGGGGTACTGCGAGGAAAATAATTTCCTGAGGTCCCCACAGGTGGATGTGATTTCATGGAAAGCTTTATTGATGATGTAAAATTAAGGGGGTTCCCTCCAAGGCCCCATCTCTGGCCATCTGGCCATAGAAGAAGTCCAATCTTGCATTCAGGAGGGCCAGAATTAAGGCCGCTGCCCACAGTTTCTGTTCCGTATTAAAGTCCAGTCCAATCCAGCATCCTGTGAGCTTAGCTTGGGTTCCCAGCTGCGGTCCATTGCATGTGCGGTTTGTATGACCATGGGCCATCGGCTGCTTAAGGCCACATGGCTATGGAGAGAAAATGGGCGAGCACACGCCCCTATGAGACAGGGAGCAAGAGAGAAGGAGAGCGAGGGAACTCTTCCCCTTGGGATTTTAACCAGGAGCTTTCTCAAACTAACCAATTAACCTTTCCAAGATCTCATGCGCTTCTGCTGGGGTCCACCCTTCGCCAATCCATTGTTCCCCAGCCTAGACTGCCAGGCAAGCACCTCCCTGTATCACCTCGAAGTCACTGCACATGCTCCCTTCCCCCCTTTGTTTCACCCCTGCCCCCAGTGGTCTGCAGGGAGTGGACCAGCGGGTCCCCAAGGAGCATCAAGCTGGAGCTTCCCGGCGAAGCTGCTCAGATGACCATGTGTGTGATGTCTGGCCTCCCCTCGCTTTCTTTCCTTTATTAATATTAACTAGCTAGTGATGATGATAACAGGGATATATAGTCATTGGAAGCATATGAGCAAATACATCTACATTTTGTAAGTTAGACTGAAAGAAAGATTGTGATAGTTTGTATCTCAGAATTTGGTAATTAAAGGAATAATACTAAACGAATGTGCTCGAGAGTAAACAATCGTTTTGATATGCCTTAGTGAACAGGGGATTATCATGAGTTTCTGCCTGTGATATGAAAGTTGCAGATGGCTAATTACTATTAATGCCGAAGGACTTGCTATAATAAACCTATTATTTTTAATTTCACAAACTTCTCTCCACATTGCTATAGTCACAATGTTCTGAAATTAGATCTAAGAACATTCGCAAATATGTTTCTCCCAACTCCTTTTGTCTTGCGATGTTTTCACCATGTTGAGCACCCTCTTTTCTCCCTCTCTTAAAAACTTGGAAATATGGAACAATCTGACTTATTACCACAGCTCCTCAAACTACATCCCTGTCTTTAAACGCACGACCTCCTTAATATTTGCTAAATACCTTAATCATGCTTTTTGTTCTCACAAGGATGTTCTCTCATTATTTTTATAAAAGTTTATTAGTTGCTGACTGTATGACGCCGTGGGGGAAGAACATACTTTCCTTTATCATCAAGTTCTCCTAATAATCAAATAGACATGAGACAGGTTAGCAAGAAAAAATAACCAAATTTATTATGTACACATGTATGGGAACCATGCATATGAGAGGGTCAGAGACCCCACATGCAGGAGAGGTTCAGAGACAGAAAGGGGGATCTAGGTAATTAAAACATTCTGAGTTAGGGGTGAGGTAATGCACCTTGGGGGTTCAAAGAGTCATTGCAGGATAATACGAAGAGCAGATGCTTAGTATGTGGGTTGAAAAGGTTATCTCTGATAATCACTTATGGGCAAGGCCTCTAATTCAATTTTTTCTAAGCCCTTAAGGGTGGGAGTAGGGGCACTAAATTTGCCTTTAGCTCAAAACAATCTGCATACCACTGAGGCACATCTTGGGGTGAATTGTTCTGGATCCCCACACTGTATTTCATGCTAAATGTTAGAAAAATATCATTGTGCAATGTAATCATAATCTCTGCTCTCAGGGAGCTCCCAGTCTAGTATAAGCACAAACAAAATATTTCAAATAAAGTCCAAACACACATAGATTTTCTATCCTTTTGAAGCCACTGTGCAAAAGCTCATAGTAAATTTCCATGTCTTTCAAAAACTATGTATATGAAATATTAGTGTTTTAATTATTTTTATATCAATAAGGATTTGTATTCTCTGAATTTAAAGTCTGGTCCAGTACAATAAATATACTTGTTAGTTGGCTGGTTAAAAATAGAACAGGTTCATATAGGAGAAAATGAGCACTTTGGGTGATTTTATATATATATACATATATACATATATATGTATACATGTATACATGTATATACATATATACATATATACATATATATATTTAATATATCTTTATTGATTTCAGAGAGAGGAAGGGAGAGGGAGAGAGAGAAGCATCAATGATGAGAGAGTCATTAATCGAGCCCGCAACCCGAGCATGTGCCCCGACCGGGAATCGAACCCCGATTGCCTGGATCCCAGGCCAACACTCAACCGCTGAGCCACACCCGGCCGGGCTGTGTGATATTTTAGGTCAGTTCCATTTTAAATAGCTTCCCAGTGTGATGACTTAGTCAATTAATGATAGTTACAGCATGACCCAGGCATGTCATACGTTCTCAGGATACATTATACCTTCTTTTCTAAAAGAGTTTAACAGTTGCTGCTGGTTGTATGATCAAAGATTCCATTGTTTTCTAAAAATTAGGTAATTTTTCTGATAGTATGTTCTCTGAGGATGTTATTAAATAGGACAATTCTTACATCAACACTGGAATAGATTGTAAACCATTTTCTGCTCATTCGACTCTCCTGACCTTCCTTTCATCATATTCTTATTTTAAGAGAACAAATTTTATTTAATTTGCTTAGATATATTAGAATATCTTGTTAAATTCATATATAACATATTTTCCAATATAATCATCCATTCTAAATAAGTTTTATACACTAAATAGTATTAATATAATTACCACAATATAATTATAATTAAAATTATATATACATATAAATATAATATATAGATGTATACCCCAAATTATATGTATGTGTATGTATATAGACATATGTATCATACTATTTTCTCATCTAAATTATTTTACTAAGCGACCTCCTGAAAAGGAAAGATCACACATGTTTGAAGTAATTCTCTTCCAGAAACATCACTTAAATGATAAAAAAGAAAAATGTTACCAATAAAGAAAAAGAGCTAGAGTAGCAGATAAGGGTGGACACAAGAGTTCAACATTTTATAACAAAGAAAGAACTGTAGTTTGGTGGTAACTGGTATAGCAAAGCAGAGAAAGGTGCAAAGCAAATGAATGCCAAAGAGTTCAAAGGATCACTCAGGAAACTCACCTTGAAAAGTGTCCTTGGAAAGCCACTGAGTGCTCCAGGAGGATGCAAGGCCAGGATGGGGCGAGAGGCTGAAAACAGGAGACTACGTGAAATTTCACTATATACAACAGGTCCCTCACTGTACAGAACAGGTTTCTACATTTAAACCTGCCACCTCATGGGAGAATAAAGGATTATTTATTTATTGTTTATTCATGAAAAATTGTCCTTACTCAGATACAGCAGACATATTATAACAAAAGCATGAGTATGTAGACTGAGAAGAGGCATGTTAAGTGAAAGTCTGTATATTGAATTATGTGAAACGCTCTTCTTTTCCTCCCTGGTCCCATCACAACACTTGCTAAGCTTATGCCCCGTTTTCTCCCACTTTCTCCCAGTTGAGGTATTGGGTGATCCTCTTTTGTAGAAGTGGAATGGCCTCAAGGAAAAGTTATCAAAGAGGTTTATCAAAGAGGGTTTCATTAAAAAAATGTGATTATCCTATAATAAGTCCCGAGAGTTGCCAAGCCCTGCCACCTATCCAGAGTTTACAATTATCTTTTTCGTTCCCAACTGCACTGATGCAGTTACCTCAAAATTTGTGATTGTAGCCCTGCTGGGCGTGGCTCAGCGGTTGACTTGGGATCCAGGCGATCAGGGTTCGATTCCCTGTCAGGGCACATGCCTAGTTGTGGGCTTGATCAATGACTCTCTCATCATTGATATTCATGTCTCTCCCTCTCCTTTCCTCTCTCTGAAATCAATAAAGATATATTAAAAAAAAAATTGTGATTGTATCTATACCATTTTATATGTCTTTAAAATTTGTATGGCCGAAGAGTATAAAAGAATATATGATCCCATCAAGTTTAATAGAAAATTAATTTATTTATTTTAGGGGCATCATAGTATTTTTTTTTCTCCTCATTTGAAAAAGACTTTGTATAGCTAAAGAGATGAAGAAATGCAAAAATCTGCCCTGCCAGGCGTGGCTCAGCGGTTGAGCGTCGATCTAGGATCCAGGCGATCGGGGTTCGATTCCCTGTCAGGGCACATGCCCGGGTTGCGTCTGGATCCCCAGTGGGAGGTGTGGAGGAGGCAGCCAATTGATGACTCTCTCATCACTGATGTTTCTATCTCTTCCTCTCCTTTCCTCTCTCTGAAATCAATAAGGACATTAAAAAACAACAACCTTATAAACTCTAAGACCAATCCCCATTGAAATTTTGAAGCCCCAAATAGCAATTCAATTAACTGAGAACTATCTTCCTTAGTATACAAAACCATGTTAAAGAGACATTTGTGTTAATAAGGGAACTATATATATTGACATTATCACTAAAGCCAATAGCATTTATTGGAGTAGCTTATGGACAGATAACTGTAGCAAAGTACATATGATTCTTTGAGTTCTCATAGCCCACAGAAACCTTGTGTAAGCTTTTCAGAGAAAGGCAATGTGGAGGAGAGGCAATAGAAGGGCCCACTCCCGTAGGTGCCTGCACATAATCATAGGGGACCTGGAGGGGGCAGGGAAAACCTAGTTGCCTTCTTGATGGAGAGAATATCCCTGCTGGGGAGGTGGAGCATCTGTGTTTTTCTATTGTGTTGCTTTAAACCTGATGAGCTTTATATTTGCAAAGATGCAGAAAGGAGAATGGGAATGAGTCTTCTGGGCTACTTGGATTTGTAGCTACATTTATGGTTTTTATGTACTTGTAATCTTTAAGAGAATGTTTGCCTATTAGAATGATGACCTTCTCATTACTATTAAAATAACTGATTTAGGTATTTGATTTAAAGATGTGATCTTATTAAACATAAATTCAGTATTAAACTCTGAAAGAACTTTAGATTAATCACATTCATAAGTTTACTTTATTAGATTTATGGATCATTTAAATACACAGGAAGGTTTTGTTTGAATCAGACAATTTAGGTAATTTAGAAGGAAATTGAATATATTAGATGTATAAATGCAAATTAAAATTTACAATTAACTTCACTTTAAATTAAATATATTATTCAAAGACCCCATCTAAATTTACAGCTGATTAATAAAGTGTACTTGAAAGCAAATTAAAATGATACCCTTAATAAATTAAATATTAATTCTTCAAAAAGAAAATATTGGTTTTTATAGCCTTATATGAATACAAAATAACCCTGGAGGCCATAAAATCCTCACAACCAGAAACATGGATAACCAGACACTTGAGGGAAGCCTCCTACATAAAAATAGACCCCAAACAAACAATCAAACAATAAAGAGAAAGGCAAGAAAAAAAAAGAGAAAATACATATAGTGGGATGATACTTTAAAGAAACCACAAGTAATCATCATAAAATTAACAGAGTATTATGGGAAGGGAAAAAAAAATGAACAGAACAAGGAAAACTTTTGTAAATTTAAACTATAGTCAAATTTTTTTTTACAAAAAGTTGAAGTATAAAGCAGGCCACTTAGAGATATGAAAAACATGAGAAAAGCAGAAGAAAATCGAGGGAGCAATTATGAGAATACAAAAAGCAAACCCTTAAGACTGACTCATGCTTCTGAGACCTGTAGGCTCAGCACAAGCAGGACGTGAGGCTAAAGAAGACTGATAAAGGGCCTGGCTGTGCACCGAGGATGCTCCAGCACAGACTCAACCTGCAAAGATTAGCAGAATTTTTTTTTTACTTAAAAAAATTTTTTTTGCTCCAGGCATTCAAAGAAATCTCTCTCAAAACACTAGCTGACCACACGCTAAAGGAACAGAGACTTCAGTGGCAACACAGTGTGATGAAAACAGACTTAACAAAATAGTTTAGAAAGGTCACTGAACCCCCACGATCATAGCAAGCAACAAAACACACCCCAAGGAAGGAGAAGAATCCAATTTCCAGACTTAGAATATCATAATATTCAAAATGTTCAGCTTTTGGCGAAACAGTATGAATCATGCAAAGAAACAAGAAAACATGACCAATTTATAGGAGAGATGAACAGAAACTGTTCCTGAGAAAGCACAGATAATGGATTTACCTCCAGTATTTTAAATATGCTCTAAGAGCTAAACACTGCATTGATAAAGATCTAAAGAAAACCGAAAGAATTATATCTCAAGAAATAGAGAATATTCGCTGAGAGACAGAAATTGTAAAGAGGAACCAAACAGAAATTCTAGAACTAAAAAGTATAATAAGTGAAATAAATTCATGATAGGTTTTTAAATAGCAGACTTGAGTAGACAGAAGAAAAAAATCAGTAAACTTGATTAATTGATTCATTCAATAATCTAGCCTGAAGAACAAAATGGAAAAAAGAGTGAGGAAAAATGAACAGAGCCTAAGAGACAATATGTACCATCAAGTGTAACGACATATTGGAGTCCCAGAGGAGAGGAGACAGGGGACAGAGCAGAAAAAAATATTTGAGCAAAGAATGACAAAAAGCTTTTCATTTTTTATAAACTACATCTATACATCTAAGAAGCTCAATAAAATCCAAGGATGAACACAAAGAAAATCACACCAAGACACAGTATAATCATATTATACAGGTGGGACGATATGTCCTACTGTAAGAAAGTATTCCATAGTTTACTTGATTTTGAGTGCTTTCAAGTCTCCTTTCTCCCCCTTCGGCCAGACAAATTAGCCAGCCGATAAGAAAGCCAGGGGCTCCTTCCTTCAGTGCCAGAAGGAGATTCCAAAGCGAAGCACCTGCTCAGGTATAGGAACCCTCAGCCTGGCCCCAAAGACTAACCACAATACAAACCCAAGCTAGACTCCTTACCTCACTCTCTGAAGCCATTGCTGGACCGCCTTGGAAAGTCTGTCCTATTTGAACAAAATTGTGGGTTGGGGCTCTATCCTGCTTTTTAGGAATGGACACAACCATTGTTGCTATGATCAGGATGTCTACCACCACCAGGAGTCTTGTTTCTTTTGCTTTGGTGTGCTCACTGGCTGGCTAGCTGTGCTTTGAACTGTGCTGCTTTGCGCTGCATTTACTGAGTTCTGTTAAGGCTCTGCGCTATGGATTGCAGGTTTGTGTCCTGACAACATCCATATGTTAGTACTCTAGTCTGATGGTATTTGGAGGTGTGACCGTGGGGAGATAATTAGGGTTAGATTAGGCCATGAGGGTGTGGTCCTTATGATAAGATTAATGCGTTATAAAAAGAGAGAGAAAGAGACAGAGGATCTCTCCATTTACACACAAAAGAAAGAAGGCCATCTGAGGACATATCTAGGTAGAAGGCTCTCTCCAAGAACACAACACGCACATGATCTCAGATTCGGGACTCTAGAAGTGTGAGGAATAATGTGTGTTTTTGAAACTACCCAGTCTATGCGATTCTGCTATAGCAGCTGAAACTGACTATATCATCAGGACACTCTCTGTCATCCATTTAACCAAACTAAGTCAGTTCAAGAAATAGTTGGCATCTAAGGACAGAGGTATAGGATGGAAACATCCCTAAAAGCATCTCTGTGTCATGCGTCTCAGCCTCGACCCACAGGCGTGTCAGATTAGATCATGCATGTTAATTCCACTGTAAATTGTGACTGACACTGGGCTCTTACCTGTGGCCCATTGCTTACGTGTCTCAACCAGGCCCTGGTCTCACTCCCTAGAGCAAGGCTCTGTTCTGTGCGGTCCACAGGCCCACCGGGTGGTTGCTCATGGGGAGGGAGAACAGACGCTGTTTGAACTTCGGTTACTATTTGAAGATATAAGTAGTTGAAGTATATGATCCACAGGTAGATGGCTTGTTAAAACCCTGTGACTTGCCTTCGCTGCTGCCGCCCAGGCCTCTATCTCTACAAAAGATCCTGACGCCCAGGGTTGCAGGGGAAACACCTGCGGCGCCCCGGTGGCATACGAAAGGGGGTGAATGCCAACTCTACAACGGGTGTCTAACCCCGCAAAGGAGCCGCTGGCGCTTGGAAGGCGCCTACACTTACAGTGCTGACTTGAGGTCCCTGGAAGAAGCAACGGCACGGAGAGGACCTCCTTCAACGCAGAATACATCTGCTAATATAAAAAAGGAGGATCCGGCAAAGAAAAAGAAAGAAACCTGGATACCGGAGATGAAACAAACAACTGAAACTGAGGTCCGCGCTGTGGCCCAATTGAAATTCAAAATTTACTAAAATAATTTATATAACAAAAAGATAGAAGGATGCTTTTCACATCTGTGCTTCTACAATATGACAACATAGAGTAGGAATTAATTTTAACATCTAATAAAATACACGAACTGGCAAATCTCATGGCCTTAATTAAAATGGGGGCTAAGTTAATTATGACTGGGGGCCTCACTAAATTTAAATTAGGGACCCCCCCGTACTCTTGGGGGGATCACCAATTATAAAATAGAGGACAAATAAGAGCGCACCATGTTAACCATCAGAGCTATTACTTCTACTTTGCCTAAATTCTCCAGTATGATAGCATCCATATCACCTAATAGGCATGAATATACTGACCTAATAAGTGATAAGTTAAAATGAAATAGTCTTTGCCACTTAAAAATTGGCTTAGCAAAAGGGTACTCTGTAAATATCCCAGCTCTCTTCCAGTTAAAATAGTTAATATGAACCAATGTAAATAAAACCAAGGTCTTCAAGGGTTTAAATTCATTATACAAAACCTTTTTTTTAGAGAAAACATGATTATCCTCACTATTTCTGTATTTAAAAGTCCAATTTGACCTGCTCTTAAACCTGTAAAGGAAGAATGCCACCTCATAGTGGAGTACCACAACCTTAATGCTGTGGGCCCCAAAAAGGCCCCCTTACTCAATGCTTTTGAAATGTGAAATTATTGACTCCTTCTGACCAGTAATTGATAAATGCTTTGCTATTATAGATTTGGCTTATATGTTCTGTTTAATGCCTGGCTTATTTATTTCAACTCTGTGATTTAAAAAATATATATATATATTATTTAAGTATAATTGGTATACAATCTTATATTAGTTATAGTAGTTTCAGGTGTACAATATAGTGATTTGACATTTTTATACTTTAACTTTACCATGTGATTTTTATACTTTTTATACTTTGCAATTTGATCACCCGCTAATTCTACTAATTGTCTGTCACAATAATATCACAGTACTATTGACTCTATTCCCCTTTCCATTTTAACCTATTTCCCACCCCCTCCCTTCTAGTTACCATCCCTTTGATTTCTGTTTCTGTTAGTCTGTTTTTGTTTGGTTTGGTTTGGTTTGGTTTTAGATTCCACATATAAATGAAACCACACTGTCTATGTCTTTCTCTGGCTGACTTTATTTCACTTAGCATAATAACCTCTAGGGCCATTCATGTTGTTGCAAGTGGAAAGATTTCATTCTTTCTTATTTTTGCAATATATTGTGTATATATATGTATCATATTCTTTATCCCTTCATCTATCAATGGCCACCTAGATTGCTTCCATATCGTGGCCATTGTCAATAATGCTGCAATGACCATAGGGGTAACATATATCTTTTCAAATTAGTTCTTTTGTTTTCTTTGGATAAATATCCAGAAGTGAAATTGCTGAGTTGTATATTTATTTTTAGTTTCTTTAGGAATCTCTCTACTGTTTTCCATAGGGGCTACGCCACTTTGCACTTCCACCAACATTGCACAAAGGTTCCCTTTTCTTTACATCCTAACGCATATTATTTGTTGACTTTTTGATACTAGCCATTCTGATTGGTGGGAGGTGGGATCTCATTTGGGTGTCAATTTGCATTTCCCTGTGGATCAGTGACGATGAGCATCTTTTCATACATCTGCTGCCATCTGTGTGTCTTCTTTGGAGAAACATCTTTTCATGTCCTCTGCCTTCAACTCTTTTTTAGCCACAATTTGCCTTAACTTCTTTTTTTGTCCATCTTTATTGAGATAGAGTTGACATATAACATTGTAAAAGTTTAAGGCATATAATGTGATGATTTGATATAGATACCTGTTGCAAAATATCTTAACTTCTAAAGGGACATATAAATACATCCTTGCAGGCAAGATGTTACCTGCGTGCAAATTTCTTCAAGAACACTGGTAGGATACTGACTTGATAAGACCCTCCTCTGCGGAGTTTCATGTTACACATTCATTCAGAACACACAAATACAAAGGGGCTCACAAAAAGGACATGGACCATTGACTCACACATACTGCAAGATGCTGCCGTCTTGGTTAAGTTCCCTACAGTTATTTGGTATACTGAGGACTTTTTCATCTCTGATACCATCAAGAAATAGCTAATGACCCTCTCAGTACTCACGACATCTTTTAGGCTTTTCTGGATTCTGGGGACAACATACCCCACAATTGTTTTACTTTAGTTTTCTATGCTGTTACTTATAAATGAGCCCACCTTGGATGGGACCCTCCAACGTAAGACTCTAGAATCTATCCAAAATGAAATACAGTAGGCCAGGTAAGCCTTCATTTTACAGGCTGTAAAAAGCTCTCATCCTCCTATAATCTTTGCACTTCCCATGATGGCCATAATTTGCCCATGGTCTTCTGATACAAAAAACTGTCTACTTTTGCCTCATGCTATCTGCCCTTAGAGTGGCAATTGCTGTCCATATACTGGGTTCTCCAGGAAACAGAAGCTCTCTTAGACCCTAAGCCTGTCACTGTCCATACCTAGCTGTCTATTTGGGTTATGGAAGCAGCATGGCTTCCAAAGCCTTCTCACTGCATGGAGACAAACCTTGGCCCTCTGGCATATCCTACCTGTGGGAGGCGATGGCCTCTCTGTATTTAGCCCTTTACTAAATGACATGCTGCTGGGTAGTTCCTGCATTTATGGGTTGCTGTAGCAGCATCACATGTGATGGAGCTCAGTAGAGAGTTGCTAGTTTTCATCCCCCTGTTCCTGATAAAGAGTGGGACTCAAGGGTTAGCACAAATGGTCAAGTTTCAGGCAGTCATCTTGTCACCGAATGCCCTGGCCAACAATAGGTCCCATGCATATATATATATATTTAAATGTATCTTTATTGATTTTAGAGAGAGGAAAGGAGAGGGAGAGAGAGAGATAGAAACATCAATGAGGAGAGAGTCATTGATCAAGCCCACAACCCAGGCATGTGCCCTGACCGGGAATCGAACCCCGATCGCCTGGATCCTAGGTCAGTGCTCAACCGCTGAGCCACGCCCGGCCGGGCCCCATGCATATTTTTATACATACGGGACATTGCAAATAGTCTGGCTGTGGGGTCCAGCCAAATGCAGCAAAACAAATCTTTCTCTAAGGTTTCCCAAGAATCTGGGAATATCTTGCCTCACAGATATTTCAACTATACATCAAGGTCACACATGCCTCTACATATACTAAAACCATAACAAAAGGCCTCACTAAGACACTTCTTACCCCCTTTGGAGTTTCAGACATCACTGATTGTGACCAAGGCATTCATTTCACTTCTCCAAGTATACTGGGCTCCTGAATAAAGCCTTCAAGGGAACTTTCACCTGCATTTTACAGGCTTCAGGCTGCAGGCCTCACAGAGCACTGTAATGGTTCAAACAAGTTCAAATCTAATTAAAGGAAACATGGCATAGTCATCGGTAAACATCAGGGGGACATTATCATAAAGAATCTGACTTCATAATTTAATGTTTGACTGCTGAAAGCTTTCCTCTTTCCATTCTGCCCACATCTGGGCAAGGCTGGTGTGCTCACACTTTTGGCATCGGCAGGAGATTCAAGCTATGCAAACCCCTGCCCACGTGTGGGAACACTCACTTGGCCTCACCGTCTAACTCAATAAAAACCCAAACTAAGTTTCATTTCCACAATCTCTCCTGCCATTATGGACCTACTCGGGAAGCCTGCTCCGATCTTCTCAGAAGCAGTAAACCTTCTTATACACTGTTTGTCTCTGTGTAGCATTAGAAGTGTTGCATGCAAACCACATTTTGAGTGTGGGTCCATCCTGCTTCTGCAGAGTGGCACATACTCCTACCAACTATAAAGTTATGGTATTTAAGTCTATGGCATTAACACACAGATGGAAAATGAAATAATAAGAGACCTAGAAACAGACCCATATGTTCATGAATCCCTAATACCTCAGAGAGATGGCAGTGCAGATCCATAAGGACACAACAGTTTTCAATAAATTTTTTCATAAGTGGGGTAAATGTATGAAAAAAATAAAACTTGCCCAAACCTCACATCATAAGTGAAAATCAGTTCCAATGAGATTAAAGAACTTAATCAGGAATTAAAAAACTAGGAAGTATTAGAATATAATATGGTTGAATTAGAAGATGCTCAGCCCATTTGTAATCAGTTGAACACAAACTAAAACAAAATGAGACAGTGTTACATACCCACCAGATGTGCAAAAACTTTAAAATCTAAGAAAATTAGGTATTGGCAAAGTTGTGGAACACTGGGTACTCACATAAACTATTGATTTTACTACATCATTAAAAAACATTTTGATACTAGCTGGAAAAGTTAAAGATTCAACATACTCTTATGACCCAGCAATTCCACTCCAAAGAAAGGCCTACATACATGCAAGAGGATGTATAAGAAGATTACATATAAATTATTCTATATATAAATGTACATTTATATGTATATATGTATGCATATGTTATATATAAATCATGTAAACACAATGTTCCCTACATCACTATTTTTATGGAAAAACAGTTTAAAAAAACTGAAATTCTATTAACAGTAAGATTGATAAAGAAATTGTGATATAATAAAACATGTAATAAATGAACGAATTATAAATGTATACTCCAACATGAATAAATCTCTAAGTATAATTTTGAGCTAAAGAATAAAATGTTCACGTTGAAAAGACTAACATACTTTACGATTTTATTTTCAAAATGTGTTAAAATCAAACCATAACTGTATTAATCAACACATACACGGATTGTAAAACTAAAGAAAATCAAGAAACTGATTATTACAAAAGTTGACATAATGATTGCTTCTGAGAAGAAGGTATGTTGTAATCAGGGCAGGACACATCAAGGTTTCTGGAGTGCCCAGTATTGAAAAGAGTATGTAGGACATGGCTCAGAGTAGAAACTCAATGAGCATTAAAGGAACAAAACTGACTAGAAAGTAAAACAGAGGGGTGATTTTAAAAATGAGAGAAACATATATTTAAAATGAAAATACAGATTATATTTAAGACAGGAAAATAAAATGTGAAAATACGTTTCAAATCCTGATTTACATTAGACGCCCTGCATTATAGGAGTTCTATCAATTGCTTCTACCTATCAACTATAATGACCTAAAACAAAGCTAACATTTGTTGAGTGTACTCTTGTTAATGCTAGATAATAGGTGGTTTGATGAAAAAGAATATCCTAAATAACAATTAAAATTAACTTGAGACATTATGAGCTTATTAACCATGGCTAGGGCAAAAATGGTTCAAGGATACAGTCATATTATAGCAGGGTCCACTAATTATAGAAAATATAATTACTCCTTATTTCTTGTCATACTTTGGAGAGGAGGCAGATAATCTTTTAGTGAGGCAATAGCTAAATGTCAAGCAAATATCCATCTAGATATTTTCATAATATCTGTTTCCCATTAAAACTAGAAAGCATTTGTTACTACTTGTTTTTTTGCATTGACTAATCAAGATACATGTGTAAACTTGATTTAGTAATTTGAAACTAAAATGTATATAGAGTCACATTTTAAATTAGGGCAATACAAATTGGGCTTCATGCCTGATAACAAACCTTACTAAATTGCATCAATTATAGCATGTCTTGGCCTCGACAGATGTTTTCAGGTACTCTTAACACGTTCGTCTTTAACGTTTTCATTCTCTAATAGGATATGCCTACTGTGGTTTTGTTGACAGGATAAATCAACATTTTTCCCCCCAGTGGTTGGAAATGTACAACTTATTATGGCATGACTGATTCATTTATAGTTTTTAGGAATTGTGATTAAAGGAAACACCTTGCATATGACTGAAAATATATGTCAGAAATATGTCCTTTGCGGAAAAGGTAAAAGGGCATTTTTCGGCAGAATGGATGAAAACCCTGCTAAGCCCTGCCATGGCACACTATGCCTATGCTGGGCTGTTTGTCAAATGCCATCTATCTAGTTGATAGGAGTCAATTATGAGAAATGTAAGATTAAATGATAAAATCTCAGCATGTGACCTAGGCCATTCCCTTTTACAAGGAGATATCTTTAGTTTTTTCATCTTCCTTCATTTTAATGTCAGTGCTTCAAACTGGCACAGTTCAATTCGTTATATGATAACTTTCAAGTATATTTAGGAGACTTGCAAAGACCTGAATTTTCCTGCAGAAGTCGAAGGAGTTTACATTTTAAATAGAACACAGATCAATGGTATAGGTATACAGTACAAATCATCCATTATCTTGTCTTTTTCTTTTCCCATAAAGGTCCCTATCAACTCTAAATCTTTACTGAAGCCCATACTAGAAAACTAAATACTATCTTGGGCACTAAAAGCTACTAAGTGGGAAAGTGTCCTGGAAGAGTGACAAAGTTATTGGCTACCTCGGGTCCACATTTTTATCCATTAGAACACTGCATCACTCTGCCTAGACCCTGCAACCTTGTTTCTAAAAGAAACCTAAATATAGTCTCTATATTTGCATCATCTTGAAATTTGTATTATAAGAGCTCCTTTCTGTGGCAGTTTGCAATTTACCCAGCAATATAAAATGTTGAAAATCAATTTCCTAACATAGTCTTGTAATGAAATATGAAAAGTAACCAATCAATATATAACAAGTTGAACACATTCTAGCCATTTTATAAAAACCAAATTCAATAGCACTTGTAAAAAGCTTGATGAATAAATCTCCTTAACGCTGCAAATCACAAATATGTCTGTTTTATTATTGTGCTTGCCTTTTCCCTTTTTGGACCTAGGGTTACATATAAAATCTGGCCTCAGGTTTCAACCTATTTTGCATTCGTACCCTTATTTTATATATTTCAGATTTAATAAATTATAAAAATTTAACTTGAATTTCTTAAGTGGAAAGACTTGTTTCATGTTTTGATTAATTTTATGCCCCTTCCTCTCGACACACAGACTTTTTTCATTATCTATTGTCCTGTTTTGCTTTTTGCTCTGACTTTTTAAAATTCCATTATTTTGGCTTGCTTTTCTAGCAGCTGACATCTGGTGCTGTCAGTATATCTGGAAATGGCCCAGAAAACATAACTGCTAGGAAAAAAAGAGAGCGTTCTCTCACTTTTGTAAAGGTTAGGTTCTGATCCTTTCCAAAGCTAACTAACCTTTCCACTAGTCCCTTTTCAATAATGTTACGCTATTGATGAAAATAAATGAGTCTTTAGGTTCCCATAATCCTTCAAAAAACATTGATAGAATATACATTTATTTAATGTTATTAACATTTAAAACATTATATATTGTTATATAAAATCTATCCATATCTGCTAATTTTATACTTAATGTCTGTTAAATTATTCACAGCTAGTATATTCATTAATAATGTCTGACTTCAAATTTGATGACACCTGTGATGATCGAAATAGGAGAATATAAGGTAATTTCTTGCTATAATGACCCATCCATGACATTTCACTTTTAAATCCAAAGTACTGAATGAAAAATAGCTCTTTCAGACCTTTCAGAACAGTGCTGAAATATATAATAAATGAAAGTACTTTAGAAAATAAGTCTATAATTCTGCAAAATCAGCACAGACTCAAAAATTAAACTTGGGAAGCTCTCTAGCTGCCAGGGATCATTTCAGGAATCCAGAAAGTATTGTTACCATTTTAAAGAGAAAGTCATTTAATATGGAGAATTGAACAATTATAAAATAGCTGGAGGAGTGGGATGAGGTTCTAGGTTGTTTCTCCAAGAACACTTAGAACTGTCCACTCCATCTGCCTTAGGAGCGTGGCATCTGGGGCCAGCACTGGAACTGACTGACCCGAGAACACCGCAGCACGGCCGCAATCCAGGTACTAGAAAACCACCACCACAACGACTGCAACTTCTTTTTTTTTAAATTTCACTTTTTGATTACATTTCTCATTCAACACCTTTCTGTATTAGTTTCAGGTGTACAACACAGTGGCTAGATATTCACGTAGGTTACAAAGTGTTCCCTCCAATAATTCAAGTGCCCACCTGGCACCATGCACAGTTACTACGGTATTGTTAACCATGTTTCCTAAGCGGTACTTCACATCCCGTGACTATTTTGTAACTACCAATCTGTACTTCTTAATCCCACCCCTCGACACTCCTCCACTGTGGAGTCTTTTCTGTATCTATAAATCTGTTTCTATTTTGTGCAACTTCTTGACACCCACAAGACCACTGACTGCTCCCTAGGAGGCCGAATCCTGTCATTGCCACAGCCACAAGCGTCTTTAGGGCCATGAATCTGAAGACTAGGACACCGCAGCCCACATGGAGGTGCCCATGAATAATTTCAGTAGCAGCAGTAGGCGAGGTGGCAGGAAGCTAGCTCCCAGCTTATTTTTACCTTCCAAATACTGTGTTTAGCGATCTAAACGGTGGGAACCACTTTAATCCAGAAGCCTATCCGAAGAGGGCCTCAGAATTGTATTTCAGTGCTTTCTAATGGAACTGCAGAAGTTCAAAGTAGGAGAAACCTGGGATTAGAACTTGCAAAGGACAACTGACACGTGTATCTGAGGTTCAGAGGGGCCCATGGCAGCTTCTCAGGCCGGTGCTGATGGGCGACTGGTGCAGGTGACTCGCAGCTGCAAACAAAGAGCTCTGGTTATGAAGCGGCCGGCGGCAAACACCTTAGGCAAACACCGTAAGTACAAGACAAAGATGTGATGCTCAGGCAAACGTGATTAGCCAGCTATTTTAAACAGAACTTTCTTTTTTTTCTGTACTAAAAAGCGCATGTTAGAGTGGAAAGAAGTAAATCAGCTTCATTAAACACCAGTTATGTATCAAGAACTGTAATAGGTGCTTTTACCTAAGTAATTTCTTAGTATAGTGAGAAACAAAACAGATTTCTAAATAAAAAGAAAGAACGAAAAGAGATGCAATTATATTTATTATATGGCAGCTGTTAAAGTAGAAATATCAAGGTTTAAAAATACGTGTTTTTTTTTAAAAGCCACCAGCGTGGGAATAAAACATAGTCTAGTTGGATGTGGATTTGGAGAGGGAGAGGGGGAGGTGAGAGAGTTAATACTTAGTTTCCCGTTGCAATCGGTTGGAATTTAGAAACAACTGAGAGAAGTGGGGGTTCGGCACATAGAGCTGCCACGTGCCTTTATCACCACAACTGTTTTCGGTGAACAGGATTCAGGTGTGAATTATTTTGGTTTCTTTCCAACAGCACTGGGGACGCCCTCGGTCCTGGCCGAGGTCTGCTCTGATTGGTGAAGTGCGGGGTTTCCTAGAAAAGCAAATCAGGTGAGTTACGTGACATCAGGTGTGCGTGCAGGGGGCGGGGTGGGGGCGGTCCTGCTAAAGGGACAGAAAGGATGGGCTGGGATGCGCGGAGGCGGCGGGGCTCGGGGAGGGCGGGAGCCAGGCCCCGAGCGCTTCAGCTGCGCCCCCTTCCCAGGGGAGCCTGATGTCGCAGGACCTGGCGTCACCTGCCAGGGCCTGCAGGGGGCGCGTTAGATGAGACACATTTGGGTGCCCCGGGGCCGCCCCCCGCCTCCCCCGGTGCCCCCCGAGTCGGAGGAACGGCGCGGAGGGGTGGGCGCGTGGGCGCCGGCTGACACCCGCGCAGGGCCCCGCCGCCCGAGGCCCTGAACTGTGGTCACCAAATGGGCCCGCTGGGCGCCCTGTCCCGCAGGTTTAGGCCTCAGGGCACTGAGCCGGGATACTGTGTAATAGCTGGTCGGTACAGCGGCAGAAATGCTACCGAGCAGATCAGGACCTCAGCTCTCAACAGTGGTCAGAAGGCAATGGAGAAATGCATCGAAGGTAAGTGCAACCGAGCGCTTAAATTAGGGGGCACATGCATCCTGCGAGTTAGGGATGTTATCCATAAATGTGTAAATTAACTACCTAGGAAAAGAAGGCCACAGTGTGGGAATCAAGTAGCAGCCAGTAAGATGAAAGAACGGATCAGTGAATTTTAAATTGTATGGTTTAAACCACGGGAGAAATTAGTGAAAAATAGTGTAATACTGGGTTATAGTGGAGATAATTTAGTGACTGTGAAAAAATGTTAAGTGTTTCCTGTACCTTATTCCTTTCATTTAAACTATAGTATTATTTTTAATTCTCATAATTCAGTAGGGAAGGAGTTTTTCTATCCCCATTTTTCAGATGAGGAAACAGTATCAGAAATTGTACATGAATTGGGAGATGCTATACAGTGGCGATGAAGATCTCAGGTGTAGAATCAGACTGGCTGTGTCCTGTGTTAATTCTGTCACATTAGAAACACTTGTTCACTTCTTTAGGCTGCAGTTTCCTCAGTTGTGTAAGGGGATTATAATCACAGTGTGTATCTCATTAGTTTAAGAAGATTAAATGCTACACCCCTTTGCACAGTGTCTGGCAATTAGTAACCCCTCAACAATTTAAAAATATTATTATCATCATCATCATCATCAGAGTTCTCGCAGGTAATGTGCTGAGGCATGGATTGAAGCCACAGTTTGTATCCGCACTACTTACGGCCACATTGCTGTTATACAACACTGCTTCCGTGGGTGTTACATTGTAGATGGTCAATAAATGTTTCTTGAACTGAATTAAACTCAGGAGTCACTGAGAACAACAGTTGAATGAGCAAATCTATTGCAGCACCTTTTGATATATTGTGAACATAACTGAGGACACCGTCCACATTAGGGTGTCCTGCTCTGGTGAGCATTAGCTTTTGAGTTACATTGTCTGTCACAAAATACATAACCACATGTGTGAGGCCAAAGAGGGCAGAGGACTGATGTGTGATGCACAGCAAATCTGTGGACCATTTTCTCCATGAACTCCATATTACTTTCTGTGGAGACAAGTCTGTTATAAAACTTAGTTCTATCCACTTGTGCATTTGTGCACTTTTGGGGACTTTTTCTTAAATATGAAGCTTTGTTAAGCATGCCTCTCTTTTATCCCTAAGTTTTGCCCCAAGGCAGGTTTAAATTGCAGCTGTCACATTTACTTCCTTAAATGCTGCAGCTCTATTAATATGTCTAGCAGTCTCATTGCCATACTGCCACAGGCTCCGAATTTTGATGAAAAATGCCAAAGAAATGCCTTCTGTTTAGACTGTGGCCCTTAGACACTGTCACTCTGTGACTTCGACCATATGTTCTGCCTCCAGCTACTGGTCCTCCTTCAAGGCCTTGATAGCTTAGTAGCTCAAGGTCAATAGCCCTGTTGTATTGAATGGAACCATAGATTTATATTTGGTCAAATTATTAATTGCTATGATTATTTTATAGTAATATCTAGTTAAATTCTTTTTAGTTCTCTTTAACCCACTTTTTTTTTTTTTTTTTTTTTTACGCACACCATGTAGAATTATTGCGTTAGGCATGGAAAAAGGAGTAGATTAATTTAAGACCCTATTACTGGTCCAACAAAATCACAGCTTAACAGGGGAGGCTGAGAAAGATGATTTAATACCTTATTTTGTATAATAAATAATAGCATGCACAGAATTTTCTTAACAAGTATTTACTTGGTGCTAGCTTTATTGTAAGAAAGACACTTAATGTGAATGCCAAGAGGTATAAAAGAAATGTTACAAAGGATAACACTAGAAAGACAAGTTGATACCAAGTTATAAAGGGCTATTCTAAAGAGATTGCTACAGAAAAAGAGTTGCTAAGAATTGTCCTAGAAAATTCAAGATAGAACAAGTTTACTTAAAAAAAAATCTACAGCAGCAACATTTAAAAAAATTTATCTTTATTGTTGAAAGTATTACAGATGTCCCCTTTTTTTCCCATTGACCCCTTCTACCCTGCGCGGCAACCTCCCCCCTGCCCAGCGGCAACATTTATCTGTCTCTTCCTGCATTTACCATGCCATAAATATTGGATGAGCACCTTCTAGGTGATGGGTATATAATGGTGGAGATAAGAGATTTGACTTTGTACTTGTGGAATTTATAATCTAGTGGAAGACAAGAAAAAAACACAAAGATGAAACAGAACAATTTTTATCTCATTTGCAAGTTGAATATCATCTTTGACCCCTTGTTAGTCTAATCATCAAAAATTTAGGAAGAGTGCTTTAATTTTGAGGCCCCGGAATATTATGAGAGCATTTCTTCATGGAACTCTTCCTGATAGAGACAGAGAGGTGAGCCTGGGAGAGTCCGACAGTGAGTTATCCTGAGAAACTTTTAGTTCTGGTCTTGGTGCCTGCTGATGGGTGTCAGGGGAGTACTGATAGCTAAAAATCCTGAGCAACTATATGACAGTCCTCTGTTGACACCAGGCTTTTCAGCTGTAGGTATTAAAGACTTTCATCATACAATTTCAGCCCACCCAGAGCCTGGGTTAATGTAAACCAAATCCATACTATATTTAGAATTTCATACACCATTTGTATGCATAGTCCCTCTGTATTCTGGAATTTGGTGTCTCAACCGTGCCATATTGTTCTGTGTAGTACTAGTTTTCTAGTCCTGGGTTCAATCTAGTTCCTGGCTAAGATGAGAGCTGTACCTTAAACTTCAGCCACATCTCTGAGACACTGACCACCAGCCAGTTCTTTGCCAGCTAATCTGTGGGATTTCTTCCCCCCCCCCCCCCAAATAACCAATTCTACTTCAACCTGGAAGAATTCCTTTAGACTGAAATGATCCCAGCCACCTGTGAGTCCTCAACTCCACAGAGATTTTCTTTCCAAGTGCCCATCCCACAGATTAGATCTTTTGGATATGAATTCTACCCGTGGTTATATACTCTATGCATTTGGATATTGTAATGTGAACTCCTGAGCACGTCCTTGAGGACACACTATTCCTGGTTAGTGATCTGTGCACCAATTTCCTCAGTTTACCCTTGATTACACACTGAGTTTTGTGGAGAAATCTGAACACTGATGAAGCTAAGGATTTGTAGTTAGGAAACCAGTAGGCCAGGTAGTTTGTGGATTTTATATCAACCTTTGAACCTTCTGAAAAATCTGGAGAAAATGATTAACATCGATTAAGCACCATGAGTGTGTCATTTACTACATAATTGGCTTGCATTACTCTTTTAATTTACCTTAGAGTTTTTTGAAAGGCAGATAAATTTAAAATAAAATCATCCTAGGCATTTGAAGCAACTTCTGAAGGTCATCTATTGCTTTTTACTTTACCTTTAAATAGAGTATTATTGAAGCCATTTAAAAAATATATGGGTTTTTTTGAACCACTGCACAGTCTGATGCTTGAATATCAAGTTTCGTAAGCTATTTTAAATCAGCGAACATGTGATGTTTTGACCACGATTCCTCTTTGAAATAACTGCACTTGGTTCATTACCAATGGATTTCAATTGACACTGTTTAAAAATTCAATTTTATATAAGGATATATATAATTCATGGAGATTTAATTTTGAAGCTGTTATTTTCTCTGCTCAAGTCTCAAGGTTAAAGCTGCTGTTCCCAAGCAGTCGGATTCAATGAATACTGCTGTGTGTAGTATATGGGACGCAGTAGACCAATAAAAACAATCTGATTGATCTATCTCGTTATGAACTTGATGGCTTCCAAAGCACTAGCTATAAAATAAGCTAACTGGAAAATCAAAGCTTTAGTGACCTCAGAGGACTCTTCATCACATAGTGCAGTTTAAATCACGTTACTTTAAATTTAGATATCACATGCACAACACATTTTATATAACAAACCACAGAAAACTTGTAAACAGCATTTTATTTTCACCTCTCCTAGCTGGAACACTTGCACTAGTAAATAGCTTTCCAAGTACCAATCTCCCCTAAATGTTTAAACTTTAGTTTTGGCTGGATTTTCAGACTCTTGAGGCCTCCTTTCCAGCACCTCTACTCTTCTTTAAATGCTTCACTCCAGAGAGAACTACCAGTCCTCCCTACATAGCTATCTCCTTAGTTTATTTAAATATAAAAATCATTAGTTCAATTACAAGATTCTAATTTGGCAAAATGAAGGACAGATTTTTTTTTTTTTTCTCTATGCAACTGAATATAGGCTAGTGGAACAAAGAAAGCTGTTTATGTGAAGAGACGGCTGTGTCTATTTGGTTTCATGTCCCAGGAAAGCTAGTTATCATTCCAACAACAAAAGATAGTCCTTAAGTTCTTAGATAGTTGAGTCCATTCGACCCTAATAGACAAAACTGAAATTTGCATTATTTCTTTGCATTTGATTTTTTATGTATCCCATTTCTCCTTCATAGCCCTCTAACCTCAATCCCCCTTCTTCAGTATCTGGTGTCTGAAAGGCGGCCTCTGGATATTTAAGAATTGCCTCTGCTTACATATCAACAACTGGGTAGATTCCCTATGTTTAGTGACTGTCTAATTCTTTTCCCCCCAAAATATTTCTATTAGGTACCCCACTGTTAAGGACCACCTCTACTAGGCAACCATAAAACTGAGTTGTAACAATACAGCAATTGATGGTGGTGGTATTTATTCATTAATTTATTTAAAATGATATATTATGAATTAATCATTAGACATGCACAGGGATATAGAAATGAAAGACAAATTTCCTTCTTCTAAGGAATTATTGAAGGGAAATATAAACAAGAAAATGTGATGATACAGAGGAGATTAGTACTATAATAGAGGAAGGCATAGCTTAATAGTAGACACCAACGTCACTGGGAAGTCTCCTGGAGGTAGACAAAATAGACAATGACCGTTTTGAAGGAGAAATAAGCTCTAACTGGAGGGCAAAGGGGAAGAGAGAGATCGCAGTCAGAGGGACCTCATGAACATGGCATGGAAGGTGAGTGCATGACATCAGCAAGGGATCTGTAAAATGCTTAATATGACCCGAGAGTACAGGAGAGATGCATGAGAAATGAAGGCTGGGAAGTTTTCCAAGGGCAGAGCATGTAGAAACTTGTATGTTGTACTAATACGTTTGAAATTACTCAGCACCTACTCTGGAGTCAGATTAAATTTAAATCCTAGCTCTGTCACTTACTGGCTGTATACCTCGGGTCAAGGTGCTCAAGCTCTCTGTTCATCAGTTGTCTCATCTGTAAAGAGGAAGTAATAATAGAACCTTCCTTTTATAGTCAATATGATAAGTGAGTTAATACATATATAACTGTTAGGTCTGGAATGGTCTTGTAGCAATCACTCAATAAATTATCATCATTTACATCACAATTACTGTGACTGCTATTAATCATTTTGGGAATGGAGGGAAGTTGAAGGGAAACTATCTTATTCAAAGATGTCTAAGCATGAGTCCCTTTTGATCAAATATATTTTTTAAAGCTCATTCTGGCAGCAGTAGGCAAAATGGATTGTATGCAGCAAACTGAAACTAGAAACAGGGAAATCAGTGGCATTTGCAGTGAGCCAGTTGGGAGATGACGCAGAGAGCCTAAACCGATGGTATAACAGTACAGGGAGAGGAAAGAGATGAGTAAAATATTTTAACGAGAAAATTTTATGTGACATGGTTATTAAGTACACAGAGTGACAAGTCTGCCTATAAGGTTTCTGACTGGATGGCAGTGTCATTCACTGAGTCGGGGAATGTAGGAGGGAGAGCTGTCTGAAGGATCTGAAGGGGAGGATGATTAGTTGAGTCTATGCCCGTGTATAGTGACTGGCAGACAATGGGTTTGGAGCTCACAAGAGATCCTGGAGATTCATCAGTAAATATGTGTTAGATGAAATCATGGGAGTGGATTCTTAAAGGAGTATGTCTACTGCAGGAAGAGCAGAGGGTCTAGGATGAAACCCTTAGGACGCACTGACGACTAAGAGAAGGACAACTGTTACAGCAATCATAGTGTCAGACACATCTTCTAAGAGACGTGGAGAAAGGGAAGCTCCAGTTTCACCTTAAAATGTGAATCAGAAAACCCACAAGCTTTGATCAGAGCACTCCAGTAGCTTTCTGTTGTGTTGGCCTAACCCACCAAGCTACGCCAGGACCCCTCTTCTTCAGCCACTCAATTCTTTCTCTTCCTCAGACACATGAGGCTTGTTCAGTGCTCATGGCATTTGAACCAGTTGCTCCTTTAGACAGGAGTGCCCTCTACTAGACTTTCTGATATTTTCCAGCTCAAACAGAACTTTCTTAGAGAGGCCTTCTCTGACCTGTTTTAAATAATCCCTACTTCAGAGTCGCCTTTCTCAGTCATTCTCTGTCAAACTACATTGTTGTGTTATGATCGTGTTGTTTGACACTTCCCAAAACTCCCTTGTTTACCTGTTACTACTTCGTTGTCTGTTTTTCTGCATGTGAATGTAACCTTCTTGAGAAAAAATGACCTGCTCTATCATATTCGCCAATGGTTCTTCTGCCTCTAGAAAGTATCTGGTACACAAAATAAATGCATGAAATATTTGATGAATAAATGGATACATGAAGTAGTAAGAAGGGTAGGTAGTAGGTAGAAAAAATCAGGAAAAATTATAGAACAACAGTCAGAGGGAAGACTAATGATGTCAAAACACATACAATGAATATTTTTTACTGAATTTAGCAAAAGAGGTCACAGACGACACTAGTAGGAGTACTTTCAGTAGAGTACTAGTAGCAGAATTCACATACATAGTCTTGAGGAAGAAAAGAAAACATGAGTGAAGAAAACAGATGATTCTCTCAAGAATTTGAAATATTTAGAAGAGTAGCTTTTGTAAAGTAAATACAAACAAGCAAACAATCCAAAAGCAACTGCAATAGTGTTAGAGGCACATTGTGAGAGCTATGAGGTCAGTGTTTTCTTTTTATTTTGAAACATTTTTTAATTTAAAAAGTTTTAAGAATATTTTAAAGAACTCCCATCTACTGTATTATTGATCCGTGGCTGGGAATCCACAGATTAGGAGGGCTGACTGCAGCTGTACCTGGATTTTCAACTACACAGGAGTAGGTACCCCTAACCCCCATGTTGTTAAGGGTCAACTGTATTCTTCAGTTGGAACCTCATTCAAGTTTCAGCAACTATCTTATACAGTCTTTACAGCAAGAGGATCCCACCCAGGATCTTGTGCTATTCACAGTTGTCTGGCATTCTAGAAATTTTTATTATGAAACAGTTTCCTCAGTTTTTTCTTGACTTTTATCACTTTGATATTTCTGAAGATTGCACAGCAGTCATTTTGTAGCATGCCCTTCAAATTGGTTTATTCGTTGTTTTTTCAAGATGAGACCCAGACAGTATGTTCAGTCAAAACATCACGGAAGTGTTGCTGTGTTTTCCTCTTTGCCTCCTACTGAGTGAATGTGATGTTGATATATCCCACCACTGGTCATGTTAACTTATCATTTGGTTTTGTAACTGTAAAATCACTTTTACCCACTTTTGTCTCATGTTTAATCAGTAAATATTTTGTGGGGAGGAATTTGAAATTATATAAAATTATGTTTCTCATCCTACTTTCATCTACTATTTTTAACATCCATTGGAATTTATTTCTTGAAGTAATCATTATTGCAATGGTTGCCAAATGGTGATTTTTCTAATTCCAACTTTCCTTCCTCATTTTTTACCTGTTACTTTACAATAAAGATGTAACTCTTCCTCCCATTTCTTTCTTTCTTTCTTTGAATGTAAACTCATGAAATGTTATTTTGTTCACTTGATTGTCAACATTACAATCATGATTTATTCTGGTGCTTAAATTGTCACAGATCCGAACATTGTTCTTATTTTTAAAGAAATACAGTATAGGAATAATTCTGAATGCTTTGTGTGCTGGGAAAATGAGTCAATAGAGCAGTGATTTTGAATCTTGGCTGCACATCAAAATCACCTGAAGAGCTTTTAAATAGCTTAATGCCCAGGCCACACCTCCCACTGATTACATGAGAATCTGGAAGTGAAACCCAACAATAATTATTTTTTAAGCTCTCCAAGTGATTCCAATCTGAAGCCAAAGTTTGAGAGCCACTGCAGGAGATAGTGGCATATCAGGAATTCAGACGAGATAAGTCATAACTGATAAATGAAATGACCATGAATACTGGAGAAAATTAAATTCATATGACAGGAGGAGAAATTTGCTCTGGAAAAGAGGCTATAATGACATTAATTTACGAGCAATTTCCAATTTGTTTTCAGTAGCAGGGTATTAGGATGTTGAGCGACTTCCCACATAGTCATTTTTATGTTCCTGTGAAGAAGCCGGTGAAGTTATATGTTGAGATTTAGGGTAAATGGTGGCAGAAACTGGTGAAACTTGAGGTAGCTGTTGTGAGGAATTAGAAAATTATATGATCACACAACAGCAAGATCCTATTTGAGATATTGGGCACTAACTCCGAATTCCTGATACCTTTCCTTGAATTTGCATGAAATCCTTTAGATGCAGAACAACAAGAGGTTCAGAAATCAAATGACTAGGTTGAATTAGAGGGCCTGGGATTCACAGAGAAGTGAATGTAGGAAGGGTCAAGTTGTGGGAATATGAATAGTGTCAAAGACGGGGACATCTAAATGTTCTTAACAGGAATGGTTGGAATCTCGGGCATTGTGGCAGGAATTCGGATTTGGGCCACAAGAATTATTTTCAGCAGCTTTAGGTCACCTTTCTCTTCATTAGGTTGAAAGTGGAAAAGAGGTGTGTTATCTTCTTTTGCCTCTGCTGAGCTCAGGGTCCTGTCGTGCTTCAGATGTCGCAGGTATGCCACAGGCTTTTACCTGGGCTTCTGTCTGCATGGCTTATGATTTCATGTCAAGGTTTCTTAACTTCGTCTGTTTTTGTTTTTTTAAATCCTCACCCGAGGATATTTTATCCATTGCTTTTCAGAGAGAGTGGAAGAGAGAGAGAGAGAGAGAGAGAGAGAGAGAGAGGGAGAGACACATCAATTGCTTGCCTCCCGCACGAGCCCCGACTGGGGCGAGGAATCGAGCCTGCAGCTGAGGTCCTTGCCCTTGGCTGCAATTGAACCCGGGGCCCTTCAGTTCCCTGGCCGATGCTCTAACCACTGAGCAACTGGCTAGGGCAGCTTTGTCTTTTTATAGACTGGCCCTAACTCTAGTTCTTTAGCTTTTTTACTTCAGTGTGTCTTTGTTTTTATTTTCATTACGATTAAGTATCTGCTACCTAAACCTTTCCTGGTAGGTGATCTTCATGGGTATGCTATTTTGGGGAAACTATCATGCAACTAGCTCTAATCACAATCCAGCTGAACAAAAAAAATTCTATTCAGTTTACATTTTTTTTTTTTTTTTTAAATAAGTTTGTCACGAGAAGACAGATTTTTATTTTCTTAGGTAAACAATAATTATTTTAGTCAAGGTCTGGGCTACAGTCTGATACTCATAACAGGTATAATAAGATTTCAATTGTGAGTACAGACATTGCACAGGAGTATTTTAAATATTTCTTCATTATCTGTGCCTGTCTTTTAAAAAGATAACAGTTCTATTGTGGCAAATAGAACTGTGTTATGATGAAACAAAATCACTTTTCATCTGGTTTGTAATTATTTTTAAACAATTGGTGAGTATAACTAAACAATGAATAATAACATACAATTATTTAAATAAAGAAAACCTAATTTATTAAAATAGATACTGGAGGAAATTTCTTAAAATCAGTATCTAAGAATGTAATAAAAATGCATGTGGCAATGAAGCCATAATATTACTACTGTAGGCAGTTATGATGCTAAAACAAGCTAGACTCTTGAGAGTATAATGAATGGAGAAATGAAAAAAGACATGAACAGCCAACATAGCTGCTGTCCAGCTAATCAGGCTAAACAACCAAAGCAGACGGCTGTCTTGAGGCAGAGAGCCCAGAGAACAAGCAAGCTCAGGCATGACCGAAGCAGGGAGTCCAGTGCAGTGACCAAGGTACACTAGGGCAGGGCCATGATCAGGGGGACACATCACACAAATGGGGAACCAGGGAAACTGTGGCAATTTTCCCACCATTTTTTTGCTCATTCGCCCATCCGTGGACAGGCAACAATAGCTTTGGAGAAAGAAAGGGCTCGATGCTTACGGAGTTATCAAGGACCTAGACTTATTTTTTTCTTTAGTGCTTTCAGGGCTGATCGCTTCCAATTGAAAACCATGATGTGGATAGTAAAGATCTCAAGCTTGAGATCTCAGGAAACTTGAGATTGTGAGATCATGATAAGAGTAGCTGCATCTCCTATGTTAATACTTTCAAGAGCAATAGTGGCCTTAGTGTGACATAGAGGCAAAATTAATTCGAACTGCCAACCGTTGAGCTGAATTTAGAATTTTAAAAGAAGAATACAAAACCCAATGAATCTTTCAGAAGAAATCTTTTCTGGATAGGTGTTAAAATTTTTCTACCTGCCCCAAATCCAAATTATGGGTTTTACCTACATTTTGGCTAGCATTAATGGTTGTTGCTTGGAGTTGGAGCTTTACCAGCACATTATTAATAAACTGAAGTAGAGCTAGAAACTGTGTAAATTTCTCTACTACTGTAGTGTGGAAAATAACTGATTGTTGTATGCAGGAATCAAAGACCCAAATCACGCCCATCTTTCTCTCTGCATCATTTAGCTTTTAAAAATGCACCTACAGGCACACAGCCATCTTATTTTGGAACTAACAAATGATAAACATAACATATTCCGGTTATTTAATTCTTACAGTACTTTTTGGCTCTCCATCAATATTTTTCATTAATTAACGTTGGATTTAGTTTTAATAGTTATTAATGATTAACACCTTTTCAGAGATTTTTTTTCAGTTTTGATACCTGATTTTAAGTTAGGAGTCCATCTCAAAGAAAACAAGGAATTAACATCCTCAGATTATTGTCATAATTGATGTGTTACTCTCTAGGATTCTGCCCGAAAACCATAGAATTTACTAAGATTTATATATCTGTGAGCTTTAGAAATATTTAGATTAGTAGAACGCTATTATCAATGAAAGCTTAACTTACTACAATGCGTCTTTTAATCTGAACAAGCTCCATTGATAAATTAGCATTTTGACTATTGATCTTTACACATAAATCTTTTGGAGTGAGTTTCTGTTTTTTTAGTAATGCCATTTTTCTATTCTCCTTACATTTGACTCCTTTCTTTGACATTTCATCTGTCAAATACCAAACAAAATTATCTCAGAAAAATTATAACTGCTCTTGATGAAAACTCACCCTAACCAGGTTTTGTAATTTTCCTTTCTGGGCATATCTGGAGTGGTAATTCAGAAGGGCAGAGTGCTAGCTATTCTGGAATCATTTTCTGTAATTTGGAAACAGGCCAATGGATAGTGAAATCTATTTTACCAGAGCACTACAAATAGCAAAATCACAGATACTGGCAAGGCATTTTCCCCTGCTAGGGATTTCAACTAAATATAAACATAAATTTTGGAGAAAATATCTGCTCTGCTGTCATATTTTCCCCCTTTATAACTCACCAGTGTAATGAACTTTTTAGAGATATCTTTATTTTTTAGTCTTTGGTCAATAATATCAAAATGGATAGGGAAAATTCTTCCTTAAGTGTACCAGATCTTATAATTAACACTAATATCACTTTCTGCACGTTAGCAGTGTTCTGTTTGATGAATGCTAACTCACTTAGTTCTCAGTAAACCCAATGAAGTATATGTGATTATTGTCTCCATTTTACAAATGAAACTGAAGAATAGAGAGGTCAAGTAACTTTTCCAGGATCCAAGAGCCCAGGCTATTTTATATGAGATTTGGTAAATGGGCAACACAATCAGTAGGATTAGCTGACATTAGAAAAACCATCAGGTTATATTCTGAGCTTATGATGTAAGAGATGCACTTGATTTTGATTAATTGGCATTTAATGATATATAACTTGGATAAAGAACTTTGAATTGGTGCTTAAATTATTTACTGATGTATAATATTCATACTCATTTGATGAAATATGCACAACTTTCCTCAAGGCCTTTTGCTCTCTCCGTCTCCCCCCTTCAGACCAACTATTGCTGTGAACTGTATCCCGTCCCAACTAGAACAGATAATAGTTGTTTTTAACTCAGCATATGGAGAACAAGGCTTTAATACAGCATTCAAGATTGGTTCCCACAAAGCATATAATGAGCTAACCAGCTTCGCCATGATAGGGGACTTCTGAATAAAGGACGCAGCATGTACAGCTGTAGCTAATTACTAGCTCGGGCTTCACTTTTGTTAACAGCAGACTAATGTTTGCAAGTGAAGTATTTGTTGTAAATAAATAGCTTTAATAAGTGGGGGAAAAGACAGGAAGAATACAGTGCCCGGGGTAATTACAGCTATGTTTACAAAAGTCACAAATGCAGTATATAATTATCTTAATGTGAAAAATAGACATTATCTCATATTTTTGAGTTCATTAGGAATTATTCTAACATTTGAGTATTCTATTTGAATACATGTGTTTGATTCTGCCCTAATTTTCTCGATGTTCTACTTATGTAATGCATAGGAATACAAAATAATATAGCTTCAATGAATAAATCCTTATTTAAGAAATAAGATATTTGAAAGCACACTTGATCATACGTTGATAGCTTTCAGTTTGATATGGTTTGCCAACCCAGTTAAGGCTAGTATTGGAAGGCTGCTGAGAGGTGAAATAGCTCATGTCAGGTAAGACTACTGACACCTCCTCAAGACCTCGACTTCAGTTCTTTTGAATATATACCTAGCGGTGGGATTGCTGGATCCCATGGTAGTAGTATTTAATTTTTTTGAGGAAGTTTCCATACTGTTTTCCATAGTGGCTGCAACAATTTGAATTTCCACCAACAGTGTATAATGGTTTCCTTTAGTATACACCCTCGTCAACACTTGTTATCTTTTGTTTTTTGACAATACCCATCCTAACAGGTATAAGGCGATATGTCATTGTTATTTTGATTTGCATTTCCCTGAAGATTAGAGATGTTGAGCATCTTTACAATACCTGTTGGTAATCTGTATGTCTTTTTTGGAGAAATATCTATTTTGGTCCTTAGCCCATTTATAAATTAGATTCATTGTTGTTTTTTGTTATTGAATTATAGGAGTTCTTTTTGTTTGTTTTTTACATTAACCCTTCATTATATATATGGTTTGCAATTATTTTCTCCTATTCCATAGGTTGTCTTTTTACTTTGTTGATTATATCCTTTGCTGTGCAAAAGCTTTTTTAGGTGGGCATAATCTCATTTGTCTGTTTTTGCTTTTGTTGCTGGTGTTTTTGCTGTTATAACTAGTGATCCCACTTCTAGGAATATATCCTAAGAATCCTGAAACACTAATCAGAAAGAATTGATGCCCCCCTATGTTCATAGCAGCACAGTTTACAATAGCTAAGATCTGGAAACAGCCCAAGTGCCCATCAGTAGATGAGTGGATAAAGAAGCTGTGGGACATTTACCCAATGGAATACTATGCAGCTGTAAAAAAAAAAAGAAGGATCTCTTACCCTTTGAGACAGCATGGAGGGACCTGAAGAGTATTATGCTAAGTGAAATAAGCCAGGCAGAGAAAGACAGTTATCACAGGATCTCACTTATATGTGGAATCTAATGAACAAAATAAACTGTTGAGCAAATAGATTCAAAGACATAGAAGCGTGGAACAGACTGATGAATCACAGAGGGAAGGGGGAGAGGGGAGAAGGGAAGAGATTAACCAAGAACTTATATGCATATATGTATAACCCATGGACACAGACAGTAGGGCAAGGTGAATGCCTGGGAGGGTGGGATGCGGGTGGAGAGGGTGGAGGGGGTCAATGGGGGGAAAAACAGGGACATCTGTAATACTTTCAACAATAAACTTAAATAAAAAAATAAATTATTGTCAAAGCTTATTTCAAAAAGTTTTTTTCCTGTCTTCCAGGAGTTTTACTGTTTCAGACCTTACATTGAAGGCTTTACTTTATTTGAGTTGATTTTTGTGTATGGTATAAGATAAGGTCCAATTTAATTTTTTTTGCAAGTGGATATTCAGTTTTCCCACAGTATTTTTTTAAGAGACTATCCATCTCCATATATTGAAATTCATTTGACCATATATGTATGGATTTATTTTTGGGTTCTCTGTTCTGTTCCATTGGTCTATATATGTCTGTTTATGTCAGTACCATACTGTTTTAATTACTGTAGCTGTGTAATATGTTCAAAAATTAGGAAGTGTGAGATTTTGTTTCTTCTTTCTCAAGATTGTTTTAGCTATTTGGGGTCCTTTGTGATTCCATACAAATTTTAGGCTTGTTTTTTTCTGTTTCTGTGAAATATAACATTGGGATTTTGATAGAGACTATATTGAATCTGTGGATCACTTTGAGTCATGTGGACATTTTAACAATGTGAAGTCTTTCAATCATAAATGAGATGTCTTTACGTTTATTTGTATTTTTAAAAATTTCTTTGATGAGTGATTTGTAGTTTTTAGTGTATTAGTCTTTTCCTTCCTTGGTTAAGTTTATTCCTAAGTGTTTTATTCTTTAGGATACAAGTATTGTATATGAAATTATTTTCTTTATCTCTTCCTCAGAGTTATTTTTGTTAGTATATAGAAATGCAACTGATTTTTGTACATTGATTTTATATTCATCTATTAGTTCTAATAAGTTTTTCTGGTAGAATCTTTAGGGTTTATCTACAGAGATCATTTTAATTCTTCCTTTGGATTGGATGCATTTATATCTTTTTCTTGCTTAATTTCTCTGGCTAGGACTTCTAGTACTATGTTGAAAAGAAGTAGCAAGAGGGAACATCCTTGTCCTGTTCCAGATCTTAAAGGAAAATATTTCAGCTTTTCACTGGTGAGTATTATTCATGTTTTATATGACCTTAATTATGCTGAGGTAATTTTCTTTTAGTTGAGTATTTTCTCATTAGTATTTAGTTTTTCAACTGCTTTTTCTGTATTTATTGAGTTGATCATATGATTTTTATCTTCCATTCCATTAATGTGGTGTATTTCATTGCTTGATTTTCATATGTTGAACCACCTTGCATCAATGGGATATATCTTACTTGATCATGGTGTATGATCTTTTAATATGAGGTTGAATTTGGTTTGCTGATGTTTTGTTGAGGATTTTTTCTTCTGTGCTCATGAGGAATAGTATTCTCTAGTTTTCTTTTCTTGTAGTGTCCTTATCTGACTTTGATATCAGGGTCTCATAAAATGAGTTTGGAAGCATTCCCTCCTCTTTAAATTTTTGGAAGAGTTTGAGAAGAATTGGCATTAATTATGTATTTAAAAGTTTTGCAGAATTGTCCTATGAAGGCTTCTGGTCCTGGAATTTTTTTTGGGGGGGGTGGGGAGTTTTGTTTACTCATTCGATCTCTTTACTAGTTATAGTTTTGTTCAAATTTTCTATTTCTTTATGATTTAGTCTTAGTAGGTGGTATGTTTCTTGAAATTTACTAATTTTTTTATGTTGTGCAATTTGTTCCAGTTGTTCACAATGGTTTTTTATAAATTTTAAAAAATTTCTGTGACAGTGATTATAATGCCTCACATTTAATTTCTGATTTTAATTAGAGCTGTCTCTCCTTTTTCTTAATCAAGCTAAAGTTTTGTCAATTTTGTTAATCTTTAAAAAAACTCCTAGTTTGATATTTTTCTATTGTTTTTCTACTCTATTTGATTTATTTCTTAATACTAGTCATTGCTGAAAGAATATATTATTATGATTTAACACTTATAAAATCAAGAAAAGGTATGGTAATCGTGAATGTTCATCAAATCCCAGAAACCTATCATTAAAGATGGAAGTGTAGCGACTCATTTGGAAACAGAAGGAAAGAAGAATGGCTTTATCTGTAACCCCATAATTTGCCCACCCGAACAGCATTCACAGCCATTTTCTTTTTTGCCCTCCTTAAAGATAGCTTAGGATACTGAAATATTAATTGTTTGTCATCTCTGACAGCTAGGGGATCTCATGTGGTATGATTTTAGCTGATGAGATTTATGTGGAAGACTGCCCGATGGGATTAAGGGGAGTACAGACATCTGTACTTAAAAATTACCAAGTTTAAAACTATGCCTAGATGATTAGTTGGACTGTTTTACATGTAAAATGAATGGACCAAAAGCATAAGGACTGCAAGTTGGCTATTTTTCGACAGCAGAATTTTTAAAGAAATTCCAGGCCTGGCCAGCTACAACCCTGATTGTTCAGCCCCTAATATGCTCTATCTCCAAGGTACACAGATTAGGGTGCAAGCTGCTGTAGCAATGTGGGTTGCAGGAAGGTTATCCCCATTCCGTTTGCTCAAGGCAGCACCTTGGAGGTTAATGAAAAAGGGAGATTTTTGCACAGAGGAGACATGAAAGCTTCCAGTGTGTCTGATCAGGAAAATTCCATCATTGTAGGGCAGGAAGTCTCATAAACCCTACCAGTTGGTCCCGATGTATGTTGATTTTGATATGTGATGTAGGTTGAACACTGCTGTATGTTTTCAATGCTCCCTTTTTCCAAATGGGAATTTTAAATGTAGTTACTTGCGTCTCAACCATTATATATTATGGATGCTGTAAACAGATAAGTCATTTTATAGACATGCAGCCTGGCTCCAGTGACTTTGGGGCTGTGTCATTTGAATCGTGGGTGAGAGTGTTCTGTGTAACGGGAGAAAGGATATGCATGCATTTTGAGTAGGCAGGATACAAACAGTTAATCAGCTCCTTGGATGCCAGGATTAGGATTAGATAGACATGTTCCAGTTTTGGGTGAAGTAGAGATATTCTGAGTGTAGCTTCTGTGAAAACTTGCTTGATATAAAAGAACAGAATTAATTGGCAGGGCTTCATTTACCCTCTGACTCTTCTGTCTTTGTTCTTCCCATAATTAAGATATGATGTCTGGATATAGAGTAGTTCTGCTGTGAATTTTAGGTAATTAGCACAATAACAGCATCATGATCTCTTGACACTGTTATTGCGCCATTGAATCAACCCTAGTCTGTCTGCCTCTGGATGGTTGGTTAGGTATTCTGTTACATGCAGAGATAAGTATTTCTTGTTAAAACATCCACAATGGAAAGTTTTATTATCTTAACTTCTTTAGGAGCTCACAGCATGAAGACAGAAAGTATTCTTGGGTTCCTAAGACCTGCGTGAATATTCACTTAATGTTTGGTTTTGACAATTGTTGAACAGTGATTGAGCCTACTTCTGTCTCCTTCAGTCTTCCTTGTTTTCTTTCTTACTTGTGCATTTATTTCTTAACCAATATAAATATTTATTCATTTAATCATCACCTATCATCCATTATATTAACATGGTATTTTATGAAGGTATTTTGCTAAGCATATTTTTTATATCTAGCTCAGATCTGTTGCGAATAGGTATGTTTATAAAATAATGTATTTAGTTACTTTGAACTCACTTTTGTGTTCCAACTTTAATTAATTTATTAATCCTTACCTGAGGATATTTTTTCCATTGCTTATGAGAGAGAGTGGAAGGGGGAGAGAGAGAGAGAGAGAGAGAGAGAGAGAGAGAGAGAGAAACATCGATGTGAGAGAGACGCATCGATTGGTTGCCTCCTGCACTCGCCTTGGTCTCGGGGCAGGAACCCCCTGCAACTCAGGTGCTGCCCTTCGCTGTAGTGGAGCCTGGGACCCTTCAGTGCGCAGGCCTCCGCTCTAACCACTGAGTATGCCGGCCAGGGCTGTGTCCCAACTTTAGTCATTATTTTTTGCTATTAGAGTTTCAAGGTTATTCTCTGTACAGTACCTTCTTTAATGTATCCCTAGCGATTTGTAAACGAATGAGACTCTGAAAATAGGACATATTCCAACTTTAACACTTACTGAATGCTACTTATGTGCTACATATTATGATAGAGATATTTTGTGTGTAACTTTTATTTAATCTATGCAATAATCTGACAGCTGCTCATCTCTTTTATGTATAGTAGGAAAGTAAAATTCAGGAAAACTGTGACTTGAGATTTTACTTAGTGTTATTGTCAGAGTGTCAGTCACTGCACGAACAAACAAAGATGCTGTTCCTGCCCCACGGTCTCATGGTTTAAAAGGGAAGTTCATAGCAGCATAAGCGGTGCTGTAGAATCCCCGAGGAGGACATGATTAATCCGGTTGGGGGACACTCAGGAAAGACTTCTCAAGAAGATGATATTGTAGTTAAGTTTTAAAGATCATGTTACAGTTTTGCCAGGTAGAGGGAGAACAGACACTCTCTACACATAGGGGGCCATTCACATGCATGGTCAGTAATTGTGAGTGTTTCTGTGTAACCAGAGCACTAGGTCCATGGATCCAGGATGGTGTCAGTGTGGTGACAGAGTACTACAGGCTAAGTGGGATGGCATTTTGAATTTCATTCTGAAAGGTTTATATTTTACTGTGTAAAAAAATGCAGAACTTGAAATGTTTTAAAAATGAGGCATGGGAGAGGAACATAATGAAATTTGCATTTTAGAAAAATTAGTCTGGTAACAGAGCAAATATTGAATAGAGTATGGGACAAATTTGAAGACTAGATAAGCTATTGCATTAGCAGAGAGAGACATTGCAGAGGTAAAGTCAACAGGACTTGTGACTGAATATGGGAGGAAAATGAGGAATCCAAGATGACCTAAGGAATCCAAAAGAAAAGCACATTTAGAATAGGGCTGGCAGAAAATGGAACATCTAAGTATCTATTACACAGCTAGAAACAGGTTCTACATTGTGTGTACAGTTAATTCTTCCTTAAATATAACTTCAGTTGCTCATAATGCAGTTTGAATGTATTTCTTCTTAAAAATTCAGAAAACAACTAATGTGAAGGATGCTTGTTCATAGAGAAGAATAAAATATTTCATATGTTAGTCATAGGTTTTTATAGTACATCCATGCAAGGACTATCTAGGCTTTTATGGATAAATATGTATGATTCATATCATGACAGGCTTTGAAAATTGTGAAGGAAAATGCACGATCAAATGGAACAGTGTTTATTTTTATTTATTTTTTAAAATATATCTTTATTGACTTCAGAGAGAGGAAGGGAGAGAGAGAGGGAGAGAGAGAGACAGAAACATCAATGATGAGAGAGTCATTGATCGGCTGCCTCCTGCACGCCCCTGACCGGGAATCGAACCCCGATCGCCTGGATCCTAGGTTGACACGCAACCGCTGAGCCACGGCCGGCCGGGCTGGAACAGTGTTTATAACTCTAGACGTTTGACCTGCTCTTGTTCTGTCGCACACAACATTCTCATTATATTTCACGATTTCTATCAATTTAGATATCCAAGCATATATTTCTGTTCCACTGGTTTTACTAAAATTAAAAAAAAAAAAAAAAAAAAATGCTTTCCCTGAACACTACTAGGGTTTTAATTTTGTAAATTAATATAGTCATTCGCTCCATGCTTACTTTTGTGTTTCAACTGTAATTGTAGTTTATCTCTGCCGTTAGAGCTCTGGAGGGACTCTATATATAGCACCCCTCTTTCTTACATGAGTTTCAACCCGACTGAAAAATAAGACAAATGCTTGTTGATAAAAAGTATTGGAGTTTTCTCTCTTAGACTTTTCCTAAAAGTAAATAGGGGAAGCCTAAGTCCAAGAAACTCTTTGAAATTAGACATTTGTATGGCTGTCACTAAACATTCCTAGTAGGGCTTCAAGTAGAAATTGGGGTATTTTTGCAGAAAGAGAAATAATAAGTACTAAAATTCAGCATTCCTAAAATTTGAGTTGCTTAACCAGTTTTCCATAATATCTCAGCAATAAATTAATCAAGTTTAATCTTATGGATCAATTATCGAATAAGAATTTAAGCTAAAAACAATTTCACATCAATTTCCCTATTTGTGTCATGAACTATATTTCAAAGTAAGTAATATATGCTGTAATGAATGATTATTGATACATTTTTAACCTAATATTGTGTTTAATTTTTAAGATATTGAATATATTAAAATAATGAATTAAAAAATAATTATTAAGAATGTCATTGGAAATAGTATTAAAGATTCACATGTCATTAATTTATTTTTGTTTAATATAATAATATAAATTGACAGAAAAATCAATGTTTTCTTGAAAATACATAGTTTCTGCTATATTTTTTCTGTCCACATAAAATGTCTATGTTATAGAAGCAAAGTTTTACCTAAAAGATAATGCAAATAAGGTAAGATAGGTTCACTTTAGGTCTTTCCTGAGGTAAGAAGAGGAAAGAAAGAACTGAAAACTTACCAGTATGAATGTAATATGCTTGGAAAACATACGCAGTCAAGTAATTAGAAACAGAATTTGAATAGTTGCTCTGCTTAAGTTTAGGATACATCTCTCTCTTTTTTATAAATTTTATTTTAGAATCAAATTATTTATTAGAAAGCCAGTTCTTCCTTAGTCATCATTTTTATTTAATGCAAATAATCTCATGAATACTAATAAATTCAACTACAATAGGTAGTGAAAGTTTACTAAAACCAGCTTTGGCTTCACATTTGCAGTAAACCCATAGGGGAAGATGACCTGGACATCTGAAAAAAAGATAATATGTTATCTTTCCTAAATCTAGTAGATTATGGGATAAGGTGCTGACATAAGTGCAAGGCAGAGGAAAGGGAATCCAAGAACAAGCCTTAAGAAAATAAAGCATAAAAGGAATTTAATATATACTTGTTATTGAAATAAAGATACAACTTTTTAAAAGCCAACAAACTCAGAAGTTAGGTGCTATTTAAAATTCCTTTTTGCATTTGTTCAAAGAGTTGAGACTCAGTGAAATTGCATTTTGGTCATTTTTAACCGGTCTTTGAATGCCACTGAGACTTTAAGGAAGGGTGTGTCATGGAATTGTGGCAATAAAGACTCGTCCTGATGAACTCCATTTTACCCCCTCTCAATGCAGCTTCCTTTTAGCGTTAACAAGGCTAGCACTTGACCATGTACAATGACTGTATACAATTTGAAACAGAGCATCTGGGGCAAAGTCTTGGCATATATTGGTAACTATAAATGTTAATTGCATTGTTTTCTTGTTAAAAAGGATGGATAGCAATAAGCCGTATTAATATTTTATCAAGTGCCAGTGATAAGGAAATCAATGTAACCTTCACATTGGAGATGAGCAATGTGAAGTGGCTACTTTCAAGCATGGTGAACGGTTTAATCTCTACCTAAAACTAGCTTTTTCTAGGATTAGAATGTATGATAAACTGAGATGGGAGGTACGCCATTAGTAAATGTTCATGTATTTAACAAATAAATTAGGAAGCCCTGTATCCTGATTTATGCCACCTGCCTCTTACAAGATGAATTAAATATAGCCAATGAGATTGCATTCTAGGAATTCAGTTCTGTTCATAATTCACAGGAATTAGCTCTTCATAATAAGGCTAATAGGATATATTCAGTAGGAATTCATAAAACAACATATGGACAGTCACTTGTCTTCTTTACTCACGAATTCAAGAGTGAGGAGGGATTCCACAAACAGAAGGAGCATTTTTTTCTTTAAGTGGCCATGGAGCCTATGACCTAGAAGGTCCACGAAGCTACTAGGCCAGTGATCCCTTATTGTCTTTACTGAGTTTCTCCAAGGTCCGTTGCTGGAGAAAGAAGTTAAAAGATGCCCAATGATTCATTCATTCTCCAATTGCTGGGTAGGGTTTTGGGTAAGGCTGTGTCCAGGGGGAAAACAAATAAAGCAGGTGGCTAGGTCTATTCTTATTGTGAAAATGATAGCAAAGCCTCGGGGCAAATTCATTAATAAAATTTGCAAGAGAGATGTCCCTATTTATGCAATGCTTTGAGCACAGTGTCCTAGGTTAAGGATGGCTTGTGATAAAACAAACCAGTAATCTGTATTTAGAGACGTGGCTCTCATGCAATTCTCTGGGGCATAAAATGGCAGCATTTCAAGACTTAAATGCTTTCTGCTCTTTGAGGGAAACTTAAGTACTTCTCTTGGAGGACTTTTCTATTATCCTGGGCTGGGGAGTGCATTCCTGTGCCGCAAGAAAGGATGTGGGGCCACACAGGAAGTCCCAGACCTCTCCTCACACCACCCAGGCCTCTTGAATGCTTATATTCTTGAAATTATCAGTAAATCTTGATACTGGGCAAGTTCTCTGGTCTATGGGAGGCTGATTTTACAAGCTGATCTTTTGTGTTAGCTTAATTTTTAAGAGCAAAATGATTAGGAGCAACTCTTGGGGCATCATTTTTATTGGTATTTTTACGGATGGAACACTAGGTCTGTTATTGATAGCAATAGGGCTTATCTGGAACCAATAAGGGAACACAAGATTCACAACGAGTTATAGTGGCTATTTCTAGACCTGCTATTAGAACACAGAAACAGCCTGGAACAATTTGTATCCCCTTGCTGATTAAAATTTGTGAGAAGTATATTACGGTTGCAGGATATATGGGCCTTCAAATGTAACATTTTTAATTCTTGATGTTGAGTGTTACAGTACTTCCGAGGAGGAAATAAAAATAGTTCAGACTCTCTTACAGGGAGGAAGGTAACACCTCCCCCCACCAAATACCAATTTTTCTTTTCAAAAATCTTCTCCATTTTCTTTTTTTTTTTTTCTTGCTCACAAATTCGACAACTATCAAGAGAGCAATTCTCTGAGTAAGATATTCTGAGATCCGTCTGCTCCCTGGCAGCACAAGGTGAGGCAGGTGTCAATAGTGCAGGCTCTGTGCCTTGAGCAGTTTCATTTATAATGTTTGCCAATCCTTGATTCAAGTCGATCCACACACCACAAGGTCAGCTGGAATCAGATAAGACTGTTTCTAAAAAAATGTGGTGATGCTACCTTCAAAGGTAATCTATAAACTGTTAAGCAATTTTTCCTCTGATTTTCAAAGGCATAGACCTCTCAAAGATTTGGAAAGGGAAGTAGAATAACTGGCAGTGGAAGTTTCGAAGTAATTTATACAAAATGATTTGAAACAATGAAAGGCTTTTTCCCCCCTGTTTTCAAATACAAGATATTTATGCAGCACATCAAAGGAAACATCTTGGGAGAGGAACAGTGCGTTTTATTGAAAAGGCAATTCGCTCGGCCTTAAGAGTCTGCTCTGATGAGGCCAGTGTGAGAAATTCCTTAAAAGCAGAGTCCTCTTCATTGTTGGGCTCATCTTCTTAATTCATTTAGAGCAAACCTCCTGGAACTGTGGCAAGTAGCAGAAGGACTAACTTCACAAATAGGTCCTGAAATTGTCGACAGCGGGCTGGATATGCAACATAAGTGGTTTCCTCAGAAATTTACCTCGTTGGAAAATACTGAGGCTTTTTCCCGGAGATCTTTCATTTTTTTGGGTAGTTATTCTGAGAAAAGTAACATTGTGTTTATAATTGAATATTCTCTTCTAAACATTTGCCTTAATAGCTTTCTAACTATGAATTCTGTTTAATATCAGAATAAGACAGGTTTGGTTTAAAGCACAGTTTGTTTGACTTAGAGTAAGTTACTTCATCTTTCCAAGACGAATGGTTCTTGTCTGAAAATATAGGCAGCAAAATGCTACCATATAGGTTTGTTTTGAGGTTACATGAGATAAATTAAAGAAAATAATATATCATGTACCTTAGCCCACGGTAAGAACTCTGGAAACATCAGCAGTCATTATTAGCGTGAATAATAGGGTTATAATCCTAATAATCCAGTGCTAATAATCCACCGATCATTTCAGTTACCAGCACCATGCAACATAAGAGTTTATAAATATCGTAAGTATAGGCTACAGGCAAACAGTCCGCTGTAATAGAACGGATTCCCCTGCTCTGGGCTACAGCGCTGCGACCTGATATAAATGCAAACTGTACACCTAAAGGGATTTGTTACGTAAAGAATTTATTTCAAAAACCAGGTTATTTATTTCTTTTTTTCAATTGGATATATTTGTTCTGTACCAATTGTCAGTTACATATGGAGGATATAGGAATAGCAAAACATGGAAATAATTTGTTGAGAATAAAAAACCCTTAAAACATAGAGACCGTTTATTATACACACAGAGAATATGTTGTATATACATACAGGCGTGTATACAATGTGTAAAAGCATGGAGGCCTAGAATTCGTGTATACCCCCATGAGGAATTACTAATGCTCCTCCTCAGTGTGTTAGGGAATGGTGTTATGGATGCTCAATTTGTATTCTTCTCTGTATCCATTTGTAACCCAGTCTCAATTTGTATATATCCTGCCTACATTAGCATCTTTTATTCTGATTCCAAAGAGTTAGTTTTGTTTGCCAACCAAAAAACTCTGCATAATTGGGTAGCTCTTCCAAACTATGAGTGCCTTTTAGTGGTGGGAATGTTTTTGCAGTTTCAGAAAACTTCATTATATGATTACAATAATCTTTATTATGGTTTTAAAGTCATGTTTATTGGGAAAAAATTATTTATACTTAGAGTTCGAGCTAAGGTAAAATTTTGCTGTTCTGAACTTAAGGGACCAGCGGTCTCCTTTTGCCCACTTTTCAGGAAGTTCCTGTGATGTTGGACTTTCAGTTTTAAAACTGGGAAAATTGGGGGCAAACTGTGATGATTTCATCACCGCAGAATTATTGTGACACTTTTTGTGTAACATTAAACATACTTCTGTATGTAGCAGACGCACATAAATGTTATGCTGTATATGATAATCGTTTTTCTGCTCTATCAAATGAAAACTTGAAATGATCCTATGAAGTGAGTGTTAGCATATTTTACAAATTGGAAAACTAAAGCTTTGAGAGGTTAAATATCTGGGATCTATGTATATACCTATAGATATACACTGTATAAATATACAGTGTATATCCTATACACTGTTTATATAACATATACAATATATCATATGCACCATCCACCTATATAATCACTTTTATTGTATTGTTAACATTTTCTTATGCCATGAGAAATATTTAGAATTTGGGGTGCTTTTTTAAAAGATATTTTTTAATTCATTTTAGAGAGAGAGGAAGGGAGAGGGAGAGAGAGAGCAACATCGATGAGACAGAAACATCAGTTGGCTGCCCCCAGCACCCCGGGCATGTGTCCCGACCAGGAATCAACCTGATGACCTCTTGGTCCATGGACAGCACTCAGCCAGCTGAGCCACACAGAGGCCTCAAAGTGTGTATCAGATCGGGCTGTGTAACCTTTTAAATACCCAGCGAAATACTTTGTTTATTGATTTAACTTATAGTGCCTTTATTTTGCCAATCACCCCAAACATCGACCGTTTCTTTGTTTCTCACTGCCTTCTGCATATGCTTTTCGTTTGTACAGGGGAGAAAATGCTAAGTTAGTACAGTCCTGTTAGGAATCAGGAACGGAAGCTCTTTATCTGTGCCAAGTACACATGCTTCATCTGTCTGGAGATTCAAAATGTTCAAATCAGACAAAGAAAATTCTCTTATCAAATTCTATATGCAGAGGTAACCAAAACATTATGTTCTATTAGAAATGCAGGTACTTGACACTATTTAATGGAACGCAGTGGTGTCCCCACAATGTCTTGACAACCTGAAGTGTGCCTCCTGAATAGACTTGTGAAAGTTTAATTGGATAGGGGACTACTCCACGAGGGACCACTAGCGCTTTAATAGCTAGCTGCAGACCCCTCGCGAGGTTGAATAATTACAGTCGAGGAGCTATAGCTGTTTCCATGGCTGCACTTACACTTCTGCAGAGAGGCCCATTTTCCCCTACATGACAGTTCACTTTGTATTAATTATAGATTACATGCTTCAGCCCTCTATCATTATGCTAGCATATTCTCACAGAGAATGGTACATTAACCATGAAATACTGTGTTCACTGCATGTATGACTGTTCAACTCCCTGCACTGGGTGTGTGCATGTGGGAGAAAGGGGAAAAGAGGTCACTTTATAAATGTCATTGGCACCAGATGTGCAGATAACAAACGACGAGGCGGCAAAGGAGAGGCTGGCACACTCTCAAACTAAAATGGAGCTATCGTGTACTTTCACCCTCTATTTCCATTTCCCAGCACGTATTAGTTCAGAATGCAGCAGGCTTGGAATATAGTTAACATATAATCGAATTATTCCAATTCATTGGAAGTGGAGAATTATCTGCAAAGCGACTCCTGATGGTCACTCTTCCAACCTCTCTTTCTCAACAGAGATCATAGATCATGGTCTGGGGAAGGGAATCCACAGGCGATCCTCTGCCGTATGCCCACCACTGATGCAGAGGCTGAACCTACAGAGTTCATTACGATCAAACCTCTCCAAACTAGAAAGTATTATACTCACTAAGGGAAACGCATCTAAGTTAAACTACATTCGCCCGGCCGGCTTGCCTCCCTGGTTTCAGCCTATGATCCAGGTGATCCTGGAGCATTGGCCTAGGATCCAGGTGATCCTGGTTCGAGGCCCGGTCAGGGCACAAGCCCAGGTTTCAGGCTTGATCCCGGGTAGGGGGCCTGCAGGAGGCAGCTGATCAATGACTCTCTCATCATTGATGTTTCTCTCTCTCCCTCTCTCTCTCTCCCCCTCCCCTTCCCTTCCCCCTTCCTGTCTCTGAAATCAATAAAGATATATTTAAAAAACAGAACACAACAAAGAGTAAACAAACTACATTATATGCCAGAGAATGGGGAAAACTGGGTTCATTTTCCAGACCATCGCATGGCAACGTCTATACCCATCTGATGACATTTTTCCAGGGATAAAAAGACTAAGGGAAGTAGGGCTATGCTGACAAATTTTTCCTTAAGCTAGTAAAATAAGCTCTCCGCATGATAAAATTGCATCATGATTTCTAAAAATGGATATCGGTAGATCAACTGGGATTTAATACAAATGGGTCACAGGTATTTTCAACGTATCTTAGATATCTCAGTGGAAAAATGTATTAACATTTCCTCAAGCTTTTAAAAAGTTTGCCCTAACATTACTTCCTCTAGTAGCATATCATGGTGAGGGTAAGGCAGGTTGCTAGATATTTTCTATCAGGTTTTCTATATCTGTCTTTATCTTTCATATTTCCGAATATGTATTTCCCAGAGAAGTATCAAAATGAGATGTTGTAACTTTTGAGCAAAATATAGTTTGGTGGTTCAACTCTTATAATTTATAACATGATCATTTTTATAGCCAAAAATTGCTCTAACTTTTTACTACAAAAAATTTCAAAAACAGAGAGGACACCTTAATATTTTTTCCACTTATCAAATTTTACCAGTTTTAAAATAATACACTGATTTATTAATATTTGAAAGTATGAAAGTATCATTATAAATGCATAGATTTTTACAAATAAATAGACATTTAAATCCATTATAGCTATGTCTTTAATGGTGCTCAAAATGTTCTTTTAAAAAAATGTTTTTAATTGAATTTGTTGGGGTGACATTGGTTAATAAAATTATATAGGTTTCAATTGTACAATTCTATAATATGTCACCTGTATATTCTAACTCAGGCCTGTGGGAGCTCCTCAAGTTATATCAAAAGCCCCTTGGCCATAAAAGCAGTCTTTCATAATTTCTGGTTTAAAAACAGAGTCCTCCTAGTGCATATTATAGATTCTTGCCACAGAGCTGAGTGAGTCAGCCTTTTCCTCCAAGAAGCCTGGTTCCTCTAAGTGGAGACGTATTTAGAGACCACAACCCTGGCAACAGAGATGATCTTTGCATGTGGATTTCTGATTTCTTGACCTTTTGAATGGACAGCAATAAGAAATCTGTATTTTTAAAGGAAGATGTATTCTGAGTTCCTAAAGATATTTTCAATCCAAACTTACATTTACAGAGCTTTGGCTTAATTTCTTTGCTTTTTTCAATTGTATTTTTTTCCCCCATATTTGAAAATCTTTGTTTCTAATGGTATTAACATCATTTGTTATTGCAATACAGTATCATTAGCAGTAATTACTGAAAAAAAATACAAGGAATTCAAAGTTTTTTGAACTTTAAATATCTCACTATCTTACTAGAACTTCTCTCTGTGAGATTTGTCTAACAACTCTGTACACTATTAAGTTCATTTGTTTCATTTGTATTGAATTTGAATGTGTTTTATGCATAAATATATGCATTTTTGCATATTTATTTCATATATGTGAGTATAAAATATGTGGACATTTGTAGGTTCCAAATTTAAATCAACAATATATGTTAAAATTATAAAGAGGTCTCATTTTATATACCTATCTTCCTACACCTATATATATTTGTTCCCATCTTCACAGGTAACCTTTTTTTTTTAAACACCTTTCTAAAAAATGTTTTTATATCTCTACACGTTCTTAGATAAATGGTAGCTTACTTTAACATACTAAGCACATTTCCTCCAACTTGGTGTTTTTCACTTACATGTCCTAAAAGATCTACACAGCAGTAACTAGAGATGTTTCTTATTTCTTTTTACAGCTACAAAAAACAAATAAAACTCTATTGCTTGGATGTTTCCTAGTGTACTCAATTAGTGTACTTGATGAACTTTTGGGTCTTTTTCTATAACAACTATATATTCCAGCAAATTTTAGTCATCAGCTTCTTGACTCAAAGTTCGTGCAGTTGTTTGTGCAGGCAGTGTTTCAACGAGGCCACATCTAGCGGGTTTATCTAGATGGTATGCTTCATCATGTATTGATGACTGGGAAAATTCAGCAAATAATGTTTCTGAAATCCCTGTTTGTTTTTACATTTATATATTCAGTATATCTGGTGGGTGAATAATATAGAAATAAGAGCTTCAGGATTTATTGGGCATTCCTCCTTTGTCATGATCAGATTTGCACAGATGATTGCTAAAAGAACATTTCCCCATTCTTATTTTTTAAAAATTTTCCTAAAGCAGAGGGAAATAAACGTTAGGGAAGAAAACTATTTTTCCTTGATACTGACATTGTTTCTATTTCTTTTAAAAGAATAGAAAAACCTCATGCATTCCTTCTTTTTTTTTTTTTTTTTTTTTAAATATATCTTTACTGATTTCAGAGAGAGGAAGGGAGAGGGAGAGAGAGAGAGAAACATCAATGATGAGAGAGTCATTGATGGGCTGCCTCCCGCACGCCCCTGACCTGGAACCGAACCATGACCTCCTGGATCCTGGGCTGGCTCTCAATGCTGAGCCACGCTGGGCCAGGCCATTCCTCCTTTCTTAAAGAAAGCTTAAATGATGTGTTTCCTGAAAAAATATGTAACCAAATACTAGGGCAGTTCTTCCTTCTTGAGGTGAAGTTTTGCACTGATGGGTTTGCACACCGACACCCTGGTAGCCAAGTTCAGCCTATATGCATCGTTTGTGTTGCCAAATCCCTGTGCCTTTCATTAGAGACATTTGCTTCGTTTGGCCACAGCCCTTGCCCTCCCCTATTGATTGTATCCCTTCTGCTTCACTTATTTATCATAAGTGTGTGGCCTGAAAAGGCATTTGCTTTTACATAGTAAGTGTGAAAGAATTAGGTTTTTGGCCCAGAAAGTGTGTATTTATGGGATGATAAATTTAGGTTCTATTTTTCAAAACTTGATCCAACTTCTTCCATAGGACTGGATGGTGGGATTTAAGGTTTAATTGACATAGTTCTTCATAGAATTAGATCCTGAGGATGATTATCATTAAGCATGATATATGCACAGTTAGAAATGCCTCTGGTTATTTGGTTATTAGAATAACTGGGGAATTCACTTAGTAGTCAGATGTTATTTGTGAAATTTATTTTAGAAATAATGGCCAACGTATAATAATTTTATGTCAGCCACTATTCTAAGAGCTTTTCCTAAAATATTGTTCAATTCTTTCAACATCTATGAGGTAATATTATATTTCCTATTTATAGATGGTGGGGATGAAGCATGGAGAGCTTAACTAAGTTGGCGCGTGCTCCCGGATTTGAACTCGGGCATTCCTGACCCAGAGCGCGCCCCCTTAGCGCCCCCTATGCTGCTGCTGCTTTTATTTCAGTCTCAAGTTGGAACAGTTCTGGTCAATTTTCCAAGCACGCCAGTTTTTCTCTTTTTATGGCTCTGCTTGTGAAAACATTGCTATAGCAACTGTGAGGTATGTGATAGGAGAAACCTCACAGATCTGACCCTGTTAACCCATCCTTATGTTCACGGTGTTAACATTTAAAAAAATATTCCCATTCAGAACATGTGTTAGCAAGATCAGAGAATACGAATTAGTTACTGCACTTCCAGGAATTTGGTTATTTAACCAAAGCTTCTTGCAAGAATCAGGGTTTATGATGGCTCCGCTCGGAGGGCTTTTCAGGCCCTCTAGTCCCCGCGCCCGCCGCTGCTTCCCACCGTGAGCCTTCTGGGAAGGGCCTGGCTGCCGACGGCCCCGGGGACTCAGCCTTCTCACCACGTCCGCATGCCACCCACCAAACCGTCTCAACCTGGAGTACCATTTTTCCTCATTTATGTGCTTATCAATATCTAAAACCATTTTTAATTTTTTTATTGAGGTAAACTTGGTATATAACATTATTTTAATTTAACATTATTTTAATTTCAGATATATAACATAATAATTCAATCTTTGTATACACTACAAAGTGTACACCACACTGTCTAGTTACCATTAAAATCATTTTTTGAAATTCAGAAGAAGTCTAGCCCTAGCTGGTTTGTCTCAGTGGTTAGAGAATCAGCCCTTGGACTGAAGGGTCCCGGGTTCGATTCTAGACAAGGGCCTGTACCTCGGTTGCAGGCTGGATCCCCAGCCCTGGTCAGGGCTCAGGTGGGAGGCAACCAACCGATGTATCACTTCACTCTCACATCCATGTTTCTCTCTCTCTGTCTCTGCCCCCCCCCCCCCACTCTCTCCAAAAAGCAATGGAAAAAAAATATCCTCAGGTGAGGATTTAAAAAAAAAAAAATTCTAAATTTTATTCTCCTCAAGCCTTCATTTCCCTCTTCAAAAATATTAGGATATATATTAATTTTTAATTTAATTATTTTTTATCTGATAAATGTGTTTCTTATATTTTTATTTAACTACTCTATACACGAAGAGCTCATCTCTGGAAATAGACTGTAGGCATCTTCAGATGATTAGATATATTTTATGCTTATTTTTTCTTTTCCCCATGCTAGTGTAGTTCCTGTAATAAGGATGGCTATGTGTAGTTCCTGTAATAAGGATGTATTTACTACAACGTTAATTTTAACTGGGGGAAAGATTGTTTCCCTGTGAGGTGGATTAATTCCGTTTCCAGGCCATATGTGGGGCAGATATAAAACCATGGCTACAAATAGGTAAAGATTTGCTCTTCTGAAGATGTGTGTGTGCATATGGAATTATTTGGTTATTATTTACTTACTACATATAACACCTATTCTACATATATAATATATATAAGCAGACACACACTCCTTCAGAAAGGAGATATATATATATATATATATATATACACACACACACACACATATATACCTACCTTATACTGCCTATATTTACACACACACACACACACACACACACACACACACACACACACACACACACAGAGTCTTACAGCAGAATGAGGGATTATGCCAGAACAAACTCCTGGCAACTGAAAAAAACAAAAAAAAAGAGAGAGAGAGCGCTTTCCTAAGCCCTGGCGTTGGCGATCCGAGAGCAGTCTTTTTCCACTCACAGCTGCATCGCTAATTAAATTGAATGGGCTCAATTTTAGCTGAACATTAATGGTATAATTGCATTGCTGTAAGTAATTAAAACCTTATCCTACTTATCTTGACAGATGGTTTGGTTGAAAGTTTCAACTGCAAGGGATAAAATTTCTATAAGTGGGTTCTAGAGAATAGATTCATTTACTCCCATTTTGATTGCCTGGGAAATCATTCCATAGATTTGATCCCACGGAACCCTATGCTACAGGAGGCAGGAGATTAAAACTCCTCAGCCAGCAAGACGCTGTGGATAATCATTTCTTTGCATAAATTGATCTTACCTATTTTGATGGCTTCACTTATTACGGTGGCTCAAGAATTAATTGAGCATAACACTAAGCTTGAATTTTAGAACTTGTCTAAGGGAAATGTTCTTAGTTTAAAGGAGCAAGCATTTTATTCCACATTTTAAACACCCCTTTGACTCAACTGTTCTTCCAAACTTGTTAGTAAACCTGTTAAATGGATTAAAGGGAAATTAGGCCTGTATTGTATTAAGGAACCGTTCCAGTCTCTGTAATTTATTCATCATTGCACATGGTAGCAAATTTGCAACATATTATTAAGGGTATTTATAACATATTAAAAATGTTCTACTTTATCATGGTTTTTTTTTTAACAAAAATCCTAGATTATTTTTGAATAGATTTATCATCCGTGAGGACAAATATTTATATTGAAGTATATGAAACCTTAGAATAATTACTTTATTCAGTGTGTAGTTAGGGACTCTTGAGTAATAGGATCAATGGCAACTTCTCTCTGGTCCCCTCCCCTTTCCCCCTCTCCTGTCTCTCCATGTTTTTCTCCCTCCTTCCCTTCTTTCCTCCTATCTCTTTTCCTTTTTCGATTTACTTTAATGCACTGCATCAGTATAAATGCTGAGAAACGAATCGCATCTTCCCCTAGAGGTTTCCAGATGTGCCATAGAATTTGAAGTGTGTGAGAGGGGCTTAAAAGCAAAGAAGCCCATAGCAGGGATGTGGCCAAGTTAAAAAAGCACAAAGACTACGGAATTCTCTTCAAGGACATTTCACATTTTTAACTCAGGGAAATCTTCTGTGTACCTGGATCCAGTTTTTAAAAATATGGTAAAATTTTCTTCTTGTTCTTATTTAGATATCTTTTACAATCTATTAGAAAAAAACTTGAATAACATTGCTGATTTCTAGTCATCACCAGGAACATCAAGTTCAAAATGGCCTATCAAATAGTGGAGTGATTTAAAAAATGTGTTTCTATCTCAGTAATCTTATTGCAATTGAATCATTTATAATTAGCTGCCTCAACTTTTGTATAAACAAAACCTGCAACATCTTTTACAATTTGGCTAGAGTTATAGGGATTGATGGAACTTTTACGGTCTATTTTCATGTGAAGGTCATCTGTGCATTTGAAAATAAAAACCTAGAAACTATCGCCAAGAGCTTTGGAAAAACTTGTGCATTCTTCCCAAAGTATTTCAAAAATCAATTCTGTAATACCAATAGTAGTGCTAAGAATATCTCACTTAATCTACTTTGGGCATAAAAGAACTAAATTTAAGCTTTCTTGTTTTGTTTTTCTGACAAGTTGCCAAACAATTCCATGTAACTGGATAATAACTTTCTGCAGGAGAGATCTGAGTGATGGGGAGTCATTCACATCTAGTATTCTGTTGAGGACACAAACACTGTGTCAGTTGTCAGTGCTATAGTAAAGCATCTCAGTTAAATCCAAGAACAGTAATTCAAGCATACTTCTATCATAAAATTATACTAGCATCTGAAGGATCTCTAATCACCTATTTATTATTGCAATTATACACGAACTGTTAATAGTATATCTGACAGGCACAAATAATATGCATGTGTGTTCTTCTGGGAATACCAATTTCTTGACTGTCTATCATGACTTGTAGTTTTCTATCCATAAGCAGGTTTGCTGTTTTAACTACATACATTTACTTAAATGTTAGGCCCTCAAAGGTTTTACTCCCAAATATGAAGGTCAATATATCAGCGTGTTAGTGTTCGTTCTCTGTTGCAAGTAATTGTGCCACCCTTTATTATTAAAGCAAAATAGAAAGTTTCCTTTGACTCCTTTATCCTTGAGTTGAATTGGGTTTATAAGTGTCTACGCTGCTTTTCTCCAAACATGATTTGTAACAAATGTAAGAGTTTAATGAAATATTATTTACAATTTCATGATTATTTACCATCTATCACAAAAATGTCCGTTTTCGAGTACCTATTATGCAAATACCACTGATATTTTATTGAGCAGAGTGAAGGTCAAGGCTTGGACTATTGCTTTTTAGAAGAATTATATACTTCACTTGAAACTGCTTGATCAAAATTCTATCCCCACATGCATTTCACATATTCATAAATGACTACTTGATAATTTGTGCTTTAAAATGTGTCATTTGAAATCTATGGTGTACCCACAGGATATGATGAATTGTAAGAGGGCAGTGTTATCTCACTATTGCCAAATTCACTGGCCCATGTAACTAGTATTTACTTTACATCTACTGTATGTCAGGACGGTATCCAGGTGCCAAGAATAAAATGGGCATAAGACAGGCAGGGCCACCGCCGCAATAAAACGTATCTCCTGGTGGAGAAGAAAGGTCCCAAACGTAAGCAAATGGGGGCTTAAGATGCAAGATCAGGAGGTGGGGGCCTGTCAGTCATCTGAACCATAGTCCAAGTGTCCTTTCGTGGACTTCGGTAGGGCAAGTCACGCATGTAAACGCACCAGTACTAATGTCTGTGGGCAACTCTAAGAAGTTTGAAAAAGTTGCTTCGCCTCAGAAGGCAAAGTAAAATGTAGCTCTGACTTCATTAGAAATTACCTAATGGTGGACGTATACAGGGTGGGACAAAAGTAGGTTTACAATTGTGAGTACGCAAAAGAGTCTATTCTTGTATGATTATAATTATTGTATTATTTTCCATACAAACAACTGTAAACCTATTTTTGCCCCACCCCATATTTTACCCAAATGCTAAAAGTAATGATTAGGAAATGAGGTGGCTATAGGGGAAAGTGATTTGGTAGGATAGGGAAAGACTGAATAGGAAGTTTGAAAATTATTTTCAGAGAGACTATTGATTAGTGTCACAAGGGAAAAGAGAAAAACAAAATACAATCATGTTTGAGGAACAAATGAATCAGGAAAATGGTGGGACATGTAAGGACATCCATTATCAGTGTACAGTTTTCCTTCAATGATATAAAAACTAGTCTTTCTTTTTCAGAATTGGCTATATGGGTAACTCTGTGATTCTTTCCCTTAAAGAGCACTTCTCCAAGTGACAGGAATAAACATCTCTAAAGAAAATTTAATGTCTATAATATGTTATTTGAAAGTTGGGACAAATGCACATAAATTCACCTATATATAAAATAAACCTATTTGTAATGAAAGTTGCCCTAGCTATCTTATTACAAAGATATTTATGTATTCTGATTAACAAATTATTTAAAATTATTTAAATGTGGGCATAATAATCATAAATGGGATGGAGGAATATTTTAACCAGACAGGAAAACCTGAGGGGCCTGTGCATGGAAATCATATTTACTAGATGCATAAAGGCTGTTCTCTTTTACAGGCAAGGTTGTTATTCAAATGGAAATGGCAGCAGTGGAATCAGGAATTTATTTAATAACATAAGTACATAATGTGACTATGGGTGATCCCAAGAACAAATATATGAGTCAACCAAATTAAAAACCAGACTAAAAAGGCCCTCTTCATCTGGAAAAGCCAGGCTATAAGTAGTAGGGCTCCAAACACTCCATCAGGGGTCAGAGACAAGATTTTCATCCCTTAGAGAAAAACTGGCAAGAAAATCTCAGGGGCCCTGTTTCTGCATTTAGCCCTTGGGAACACTGGTTCAGGTGTAAAATCTGGACTATACGTAGAACTATTAACAAAACTAGACTATGTGCTATGGTGGCTGCCAGAAGTGGTCGTGGTCTTTGAATACCAAATAATGTTACCAATTAAACCAAAAGTAGATAGCAAATTATTGAGATTTTGATTCAAATCTGGGATTAGGTCAACATTTGACACTAAGTTTTAGAATGTGTAGCTAAAGCATCTTAAATCCATGCCTGTACTTTTATGTCAGGATTGGTCCTAGGAAGTTGTCATTGAATATTTGTTCCACATATTCTCATCCAGCCACTTGCATCTGTTAGGTAATATTTTTGTTAACAGGGATGCAGATATGAAATAAATTCATCTCTATAGAATAGCCAATACGTAATGAAACAGAAAAGTCTATATTTTTGTGCAATAAATATTTTTGTTTGTGTGCTATTTTGTTTGTTATGACTTGTCTTAGCTCAGGCTGCTACAACAAGACACAGTAGACTGGCACTTATTTCTCACAGTTCTGGAGGCTGAGCAGTCCAATATCAGCATGCCTTAGATTCAGCTCTTCATGCGGATCCTATTCCTGGCTCGCAGATATTTGCCTTCTTGCTGTATCCTCACATGACACAGAGAGAAAGCTCTGGTGTTTCTTTCTCTTCTTATAAGGGCAATAATCTCTTCATGGGGGTTGCACCCTCATGACCTCATCCAAACCTAATTACCTCCCAAAGGCCCCACGTCCTATTATTATCTCACTGTGGACTAGAGCTTCAAAAGTATGAATTTTGGAGGTATGCAAACATTCAGTTCATAATATTACTGAAAATCTACCTGGTAGACAAAGACATTTTATATCACAAAAATTCAGTACAAAAGTACCAACTCAATGTATAGATAGGAAAAAAAAAAAATACTCCATTTACTAAATCTCACTATATTTTCTTTAAAAAGAGCAGAACAGAGAACCCAGAAATTGACCCAAGCCATTATGTTCAATTATTATTTGACAAAGGAGGCAAGAGCATACAATGGAGTAAAGACAGTCTCTTTAATAAATGGTGTTGAGATAACTGGACAGGTACATGCAAAAAAATGAAACTAGACCACCAACTTACACCGTCACAAGAATAAACTCAAAATGGATAAAATACTTAAATATAAGTTGTGAAACCATAAAAATCCTAGAAAATGTAGGCAGCAAAATACCATATCTCACGTAGCAGAAATTTCACTGATTCAATGTACAGGGCAAGATAAAGGAAGAAAATAAACAAATGGAAGTATATCAAACTAAAAACCTGCTGCACAACAAAGGAAACCAGCATCAAAATGAAAAGGGAGCCCACTGTGTGGGAGAACATATTTGCCAATGATATATCTGATAAGGGATTCATTTCCAAAATATATAAAGAACTCATATGACTCAACAAAAGGAAGACAACCCAATTAAAAAATGGGCAGAGGACCTGAATAGACACTTCTCCAAAGGGGACATACAAATGGCCAAGTGACATATGAAAAAAAGCTCAAGGTCACTAATCATCAGAGAGATGCAAATTAAAACGACACTGAGGTACCACCTCATGCCTGTCAGAATGGCTCCATCAACAAATCAACAAAGGACATGTGCTGGCGAGGGTGTGGAGAAAGGGGACCCTGTACACTGCTGGTGGGAATGCAGACTGGGGCAGCCACTATGGGAAGCAGCGTGGAGGTTCCTCAAAAGATTAAAAATTGACCTGCCATTTGACTCAGTGATCCCACTTCTAGGAATATATCTTAAGGAACCCCAAACACCAATCACAAAGAACTTATGCACCCCTATGTTCATAGCAGCACAATTCACAATGGCTAAGATCTGGAAACAGCCCAAGTGCCCACCAGTAGATGAGTGGATAAAAAGCTGTGGGACATTTACACCGTGGAATACTATGCAGCTGTAAAGAAGAAGGATCTCTTACGCTTTGAGACAGCATGGAGGGACCTAGAGAGTATTATGCGAAGTGAAATAAGCCAGGCAGAGAAAGACAAGTATCACATGATCTCACTTATATGTGGAATCTAATGAACAAAACAAACTGATGAACAAAAAAGATCTAGAGACATTGAACCATGCAACAGACTGATATATTTCAGAGGGAAGGGGGTGGGCAGGAAGAGATTAAACAAAGACCTTATATGCATATATGCATAACCCATTGACATAGTCTATAGAGTGGGTAAGGCCTAGGGAGCAGGTGGGAGTGGGGTGGGGACTTCAATGGGGGCAAGAAAAGGGTGTGACATTTGTAATACTTTCAACAATAAAAAATTTTAGCAATTTTAAAAATAAGAGTTTGCTTGTTTTAATTTATCAGCTCTGCATTTTTTGGGAGATGGTTTCTACATCTTATGTAACATGACATCATTTTATAATGTGTTGCCTTGCACTGAGTGGGAGCTTTGTAAAATCCTTGAATAAGTGTAGCTTTTATATCCTTTGCTTTTCTAGCAAATATACATTAGAGTTTCTGGGGAATTGCATAGCATTTACACAGCTTCAAATATTTAGCAAGAAAATCAAAGGAAATATTCCCTAGAAGTTCCTCTAAGGAATAATACAGGGTGGGGCAAAAGTATGTTTCAGTTGTATGTGAAACACAAGAGCTTATTCTTATATTTTTTATTAATTACTGTATTATTTAGTTGTATTACAACCTTGTATTTTTTCTCCTGGAAATATGAATGAATTCTCTATCTGAGCCAGGATTGGCTTGTGATTTTGTGTAGGAAGAAATGAATACCGGGATTCTTTTCCTGCCAGTAAGATTTTATAAAGTCGAAGGTAAAGCTATCACTTTTTTCAATTCCCTGATCCAATACACAAAGTGCATTTGGTTTTGAAAAAAAAAAAAATTCACATAAGGTTAGGATGAAAACAGTTATAGCCTTACAAACATGTCACAGGGATACACTGGAAGGTGAGCTTACTGGACATGCAGTGTAATAAATGGTCAGTCAAAGACGTAAGAGTTCCCTCCTCCCAATTCTGAAAACTGGGGGAAATGCTTTAAACATAATCTTTAATTGTGCTAAAGATACCAACTGTCCTGGTCTGCCTGGGACTGAATGAGAAAGTGTGTTTTTGTAAAAAAAAAAACAACAACAAACAAAGCAAAACAGAAAACTATGGCTGGATCAATTGCCTATTGGTGCATTGGTTCTTCATGGCAAACATCAGCCAAACTTCAGTGGCGTTCAACGCTACACGCTTATTCCTAGCCACAGGTCTGCTGGTAGCTGGAATGTCTGCCTCAAGCTCCGTCTCTGGGTTTTGCCCTGTTTCCCTCCTGAGTGCAGGCTAAAGAAACAACAGCTACCTGGGGCATATGTTTTTCATAGCAGAGGTTTGACTCTCAGAAAAATAGGCAAAAACATACTCAAGTTTTTACGGCCTAGCCTTGAAACCTGTCACCTGCACACAGATGGCATCGAACAAAGTGAGTTAATTGCTCAAGTCCAGGTTCAAAAGAAATGGTGATTTGAATATTTGCTAAACAGTAATCTAATCTACAACAGTGGCAAACTGATATCCTAATTTGAAGGGGCAATATCTGTGTTGTTTTTTCCTGGTACATTAGTACCCTGGAAAATATTGTTCTTTGAGCAGTAAATTTATTTTGAAACTTATAGATTTTGTTACTCCTTACATGTATTATTTCTGATGCAGAGTTGAGTTTAAATAGCTTCTTGATGTCATTACCTGAATTCAGTTGCCTTGAAGCCATCTGATATTCTTTCCTTCTCATTTGGGATTGTCAGATCAAATATAGGACTCCTAATCAAATTTGAATTTCAGATAAACAAAAAATTTTCATATATGTATTTCCTGAATTTGTGTTGTGTATCTGAAATTAAAATTTAATTGGATATCCTGTATTTTTATTTGCTAAATCAGACGACGTACTCTGATTTAATCGATGTATTTGACCAACATAATTTGGATTGCTTAATAAATTCTTACTATTTGTCAGGTATTTCTAAGGATCCAGAGACTACAAGTCCCTGACCCTAAGAAACTTAGTCTAGACTGAGAAATCTATGATTACAGTACTTCTGGTAAAGTCTGTGAATGGATTAAGTGTATTATTCTGTTGGAGCACGTGAAGGGACACTTGACCAAGAGAGATGAGATTAGGTAAGAGTTTTTTGGTGTAAGTATTTGGTAAAAATAATAGGATAAATTTAATATAAACTATAACAGGTACATGATCCTAACAGGCAATTCAGATGTCCATCAAAATGAAATAAAATATGATTTCTGCTCTAGAAGGGATCACTACATGTTTATACAATAAAAATATTTTATTGCTAATTGTTATGGAGAACATCACTTTCTTAAATTGCCACGGTTAAAGGATTTGTTTGAGCTCCAGAAATCTCAGTTTCCCTTCTTCCCCTTCTCATTTGACGGTGTCATCTTCTTCCTGTCTTTATTGTACTTTATATTACCATTACCTTTGTCCACATTTTACTGAAGGCTATTTTTAAAATCATTTTTATTTATATTAATATAATTGTGAATTAGCAACTTTGTGAAAAAGCAGAGCAGGCGAGTACTGTTATTGAATAAATCAAATGCCCAGATAATCTAAAATATGTACTTTTAATCAGAAAGCTGATGTGTCTTCAGACTCGATTTTAGCTCAAATTATCTGACTCAATTGTCTTTGTCTTTTATGTTGCATTATAATGTCTCGATTCTCCATCTCATTGTGTGATAGTTCTACACATATGAATCATATAAATTTGGAGATAGTAAGCATTGCAGAAAATGGATCAAATTTCTTTTCTGGAATTTGGTTCCAGACACCAAACATTGTGTGCAGCACTCATCAAAATAATTGGACTTTTATTATTTTTAGCTGTCAGTCTCAAAGCAGCTTAGTTGGAACAAATGTAAGAAAGGAGGGAAAAGGTTTGTGATTTCATCAAATTTAATTCTTTACTGGGCTGGGATTATTGCATTTTACCATCCACATTGCATTTTTATTTCCCTCCTGAATTTTTGTCTAATGTATTTTATGATATTACTGTAGAACTGAGATGTAAAGAAATTATCAGAAGACTACTTGTAAAAACCAATTTTTGAGTGGACTGTGATACATTATCTTAAAACTTCATTTTAATTGTTATCTGCTTTTAAATGAAACTGTGATCTCATTTTACAGAAATAAAATCTAGAAATATTATCTAATGTGTTTAGTATTCAGAATGCATACTCCAATTTAATCAGTTGTGAATGCTAGACATTGAAAGGAATTAACTGCACATACATAATCAACAATATATTATTTCTAATTGAGTTAAATGCCAAAATGAGTTTAACTTATTCTGCAATGTTGAAAATGTTTGTAATTTATTTTGAAATGAATTCTTTACTATGGACAAATTTATGAGAAACTAGATTTTGGTTAACCATATGGCACTGCTATTTTTTCCAGAGTTATTTAGTTAAATTACAAGAGCTTAAATTGTACAGAACACTGTGTAGTGCTCTTATACCTTAAATTGGTTACAATAGCATACATGTTAATTGAGATTGTTTAGTCCTGCTGTATGCATTTGGGCTGCACTTAATTTCTCTTCTTCCTTCCCTGCAGTTCCCCCCTTCTCCCCCCCATGCCCTTCTCTCTCCCCCCTTTTTTCTCCCCTCTCCTGTCTCCTGCATACTCTCTTTTCTCTCTCTCCCACTCCCTTTTTGTTTTCAAAATATAGGGTTTTAAAACATGAAGTGACTGACCACGCATTGTGAGTTGGTTAAAGTTTATTGCTTCAGTGTTTGTTTTCTAATTTTTTAAATTGCAGTATTTTGCTATAACACTAGAAAAACTCGATGATCTAAGAGGTCTCCCTTTTGAGAAAATATAAATGTCTGTTAATATCTACCTTTTATCATTTGCAATGATTGTCCTTAAAATATGGAGGTGGGCAAAGTCATGTTTTAAGCTGTTTACAAAATAGTTATTAGCATTTTAATATGAAGAGATGACTCATTCATGTAAAAAACTTAAGAGCTTCTCTAATGGTAAAAGAAAAGTGGGGAATATTATAAGGAACTTAAAAATTAACGGTTCTAAATTCATAAAACTCAAATTTAGTGTTTCAATAAGGGCTTCTTCAATTTGCAAAAGAAATGCAAACATGGAAAAAGACTAGTTGTGCCCATGGAAATAATTATTGAGTTGAATAAAGGGGCTTAATATGTGATGTAGCTTAGAGAGTAAAGCATACATGTTTAATTTCACTGAGAATATTTCCTGAAGTAATGAATAATGTTAATCAGAAAAGAAATCACTTCATGAATTTTGAGATATTGGATTCCATTTTTAAGAAATGCTGTGCAATTTTTAAAACAATTTTTCAAGATTTATGGCTAATTGTTATATCTTATATTTTGAAATTATTTAGTTAAAAATACATTTAAGTAACACTAAATTGGAGTGTAAGAGAGATCTATAAAAATGTCTTTTTATGACCTCGAACAGTTTTGATATCGTTTAAAAATACAGAAAAAGAAGAAAAATACAAAGTAATTTACAATTGAGTTCTAGTAAGTATGGCGAAGAAAATTTATCATCTTCTCTTATGATAAAGTGAGAAGATTCCTCAGGCTTGAGCCATATCCAGGTTTGAACACAAGCTTCATTCACCTATAAAGTAGGGCGCTTGTGAGATTAAGAGGCTACACACACACGTATTCACACATCAGACAAATTATTATTTACAGCTTTAGGAAGCATGAATATATAAACATACTAGCATATAAAGCAACACCCAGAGCATTAAGCAATACCAAAGCATCTCTGTTGGACCAACACTGTAGAGAGGCCTGTAAGTAACGTTGGAATTGGGTAAACCCACATTTAATATTGAGTTTCATCTCCGGAGTCTGACGGTGGTAGCTGAGTCCCTCGCCTTCCATTCCCCACTTTCTCTTGCGACACCCCCCTTCTTTTCCATCCTTTGGTCAGCCCTTAATCATGGTGCGAGGACGCAGTCCCATCCTTTATTACTATGATGTTCACTCTACACAGTGTCTTTAGCTGAGAGATTTAAAACCGTGGGCATTTGTAATACTTTCAACAATAAAGATACATTCTTTAAAAATTAAAAAAAATAAAACGTGCTACCTTCACCAATGACTTCTCTGCTGTCTGGATTCCAGAGTCATGTGGCCCCAGCCCTTCGCATCTCCTTTAGGGTGTTCTAGAAGCACAGGTATGTGCTTAGAGCGAGTGAACTGTCATCTTTTGTCCCCAAACTATCTTTCTTTCTGTATTCATCTCTTCGTAGATTAACCCAATGTAGTGATAGTTAGCCTGGTGTCTTTGGATATATTCACTGAACCCATGAAATAGTATGGATATCATTTAATCACAGAACGGGTGTTACTCAGGTTTTTAAATAAGTCCATGACCCTTTAAATAAGAACAGCTGTGTTATAGAAATAAACCAGAAATATGGAGCTATTCTACTCTATCCTTTATTGCTGAATCCCTATCTCCGTCAACTATCAACATGTACAGGTTAATATCTGAATCCTCTGCTATATTATTATTATTATTTTTTAAATCCTCACTGGAGGATATTTTTTCTATTGCTTTTCAGAGAGTGGAAGGGAAAGAGAGACAGACATCGATGTGAAAGAGACACATCGAGTGGCTGAGCCTGCAACAGCGGTATAGGCCCTTGGCCAGAATCAGCCCCGGGACCCTTCAGTCTGCAGGCCGACGCTCGAACCACTGAGCCAGACCGGCCAGGGCCTCTGCTGTATTCTTATTATCACAGCCTTAATCAAAACTATCAGTACGTCTCATTTGAATTTTTGCAAATGTCTTCTGAACATTCTGATCTCTTCTCATGCTGCGGCTGAAATGCCCTTTCTAAATTTCATATTTGACTACATAAATTTTCTATTCAAAATCCATCAATAGGCCCCGTTTAGCTTTCTGAGAGAATTTTAAGAATCAGAAGCTCTGCAGTGTCCAATATTTCCTCCTTTTGTATGCGTTGTCAGTTTAGAATCATTGTTGTAAGGAGGTGCAGGTACTATTGGAGTGTATATTTTTCAGGTGAGGTATATTGGGCCAAAAGTAAAAGATGAAGTTCCTCATATTATTGGCCTCTGCCTACCCCTCTAGCTTTATTTCTTACTATTCAGATGTATGCATTCTTTCATCCTGTCACACTGAATTTAGTAAAGTTATTCAAATTGACCATATTTTCCCACTGCTTTTCAACGTATTGTTACCTCTGGGCATGTTCTTTCCAACATTATTTATCTGCCTAACTTCTAACGGTTCTTTAAATGCCAGCTTTGCTTTACTGTCTTCTCTTGTCCTCAATATTATTTAGGTACCCACTTATGTGCTCCAAGAGTATTCTATGCATCTTTTTATTCCATGCATGTTTATTACTATGTTGTGATCATGAATTAATATTCTTTGTCCTTCAGTAAACTGAACAGAACAGAGACCTTTTTATCTTCAGTAATGTTAGCACTCAATAAATGTTTGTTGAATGAATGCATTTTTGTTCTAGCATTCATTGGCTATAATGACCTTGGGTAAAAAATCACCTAAGTTCACTCAGTGTTATGTTATCTTTGTCAATGCTATTTTTCTTATCAGTCATATGGGAACAATAATCACGTCTGCTTTAAAAAGCTATTTAAAAACAAATTAGCTGATGGCAATCTATTACGGGTTGTGTCACACCATTACTTTCTAATGCTGTTCTGGAACTTGCAAGTGACTTTCACTACAAATGGTAGTCGATTCAAGATAATCATTTGATATTTTCCCTTCTGCTTATTTACACGTTGTTATTTGGAAGGTGAATGCAGTTAAATGCTAGATGTCCCTGAAATGAACACAACAGTAAGCCACGCAGAAGCCTCAGCCTCCCGACGCATCAGAGCAGGAGAAAACGGTGGCTGCTTATCTGCCCTGTGGTTTTGCTCCTTAAAAGCGTGTTATTTTCTCCTCTCCTTACAGCCTTATTTCACTGTCCTGAAAAGTGTGATTAGGAGCAAAATATGTTAAAGTGTTATTAAAAATTGCAGAAGCATCTATGAGAGTAGAGTATTATGTTTGATAATCAACTAGAAACTGATGTTTACAATGATGCCTTTCTTAACTCTTAAGTTACATAGTTAAAATTCCCATACTTTGGCCAGGCAAAAAGATCCTACAGGCTGTTTCAATTAGTTCTGAATATTTGAATCTCCTTAGTTTTGAAAATCAGCTTCAAGAACAATGGCCAGGTTTCTCTAACCTTAAGTGTAGACGCATAGAGAGAAGACAGATTAAGTAAGAGCAGGAGGAAGAATTTTGTGGGCCCTGTAGAGCATTGCTACCTTGACACAGGTCGTGGTGGAAGGATGCACATCATGAAAACTGGCAAATGTTACAGATCAGGAAGTTCCCCTTCTCTCCAAGAGCCAGTTTACCAGCACCACCGCTGGCAGCTGGAAAAATGAAAACTACTCCGAAGAGCTAGATAGCCGTGGCCGACTCGGGACGAATCTGAATTCTAACAATTTTTTTAATGCCAAATAGATAATCTTGGCTCTTCCCAACTAGAGATTTGTTTATAGAGGCTATATGAGCCCCACGGTCAGGAGTTGTTTGCCTAATAAACACATCCTAACTCAATTAAAACTGCATTAACGCTTTTATGTATATGCATGAAAAATAAAAGCTATTCTTTTCTGAAAGTTACCTAAGAGGAAAGAAGAAAACAAATTTGAATGATGTATCCTGACCTATGGTACTAGTGATTACTATTTTTATTAGAAACTTTGTTTTTTTAGAGCAGTTTTAAGTGCGCAGCAAAACTGATGAGGGAGTGCAAAGAGCTCCCCTATGCTCGCCTGCCCCACACACGCACAGCCCCACCCTGTCCCCATGCTGCGCCGGACTAGCACATGGGCGACAGCCGAGCCGAGCCTACACACCATCATCACCCACAGTTCATAGTTTATGTTAGGGCTCACTCTGGGGGGTGGTCTTTCTATGGTTTTGACATGTATAACGGCATATATGCCCCTTAGTAACATACAGGCCAGTTTCGCTGCCCCGAATCCCCTGGGCTCCCCTTACGCATCCCCACCTCTCCTCCGGACCCGAGCAGCTGCCCAGCTTTCCATTCTCTGTACAGTTTCCCTTTTTCACAATGTCACACAGATCTGGAATCGTACAGTAGGTGTAGCCTTTTCTGATTGGCTTTTTTCACTTAGGAATGTGCATTTCGGTTTCCTCCATGTGTTTTCATGGGCAGATATCTCATTTCTTTTTAGTGCTGAATAATATTCCACCGTCTGAATATACTACAGTTTATTTATATTCACCTCCTGATGGGCATTTTGGTTGCTTTCAGGCTTTGTTGATTATAAATAAAGTTGCTGTGATCCTCTGTGTGCAGGTTTTTATGTGGACTTAAGCTTCCAACTCATTGGGGTAAATAAAAAGGAGTTCCATTGGCGGCTTGCATGGTAACACTGTGTGTAGTTTTCTAAAAAGCAGCCGACCCTCTTCCAGGGCGGCTGCAGCGGACGAGAGCTCCTCTTGCTGCACATGCCTACCAGCCTTTGGTGATGTCCCCGCTCTGGATTTTGGTATTCTAATAGGTGTGCAGTGATATCTCATTTTAATTTGCATTATCCTGATGACCCGTGATATTATTTTTCATATGTTTATATGCTATCTGTATACCTTTGGTGAGGTATCTGGACAAATTGTTTGCCCTCATTTAAATTAGGATTTTCATGTTCTTATCATTGAGTTTTAAGAGTTCTTTGTATAGTTTGGATAGCAGTACTTGGCCAGACATGTTCTTTGCTAATATTTTCTCTCAGTCTGCAGCTTTTCTTCTCATTCTCTTAATCCTTTCCAATTCTCTTAATCCTTAACTAATTTTATAACACTTTTAAAGAGTATACACTTCTTCTTGTTACAAATAAAAAATATCTAGTGTGTAATTTAAAAACAATACTAAATACCATAGTTTTAAAAAGTATTAGTTTGAACCATATGTAATGGCTTGTTTCATGGGTCAAAAAATGATAGAAAGTCTTTGTGTTCATGAATTTAGTGCTCTAAGGTTTAGAGTTTGGGATTTCTTCAGTAAGTAGACTAAGTTTTAGGTACGGATTAAAACATTAAAGAAGATAATATTTTAAAGCAGGATTTCTCATCATCACAGCTGACACTTTTGGACTGGGTGACTCTTTGTGTTCAGGGTTTCCCGTGCTTTGTAGGAGGTTTATCTGCATTCCCGACCTCTAGGCACTAGAAACATCCCACCTATAGTTGTGACAACCAAAAATGTTTACAGAAATCGCCAAATGACTCCTGAGGGGCAAAGTCATCCCTGCAGGAAAATCATTGCTCTAAAGTGACCTATTTTGATAATAACTCATTTTTAGAAACATACCCTTATTTATCCCGTATTCACAAGGGCATATCTAAACACTTCTTTAAGTCCTTTCAGATCTTAAACAGGAGCTCTCAGTTTCTAGGCATAAACAAATTAAAACACTTAGCATCCCATCATTGTCTTTAAACCAGAAAGAGACTAAAGGAGTTGTTATATTTGGACAGTTTTGTTTTTGTTTTGTTTTTCTCATAACACACATTATTTTTTTTTAGTTTTATTGAGGTATAATTGACAAAGTTGTAATGTATTTAAAGTGTACAACATGATGATATGTATGCATTTTGAAAGATTACAGCCATCATTAATTAACATAACCATGGCAGTCTTATCAGCCATAGTAACCATGTTATAGATTGGATCGGATCCTCAAACCTTATTTATCTTATAACTGAAAGTTTGTACCCTTTTAGTAGCCTCTCCCTGTTTCCTCCACCCCTAATTCTGGCTAAAACCATTTTAGTCTCCTTTCTTTGTGTTCAATATACTTTTTGAAGATTTCATATATAAGTGAACCCAGACAGTATTTGCCTTTCTCTGCTTGGCTTATTTCTCTTAGTATAATGCCTTACAGTTTCATATATCTTATCACAAATGTCAGGATCACCTTCTGTTTTAGGCTAAATAATACATTTGTTCATGCATTAACAGACATTTAGGTTGTTTCCAGACCTTGGCTATGGTAAATAATGTTGCAATGACCATGGAAGTTCAGATATCTCTTTGAGATAATGATTTCATTTCTTTTGAATATATACACAAAAGTTGGATTGCAGGATTATATGGTAGTTCTACTTATAATTTCTTGAGGAAACTCCGTGCTGTTTGAATAGTGCTGTACCAGGTGACATTCCCACCAGCACTGTCTGAGGATTCCCTGTCCCTACATCCTTTCTAGCATTTGTCATCTCTCGTCTTCCTGAGAATAGCCGTGCTCACAGGTGTGAGTTAGTATCCCAGTGTGGTTTGATTTTCGTTTCCTTGATGATCAGTGATGCTGAGCACCTTTTCATATACCTGTTGGCCATCTGTATGTCTTCCCTGGAAAAAAATGTCCTTTGCCCACTTTTTCACTCTGTTTATTTTACTATTGAGTTGTATGAGTTCCTTGAATATTTTGGATATTAACCCGTCAGAAATTTGTGGTTTGCAGATATTTTCTTCCATTTCATAGGTTGCCTTTTCATTATGTTGATGGTTTCCTTTGCTCTGCAAAAGCCTTTTAGTTTGTTGTACTTCCACTTGTTTACTTTTGCTTTTGTTGCCTTTGTTTTTAGTGTCAAATCCAAAATATCTTTCTGAAAACCATGTGAAGAAGCTTATTCACTATGTTTTATTCTAGGAGTTTTATAGTTTCAGATAATATATTCAAGTCTCTAATCCACGTTGAGTTAATTTTTGTGTATGGTGTAAGAGAGGTCTAGTTTCACTCTGCCGTGTGGCTGTCCAGTTTTCTCAACATCATTTTTTGAAGAGACGGTCCTTTCCTTGTTGTGTATACTTGACTCATTCATTATAAATTAATCAAACTTATATGCATGGGTTTATTTCTTGGCTTTCTGTTCTGTTCCATTGATCTACCTGTCTGCTTTTATACCATACCAGATGTTTTGATTACTGTAGTTTGTAATATAGTTTGATGTCAGGGAATATGATGCCTCCAGCTTTGCTTCTCTTACTCAAAATAGCTTTGGCTATTTGGGGTCTCTAGTGGTTCTATTAAAACTGTAGGGGTTCTTTAGTGTGTGTGTTTTACTATTTCTATGAAAAATGCCATAAGACTTTTAATAGAGATTGCATTGAATGGTTAGATTATTTTGAGTAGTATAGACATTTTAAGAACATTAATTCTAGTATGTGAACATAAAATATCTTTTCATTTATTTGTGCTTTCTTTAATTTCTTTCATCAGTGTTTTTATTCTCCTTGGTTAAATTTATTCCTAGGTATTTTATTCTTTTTTATACTATTGCAAATGGGATTGTTTACTTAATTTTCCCCCCAATAGTTTGTTTTAAGTGTATAGAAATACAGCTGATGTTTTAGAGACTTTGAATCCTGAAAATTTATTGAATTTGTTCTTTAGTTCTAAATTATTCTTGGTGGAATTTTTAGGATTTTCTTTCTTTTTTTTTTTTTAAAGAATATACATTTATTATTATTATTATTATTTAAAATAAGTTCTTTGATTAATCTCTCTCCCTCCACTCCCCCACCCCCCCTCTGAGATTTGTCAGTCTATCCCATGCTTCTGTGTCTCTGAATCTGTTTTGTTCATCAGTTTATTTTGTTCATTAGATTCCAAATATAAGTGAGATCATATGATATTTGTCTTTCTCTGCCTGGCTTATTTCACTTAGCATAATACTCTCCAGTTCCCTCCATGCTGTCCCAAAGGATAAGAGATCCTTCTCCTTTACAGCTGCATAGTATTCCATGGTGTAAATGTCCCACAGCTTTTTATCCACTCATCTACTGATGGGCACTTGGGCTGTTTCCAGATCATAGGATTTTTAATATAAAATAATGTCACCTACAAACAGAGACAGTTTTAGCTTTTGCTTTCCTATATGGATGCCTCTTGTTTGTTTATTTATTTTTGCCTAATTGCTCTGACTAGGACATCCAGTACTATGTTGAAAAAAGTGGTGAGAGTGGGCAGCTTTGTCTTGGTCCTAATTTTAGAGGAGAAGCTTTCAGCTTTCTACCACAAAGTATGATGTTTGCTGTAGGTTTGTCATATGTGGCCTTTATTATGTTGAGGTAATTTTCTCTATTCCTCATTTGTTTAGCATTTTTTAAAACCATAAAACGGTATTTTTGACAAATGCTTTTTCTGCATCTATTGAGATAATCATATGATTTTTATCCTTTATTCTGTTAATATGGTGTGCCACATTTATTGAATTGCATATGTTGAATCATCCTTGCATCCTGGGGATAAATGCCACTTGATCATGGTGTAAAATCCTTTCAGTGTCCTGGTGAGTTTGGTTTGCCAGTATTTTGCTGAGCATTTTTGCATCTATGTTCATCAGAGACGTTGGCCTGTAATTTTCTTTTCTCCTAGTGTACTTATCAGGCTTTGGTATCAATGTAATGCTGACCTTATAAAATAAGTTAGGAAGTGTTCCCTCCTCTTATATTTTCTGGGAGACTTTAACAAGGGTTGGTAAACCCTTAATTCTCTTTTTAAATGCATGGTAGAATTCCCCCACAAAGCTACCTGGTCCTGGACTTTTCTCTTTTGGGAGGCTTTTGATAACTGACTCAATCTCCCTTTTAGTAATTGTTCTGTTCAGATATTTTCTGGCTGGGCCTGTGAGTATAGCCATGGGATGGTGCCTCTGCCTACATGTGGAAGCTGCTGCTTTGTTTTCTATAGTCCTGTGGGATTGGTGAATGCAAGGCATGTTGGCTTCAGAATGGGGTTTTGGGGACCCACCCCTTGAGGAGTAGTCACAAATGCTGGGCCTCTAAGCGTGCAGACATGCTTCTTCTAAGAGGAAACTGGCAACCTGGTTTTATCCTTGGAGCAAGCCAGAGGGAGGAGGCAGGGAAAGTGTCCATCCATACTTGGGCTCTCAGGAGCATCCCAGTCAGCATCTAGGTTTGTGCTAGTTAGAGCTGCCCCCAGGCTGCAGCTGTGAAGGTGCAGCCACCTCATGCCGGGGGACGGGCACTTTTGCCTGCCCCATGTCCCCAGTAGCAACTGCTTCTTTTGGAGGTTAATCTGCTCTTCACCTGTCCTGCTTCCTAAGTAATAGTTCTGTAGATAATTTTCCATGAGCCTAAAGGAGGAAATCAATACATCTAAAATAAAATTAGAACTTATCACCTTTTTAAATCCCAGCACTATAAGAATCTATTCTTAATTTAATGGCAATCTCAATTCTTTTTGTATCCTTCTATTTCACATATATAAGAAAATTATATGGCCTGTTTGCTCATGGTTAGGCTCCCCATTCGTTTTCATGGTTATTTTAAACTTGATATAGGTATGTACTATGAGACTTGGGAATTTTTAAAGTTTCTTAAAAGCATGTAATATGCAAAATCTCTTCGAGATAAGGATACTGCTGTGTGGTCATTACTTTCAGCCCAACTAGGCATTAATTTCCTTAATTCCCTTTGCCAAACACAGAGAGACAATGAGAGATAGGAGAATAATTTAACTGTTCCTGTGGTGCTTGTAGGATGGCAGTGCTGTGCATGCTTATTTCACTGCAGACAACAATTCTACGTACCAAGAGGATAATTTTTTTCAGGAGACTCCAGCAGATAAATTTTTATTGGTGTAAATAATTCAGCAGCTTGTTACAATGAAACCACTTCACATTAAGCATTTCCTTACTCTGTCTTAAATGCACACAGAGATATTCCACTGGATACTACTACTATCTGATGCAAACTGAAGGTTTCCCAGTTTATAATGAGTTGTCGCTCTTTAAGGAGTTGAGCCCATTGCTAAGGGACTTGGTTAAGTATTTGCCAGAAAAAGAAAAGCTAAGCAGAGTGAGGAGTAAAGGAACAAAGAAAATAATAGAGCTTTGCTGATCATTATGTTGATCCGAGAGATTTCATAGTCGTGGCACATCTGGAGGTTAGTTTTCAAGTTGGTCCTTCAGGGACTATGAAGGAGATTAAAATTTATATAAGACAAATATAATTCTCAATAAAATTTAAAGGGTAATAACAAGTTTCCATATCTGGTAGCTCTCCTCTTAATGTATCACATACAGAATGGAAAATAAGATTATGCAAAGTCTAAACTTTTTTCTTTTTGAGATATAAAGGACAGCTCATTTATAACCTGGAAAAAAATGTTTTTGTGGTACTCTATGGAATTCTTCCTGTTTTAGCAATTCTTTAAATCTCTTTCTTTCAGGAGGAAGCCCACTTGCCTAATGACAAGTTGTTCTTGGCTTGAGGTGCTCTGTCTTTACTGGCAGCATCCAGGCACTGATCCTGGAGGGCCTGCTAAGCGTTCTCCAACAAGCCTACCCCCTCCCCAATCTCACCAGCACTTTTGACTTACAACAGGCTTTGTACTGATTCTTGGTGTATAGCAATTTGGGTCTTGTTTAATATTTTTGTACTAGTCTAGCATCAAAGGAGACTCTCAGAATGAATTCCCAAGGGGGCTATTTCAGCAAATTCAACTACAGCTTATAAATATTTTATTCAACTGTAACCTAATGTGATATCTGGCTTGCAATTCCTGGTGCTGGCTTCCTCAGCTTCCCATTAGAATACATAAGAGAAAAGAGATCAATGTTCCCAACCCTAAGACTGACAGTTTACCCAAGGCTAAAATATGGGAGAAATAGAAAATACATTAAGTAGAGGTGAAGCCAATTGAGACAAGCATGTTGAGACCACTTGAGAAAAGGTAGACATCAGAATTCTCCCCCTTTCCCTATATTCTGACTCAGGATCTTTATTCACCAGAACATTGGGCAACTGTACCTATGTCACCCAGGAACCAATTTTTCAAGCAGTCTGATTAGTATTGTCCTCCCAGCCCAGCAATTATTTTTAATTGCATTAGTAATAGACAAAACATATTTTCATTTTTGAATTCACAGTATCCTGGTAAATAAAAAAGATTCATGTGCACTCTCCTCCCTGAGGTAATCCCTGTTACTAATTTGGTATGTCATTGCAAATCATTTTACTATGCATTCACATATATATGAATACATGCACATATACAACCATAAAAATATGTTGTGTATTTTTATACTCACACACAACCATTTTTTTAAAAATGTTTTGATTTTTAGAAAGGAAGGGAGAAGGAGAGAGAAATACAAATGTCAATGAGAGAGAATCATTGATCCACTGCCTCCTGTGTGTCCCCAGCTGGGGATCAAGCCTGCAACCTGGCAAATGCCCTGACTGGGAATCGAACAGTGATATCCAGGTTCATGGGTTGACTCTCAACCACTGAACCACACCGGCCGGCCCTATGCAACCATTCTTTGTTGTCATAAAAAAGAAAGCATATGATATGGCCCTGGCCAGTGTGGCTCAGTTGGCTGACCATCGTCCCGTGCACTGAGAGGTCGCTGGTTCGATTCTCGGTCAGGGCACGTGCCTGGGTTGAGGGCTCCATTCCCAGTGGGGGCCTGCAGGACGCAGCCGATTGATGTGACCCTCTCACATAAATGTTTCTCTCTCTCTCCTGCCTCTCTAAAATCAATAATAATAAAAAAATACTAAAAATATATATATAGTGTGTATTGCTTGCTATCTTTCACTTTGTCACTTTGTTTTTGTTAATAACATATAAGTGTGTTTTGGGGAATCCTTTTGCCAATAGAAAAATACATCTGCATAGTAGTCCATAATATTGATGTAGCATGGTTTTAACCACTTCCTTGTTTACATAAAGACTTTAAGGCATTTTAAAATGTTTTTATTGATTTTAGAGAGAAAGGGGAGAAGGAGAATATTTCTGTAGGGAAAGTGTCTATAAGCTGCGTATCAATCTACCTTCATACCAGAAATGGGTAAGAGTATCCATTTATCCATGTACTTGCCAAAATACACTTTTAGAAATATTTTTTTTTTTACCTTTAGGCCTTCTGAAAGCAATAAAGCCATGTTTTAAATTAATTTGTTGTCAATTTCTTCTAAAATTGCCATTTGTCTTTCCTTTTTTGTAATTGCCTATTGATACTCTGTCCTTTCTTTTATTGGATTATTTGCCTTTTTAAAACATTTATCCTTATTGTTGAAAGTATTACAGATGTCCCCTCCCCCCTCCTGCTCCCTCCCCAGGCCTTCCCCACTCTGCTGTGCGTCCATGGGCTGTGCATGGTATGCATGTAAGTTCACTGGTTAGTCTCCTCCGCCCACACCCTTTTCTTCTGAAATACGTCTGTTGCATGCTTCAATGTCTCTGGATCTTTTTTGTTCATTGGTTTATTTTGTTCATGAGATTCCACATATAAGCGAGGTCATGTGACATTTGTCTTTCTCTGACTGGCTGATTTCACTTAGCACAATACTCTCCAGGTCTCTCCATGCTGTCTCAGTGGGTAAGAGATCCTTCTTTTTTACAGCTGCGTACTATTCCCTTGTGTAAATGTACTACAGGGTTTTTTTTACTGCTTTATGAGGATGACTTTTATATTCTGCTAGTTGTCTTTTATATCAATCAGAAACAGTAAATCCCAGAAAACAACATGAAATGGGGATAGGGATGGGGATTGGCACTGGCATATTATATTCTGGAAATTTTAGCTTCACAAAAAATTGTCACAAATGATCTTCTCCAGAAGAACCACAGTACCAGTTGGAGCTGGGAATTAAAATGTTTATCAACTCAGTGTATTCAGTGTATGAGAAAAATCCAACAAAAATGAAGGAGAAGATATACCAGGTAAAACATTTGCACGTGAGAATTAGATAAGGAGCTGTGTGTGTGTGTGTGTGGGGGGGGGGGGGGTGTCCGTTTTTCCTCTGGCTATTAATCTGTGTAGAAAAGACAGCTTTCACAACTTGATGAGAGTAAAACAAAGGGCAGCCCCTCTTATTTATAGATTAATAGATTAATAAATAGAACAAACTTGTGTGGGCAGAGAGTAAAAACACAATTTGACAACAGAAATACTAAAAGGACTTGACTTATGAAGTTTTCATAAGTAGAACTGAATTTAATGTAATTAACACACTGGAGACCGCTGCTGGCTGTATCATGATGGAATTAATGTCATCCTTACAGGAAGAAAGTCAGCATTATTTGTCATGTTGTGTTTCAAGTGACAATGTAGGGAACTATGATAAAGACAATAATAGTACATTATAAGAACTGTACTAATAATTGTGGTGAGAGGAAAGGTAAGCTGTATCTTAAAAATACTCAACCAAGTTCCCTCTTGGCTCTGAAAGCCAGAACAGAAATTCTCACACATTGGTGTATATCGTCAGAACCACCTTAGTCGTATTAAAAAACAGAGACACAAGCTCATTGAAATAGGATGGAGGCTGGATCTTTGCATTTCCACCAAGCTCTCCAGGTGACCCAGTATTCACCAAGGTTTCAGAACCACTGAGCTCAGGGGATATAGTTTTTAAAAATAATTTGAAAATCTTAAAGGAATATGGCCTTGCCACCCACTCTATAAATTTCCCACCGTATTATTTAACTCATGAAGCCTACAAAGAGGTGAGTATTCTGGAATCTAGAGGAGCCCCGCTACATACATTGGGAGCTTCGGGTTATTGTAAAGTAGCAAACGTTTGTGTCAGCTGTTCCTTGCCTACAGTTTATCACCTGATCAGGAAAAGAGCTTTTTGCTGGATGTTCATCTTATGTTTTTATGGAAGACACAATTCCCATTTATTCATCATGTGGCTGCTGTGGTAAACCATCACAGGTGCTAAAACAGAAACGTCCCTCTCAATAGTGAATGTTGCATATTAAGACTTTTAAGTAAATATCGGTGTGCATAAGAATGACTGTTAAAAATGTGATTTCAAGATCCCCCTGCAAAAGTTCTTATTTAGTAATCTGGATGGGACTCTCCATATCTTCACGTAAAAAAAATCTATTGATGATTTTATACAGACGGTCCTGTGAATCAGAAATTTCATAAACCAAAGTTTCAGAAACACTAGAATAGCAATTCATCAGAAAAATGAGTTTCCAGTGATGATAACATAACAAAATGAAATGTCAGTGACTTGGCTGTAAAGTGGTTTTGAAAACTGAGTTAGGAATTCGAAGCACCATTTCAGGGGAGATTTTGGTTTTTGTTTGTGTGTTTGTTTTTCCATATGGAACAAAACACGAAGAAAATAAAATATAAAACCCAGCTTTAGAATATCTAATATTTGAAACAGAAGCTCTAGATCTACACCGCCCAATATGGTAGCGAATAAATACATGTGACTATTTCTAATTCAATTACTTAACAATGAATAAAATAAATAAGTCACTAGTAGCACTAGTCACACTTTAAGTACTCAGTACCACCTGTGAGTCATAACAGTTTTATTGGAGAACTTTCATTATTACACATACTTCTGTTGGACAACACTGCAGAAAGTAATAAATCTGAACAAATAATAAAACACAATATTTTTGAATGGAAAAATACTTGAGAGTTTCAAATCAAAGAACCCTTGCTGGTAGTTCTGAATTTTAGCAAGGTCTCTAAATACTGGCAAGGTGTTTAATTTTTTTTCCTTTTTTTAAATTAAATTTATTGGGGTGATATTGGTTAATAAGATCATATAGGTTTCAAGTGTGCATTTCTATGATACATGATCTGTATATTGCATTGTGTGCCCACCACCCGAAGTCAAATCATCTTTTGTCACCATATATTTGGCCCCCTTTACCTTTTACTACCCCCCAACCCTCATGACTATTTTGTAACTACCAATTGGTATTTCTCAACCCTCTCATATCTTTTTTCCACCCAGTCCCCAACTCCTCTCTACTCTAGCAACCATTAGTCTGTTCTCTGTATCTGTGAGTCTGTTTTGTTTGTTTGTTTATATTGTTCTTTAGATTCCACACAGAAGTTAAATCATATGGTATTTGTATTTTTCTGACTGACTTATTTCACTTAGTATAATACTTTCCAGGTCCATCCACGCTGTCACAAGGGTAAGGTTTCTTCCTTTTTTAAGGCTAAGAAGTATTCAATTGTGCAAATGTACCAGAGCATTTTTATCCACTCATCTATTTGTGTACTCATCTACTGATAGGCACTTGGGTTGCTTCCATATCTTGGCTATTGTAAATAACGCTGCAATGAACATAGGCATACATATATTTTTTCAAATTAGTGTTTTAGGTTACTTTGGATACATACCAGAAGGGGGATCACTGTGTCATAAGGTAGTTCCATTTTTAATTTTTTAAGACACCTCCATACTGTTTTTCATAGTGGCTGCGCTAATTTGCATTTCCACCAACAGTGCACTGAGGGTTCCCTTTTCTTCACACCCTCGCTAACACTTATTTGTTGCTTTATTGATGATATGCATTGACAGGTGTGAGGTGATATCTCATTGTGGTTTTAATTTGCATTTCTCTGGTAATTAGTGACACTGGGCATCTTTTCATATGTCTATTGGCTATCTGTATGTTTTCTTTGGAGAAGTGTCTATTCAGGTCCTTTGCCTATTTTTTAATGGGATTGGGTTTTTTTGGTGTTGAGTTGTATGAGTTCTTTATGAATTTTGGATATTAATCTCTAATCAGATATATCAGATATATTATTGATGAATATTTTCTCCCATTCAGTGGGTTGCCTTCATTTTATTGATGGTTTCCTCTGATGTGCAAAAACATTTTAGTTTGATGTAGTTCCATTTGTTTATTTTTTCTTTGTTTCACTTGCCTGAGAAGATATATCAGAAAAAAATATTGCTGTGAGAAATGTCCAAGATTTTACTGCCTATATTTTCTCCTGGGAGATTTAACTTTTGCAGACTTATATTTAAGTCTCTAATACAATTGGAGTTTATTTTTGTATGTGGTGTAAAAGGTCTTCTAGTTTCATTTTTTTGCATGTATCTCTCCAATTTTCTCACCACCATTTATTGAAAAGACTGTCTTTACCCCATTGTATGTTTTTGCCTCTTTTTTCAAATATTTATTGACCAAAAAGGTGTGGGTTTATTTCTGGGTGCTCTATTCTATGCCATTTATCTATATGTCTTTTTTTTTTTTTTTTTTTTTGCCAGTACCATGCTGTTTTGATTACTAAGGCCTTGTAGTATACTTTGGTATCAGGTAGTGTGATACTTCCAACTTTGTTCTTCTTTGCCAAGATTGCTGTATTTACTCAGGGTCTTTTGTGGTCCCATATAAATTTTTGGATTATTTGTTCTAGTACTGTGAAATATGCCATTGGTATTTTGATAGGAATTGTGTTGAATCTATTATTTTGGGCAGTATGGACATTTTAAAGATGTTATTTCTTCCTATTTATGAGAATCATATATGCTTCCATTTATTTGTATCTTTTTCAGTTTCTTTCCTCAGTGCCTTATAATTTTCTGAGTATAGTTTCTTATATCCTTGTTTAAATTTATTTCTAGGTGTTTATTTATTTTGATGCTTTGTAAATAGATTTTTTCCTTAGTTTTCCCTTCTAGTAGTTCATTATTGGTGTATAAAAATGCAGTGTGTTTATGGACATTTATTTTGTATCCTGCTACTTCCTTGAACTCATTTATCAGTTCTAGCAGTTTTTTGGTGGAGTCTTTAGGGTTTCCTATGTACAGTATCATGTTATCTGCAAATGATGAGAGCTTTAATTTTTTTCCAATTTGGATGCCTCTTATTTCTTCTTGTTTGATTGCTGTGGCAAGGACTTCTGGTACTGTGTGGAATGAGTGGTGAAAGTAGACATCTCTGTCTTGTTCCTTATCTTCAGAGAAACACTTTATTTTTTCCCCATTGAGTAAAATATGAGCTGTGGGTTTGTTATATTTCCCTTTATATGTTGAGGTATGTTCCCTCTATTTCCATGTTGCTGAGAGTTTTTGTCATAAATTGGTGCTGGATTTTGTCAAATGCTTTTCATGTGTCTATTGAGCTGATCATATGATTTCTATCCTTCATTTTGTTTATATGGTGTATCAAGTTAATTGCTTTGCAGATATTGTACCAACCTTGTATCCCTGGAATAAATCCCACTTGATCATGGTGTATGATCTTTTTAATATAGTGATGATTTCAGTTTGCTAATATTTTGTTCAGGACTTTTGAATATATGTTTATCAGGGATATTGGCCTATAATTTTTTCTTTGTAGTGTCTTTATCTGGTTTTGGAATTAGGATAATGCTGGCCTCATAAAATGTGCTTGGGAGTCTTCCCTCCTCTTAAATTTGTTGAAATATTTTGAGAAGGATATGTGTTAATTGTTCATTGAATGTTTAATAAAATTCACCTGTGAAGCCATCTGGTCCAGGACATTTGTTTGTTGGGAGTTTTTTATTTATTTTTTTATTTCTGTTTAGATTTCATTAGTTGGGATCAATGTGTTCAGATTTTCTGTTTCATTTTTATTCAGTTTTGAAAGATTGTATGTTTCTAGAAATTTATTCATTTTTTCCTGATTGTCCTGTTCATTGTCATATAGTTGTTCATGGTATTTTTTTTATAATCCTTTGTATTTCTGTGGTATCAGTTGTTACTTCTTTTATTTCTGAATTTATTTATTTGAGTCCTCTCTCTTTTTTTCTAGATGAGTCTGGTTAAAGGTTTATCAATTTTGCTTATCTTTTCAAAGAACCAGTTTTTTATTTTATTTATTTTTTACTTATTATTTATTTATTTATTTATTTATTTATTTATTTATTTTTGGAATCTATTTCATTTATTACTGCTCTTTATTATTTCCTTCCTTCTGCTCACTTTGGGCTTTGTTCTTTTTTTTTTTTTTTTAAATATGTCTTTATTGATTTCAGAGAGACAAAGGGAGAGGGAGGGAGAGAGATAGAGACATCAATGACAAGAGAGTCATCATTGATCAGCTGCCTCCTGCACGCCCTTGACTGGGGATGGAGCCCACAACCCAGGCATGTGCCCTGACCGGGAATCAAACCTCGATCTCGTGGATCCTAGGTCGATGCTCAACTGCAAAGCCACGCCCAGCTGGGCTGGACTTTGTTCTTTTTATTTTTCTAGTTCTTTAAAGTGTAAGGTTAGGTTGTTTATTTGAGATTTTTCTTGTTTCTTGAGATAGATCTGTAATGCTATGAATTTCCCTCTTAGGACTGCTTTCACTGTGTCCCATAGGTTTTGGGTTGTTGTGTGTTCATTTTCATTTATCTCAAGGTAACTTTTTATTTCTTCCTTGATCTCATTGTTGATGTATTCATTGTTTAGTAATATGTTATTTAGCCTCTATGTGTTATGTGTTTTTCAGTTTTTTTGTTCTAATTGATTCCTAGTTTCATACCATTGTCATTGGAAAAGATGCTTGATATGATTTCAGTCTTTTTAAATTTATTGAGAACTGTTTTGTGTCCTAACATGTGGTCTGTCCTAGAAAATGTTCCATGGGCACTTGAAAATATATAGATATTATGTTGCTTTGGGGTGAAATGCTTTGAAAATATGAAGTCCATCTTGTCTGGTGTGTTGTTAAAGGCTGATGTTTCCTGTTGATTTTTTTTCTGGAAGATCTATTCATTTATGTCTATGAGTGTTAAAAATCCTCTACTATGACTGTATTACTGTTGCTCTCTCCTTTATGTCCATCAAGATTTGCTTTATATATTTAGGTGCTCCTGTGTTGGGTGCATAAATGTTTACAAGATTTATATCCTCTTGTTGGATTGATCCCTATATCATTATATGATGTCCTCCTTAATCTCTTATTATAGACTTTGTTTTGAAGTCTGTTTTTTTTTATGAAAATATTGCTATCCCACCTTTTTTTTTTTTTTTACATACTATATCATTTTCATTTACATGCTATATCCTTTTATATTCCTTTACTTTCAGTCTGTGTGTATCTTTTGTTCTATGTGGGTCTCTTGTAGATAGCATATATATAGGACTTGTTAATCTATTCTTAAACACATTCAGTCAATTCTTAATCTTATATGCTGTGTTTTCTCACTACATAATGTCCATATTGTTCTCATGTCTTCAATATATGTGTGTGTGTGTGTGTGTGTGTGTATGTATTTTTTAATCCTCACCCAAGGATATTTTTCCATTGCTTTTCAGAAAGAGTGGAAGGGGGGGGGGAGAGAGAGAGAGAAACCAATGTGAGAGAAACACATGATTGGTTGCCTCCCTCACGCGCCCTGATCGGGGTAGGGAATCAAGCCTGCAACCGAGGTAGTGCCATTGGCTGGAATTGAACCCGGGACCCTTCTATCCATGGGCCAATGCTCTAACCACTGAGCAAACTGTCTAGGGCTTTTATATTTTTATGGTAAAATTTACATACAGTGAAATGCACAGATTTTAATATACAGTTCAATGAGTTTTGAAAAATCTGCACATCAATGTAAACCATGTCCCATCTAGATATAGAATATTACCCTCTCCTCAGAAATTTCCCTAATGCCCTGTCCCATCTATGTTTATGTGAATTAAAGTATATAATATTCTGTTTATTTTCTTAGATGCAGTTCCCTTGTGAAATGTCCAACTTTCCTTTATATTTTCCGTTCTTCCTCTGTTTTCTTTAACAGAGTCTATTAAAGTATTTGCATGCTAATTGCTACATCTGGATCACCTGCATTCTATTTTTGATGTATATTTCTCTTTGTATGGTCCTGTCTCTTGTCTTGACCACTAATTTTTTATTGGTGACAGATATATATTGTATATGAAAAAGTTGCAGAGGCTTCAGATAATATTCTTATATTATGGAGCATATCAATATTTCACTCTACTCAGCAGATAGATAGGGACTGATTACTCTAATCCAATTAGAGGAAAAACTGATTTGCAGCTGGCTTGCTGCTTTCATGAGGCTCAGTTTATCTCTGGTTTAACCTTTTGCCAAGGACATAGCCCCACAGGCCTTTGGACAGCAATCCTGGTGTGTTCACTAGGGCCCTTTCCACTTCCAGGTCCTAAACCTAAATCCCTGTTTTTACAGCACACAGAGACTGTCAAAAGCATAATTCTCTTTTTCTTCAGAGTGTGTCAGCTTAGTTTTCAGCCTTCCTTGTGGCTTTAGAATTCTACAAATGTCTTAAGAGGAAAAAGGAAAAATGTTCTAGTCTGAGATGCTAATATCTCCAATTTAATCTTTCCCCATTAGAATGCTAATATTAATCTTGTCTCTGTCCTGCAGAAGCCACCCAGTTTTTGGTCAAAGCCTGATTTCTCAGCCTCTTTTCCCTCAGAATTTGTAAAAACCCTCAGCAAATAATTATAAAATACCAGCTTATCTCTCCCTTTTCTTCACTATCCAGAAATGTGTTCTTTTTAGTCATTACTTTCTTGACTTTAGGCAAAACATTTTGTATTTTACCTTGGGGAACGTTGGTGGGCTACAAAGTAATTCATCCTGTGTTCTTTAGTTAAAATTTTAATATGTAGATATAAAAACTATTGTAATGATTGTAAGTTATTATACAAAAATATTACACAGGTAATGGCAACAGTTCTGATTAGCAGAATAAATTCTTGACAACTAGCTTTCTAAGAATATGAATTATGAATATAGAATTATATATACACTTTTTTGATGATATATAAAAATATTTTAATATACAAAAATCCAGAAAGTTGTGTGAACATGTACTGTCTCCAAAGAGAATAACACTGAGGAAACAGTCCAGCTGAATGACTAAAAGGAAAACATGAAATAATAAACAACAGTATGCTGAAAAGATTAATGAGAAAAAAAACCTTCAAAAGATACAATTGTATATAGTGTTTTGATAACATGTGTAAATGTAAAAGTGATGGTGAAGAGATCAGTTTTGAAATCAAAAGCATAGTATAAGAAGATTTTTTATAATATCAAACCACGATTTCATAATATAAAGGATATGAAGTAAAGAGGAGAGTGTAAGTTAGATAAATTGTGTTTGAAGTATTGTTTGCTGACAGGAGAAAGACTTAATAAATATTGAATATTCACAGTGAAGAGAAATAAAGGCGGTTATTGCCATTAATATAGGAAACAAGACAAATATGCTGCCACCACTGCTGTTTCTTCTTCTTTATTATTATTATTTTATTATTATTAAAGTTTCTTTGGAGATCCTTGCTTATCCTGATAGGAAAAAACCAAAATTGTCTCCAATTGTGGGGAAAAAATTAAGCATTCAACTATTTTGCTGATATATTATTTTTCCTTAATGAGAATCAACACAAAAGTTATTAGAAATGATGATATAAGATCAGTACATAAAAATAAAAGGATTTTTAAACACATGGAAACATACAAATTAAAAGTTTACAATATACCAGAATAAACTAACACTAATAATTAAAGGAAAATGCTAAGCATTATAGAAAGATAAAACATATAATAATTAGAAAAACAACAATATAATAAAATCATATGATATTATATAAATTTATTAAAGTATATTACATAAAACATAAATAAACAGAGAGACCAACCAGTTTACTTTAAAAATTGTATGAAGTCAGTATTGTGGAAAGAAATTAGTTTGTGATTGATTAACCCACATGGTCAATTCAATTTAAGGGCTTGTTGTATAACTTGACAAATTGATTTTAAGTTCATCTGTAATTTATCAAGAATACCCAATACATTGAAAAGAAAGGCTAATTGGGAAATCAATGAAATATCAATAAAGCTATAGTGAAAAATAAACTAAAAACCCTACACACAATAAAAGACAAAAAGCGGAGGGCTTCAGTCTAAGAATAACAGTGTGAAATGACACAGAAAGGCCAAAACAGGGCATCCATAATTGAAAATTTGGCATTTGCCAAAGTATGATTTATGTAAAACAAAGGTAGACAAGATTGTTTTATGTGGTTCAGAGGATAATTTAAGTTTTAAAAAACCTTTAGTTATTTTAACCTACATAAGAAATTTACCTAACAAGTGACTCGACTCACCTATTCACCCCCCACAATTATAAATATTATAATGTAAGACAAGGATATATTAAAAATGGAATTAAATTAAAGATTATTTAAGTAAAAGATTAAGTAAATCATGATGCAGATGACATACAGACATGTTAAAATGGTGAAAATGTATACAGTGATAAAGTTTTAGAATACTCGCAATAGTTATTGAAAGATGGTCTGATGAATGGCTATTCATTTGGAGAAATTTTGAATTAGGTACATAACTCAGAGCATATATCAGATAAGTTTCAAATGCAATAAATTTCAAAATGTATTTATAATATACTACAAACTAACAAAAATATGAGACTTTTTATAGCCTTGGGAAAAGAGTGTTTTCAAACAGACATGAAACTCCTGGGCAACATAGGAAAATATTGCCAGGTTTTACTCCAAAACTTTAAATACATTATCTGAGAAAAAACACACAAAAACAGCATGAGGGCCCAGCCGGTGTTGCTCAGTGGTTGAGCGCTGACCCATACAAGAGGTCCCCTGTTGGATTCACAGTGAGGGCCCCTGACTGCGTGTGGGCTCCATTCCCAGTAGGGCGTGTGAAGGACACAACCGATCTATGATGTTTCTCTCTCATCCATGTTTCTCTCTCCCCCTCCTCCTTCCCTCTCTCTAAAAAATCCATTAAAATCATATTAATTAAAAAATATATCATAAGCATAGTCAAAGAAAAATATAAAACTATGAGAAAATAATTAGCACATGTAAACAGAAGAATGATTAATTGCTGTATTATATAAAGAGTTCTACAAATGAAGAAATAGAAAACTAACTGAATGGAAACATGGACAAAGTCTATAAAGATGTGATTCACACAAAAATATACAAATGACAATAAGCATACAAAAGATGTCCTGCCACACAAATGATAGGAAATGTAAGCCAAAATAATAAGATATTATTTCACTAATAATATTAGAAAACACTACATTGTTAACAAACATAGTGTTAGGAATGGTGTGGAAGCAGGTGTTCTCACAGGATGTTGACAGGATAGATTACTTTATGCAAAGCAAAAGTCTTAAATTCATATATGAAATTGCTTTGAAAGGGAAGCTAGGATGAATGTATAAACTGAGGAATTTAACTTTTAACTTCATACATTCATTCTGTATGGAGGTAATGTTGAAAATGAGAAGATATTTTATAATTCAAAGATTTAAAATCTGAACCCAGTAAAGGGTTTAAAAGTGGCTAATATATAAACAGGCTACTCACAGAAGTTAAACTTGGTAATGAATATATGAAAAAGGGCCAAGCCTCTCACTAAATATCAATTAAATACAAATTAAAACCATTAAATATAATTTTCAAGTACCAGTTTCTCAAAGACTTGTAAAATCAAGACTGCAACATTGTTGTCTTGGTAGAGAGAAAGTGATTTCATTAAAATGAAAGGGCAAACTGGGTCTAGATTTAAAGAAGGCAATTGATAACATATGAAACTGAATTTTATTATATCGATTTTTAGACTACATTTTACTTATGCAAAAGTACTAGAAAAATACAGGGATGTCTAGTATAGTATTTTTCTTTGTTTTTGATCAGTTCTTTTTCGAGGTAAAGTTTATAGCATAAAATTAACCATTTTAACCATTTTAAAGGGTACAAGTGAGTTTCAGCATATTTAAAATGTACAATCATCAGCATTAATTCCAGAAAATTGTCATCATCCCCCTCCCCCACAAAAATTTAATATCAGTTAGCAGTAATCCCAATTTTCCCCTCCATTTCCTGGAAGCTACTAATTGCTTTACATCTCTATGGTTTTCCCTATTTTGTACATTCATAAATATAAGTCATACAATAAGTGTCCATTGTGTCTGGCTTCTTTCCTTTAGCACAATGTTTACAGTATCTTTTCACACTGTGGCATGTATCAGAGCTCCATTCCTTTTTATGGCTGAATAATTTTCTACTGTATGGATATAGCATATATTATTTACCCATTTTTTAGTTGGTGGACATTTGGGTTATTTCTACTTTGGGTTATTGTGAGCAACGCTGCTATAAACATTTGAGGAACCGCGTATCCCCTTTCCACAGCAGTTTCCCCATTTTACATTCTCACCAGCAATGTAGAAGGGTTTCAATTTCACTACATCCTTGGCAACATTTATTTTCCATTTTCTTTCTTTTTTATTATTATTATAGTGCAATTGGTGTGACATATCTCACTGTTGTCCTGATTTGCATTTTTCTAATGTGCAAAGAGTTATAACATCTTTTCATGGGCTTATTGCCCATATGTGTATGTCTCTACACATACCTTTGCCACTTTTATGAAGTGGGTTATTTATATTTTAGGAGTAAAGAGCTCTTTATATATTCTAGATACTAGACCCTATATGAATTGCAAATATTTTCTTCCATTCTGTTGATTGTCTTTTCACTTTCTTAACAGTGTCCTTAGACAAACAAACTTTCATTTTGATGAAGTCCAAACTAATATTTTTTTTCTTTTGTTGCTCATGTTTTTGGTATCATATTAAAGAAACTTTTCCCTAAGCCCATATCATGAAGATTTACATTTCTAAGAATTTTATACAGTTGTCTCTTACATTTATATCTTTGATCCACTTTGAGTTAATTTTGGTATCAGGTGTGAGGTAGGAGTTCAGTTTCATTCTGTTTTTTATTTTATTTTATTTTATTATTGAAAGTATTACAGATGTCCGCTTTTTTCCCCATTGACCCCTCCACCCGCCTCACTCCCAGCCCCAGGCCTTCCCCACACTATTGTCCATGTCCATGGGTTATGCATATCTGTATATACATTTTTTGGTTAATTTTTGCATGTGGATATCCAGTTGTTCTAGTACCAGCTTTTGAAAAGACTGTTCTTTGCTGGTTGAATGATCTTGGAAATCTTGAAAATAAATTGACCATAGATTTATAGATTTTTTTTTTTAAATGCTCAGTATAGTTTCATTGATCTATATGTCTATCCTTATACCAGTACCACACTATTTTGATTACTACAGCTTTGTAGAAAATTTTGAAATCAAGATTTGTGATTCGCCCAACTTTGTTCTTTATTTCTAAGATTCATTTGACTATCTGGGGTCCCTTGCATTCGCATTTGAATTTCATGATAAGATTATCCATTTCTGCAAAAGGGAAGTTGGAATTTTGGCAGAGGTGACATTGAATCTGTAGAACAATTTGATTTCCATTGCCATCAAGATTTTGAGTCTTTCTGTCCATAAACATGGTCTGTCTTTGCATTTATTTATTATTTAATTTCTTTTAACAGTACTTTGTAGTTTTAATGCACTGGCATTGCTCTTTTTTGATTAATTTTATTTCTAAGTATCGTATTCACATTTATGCATTTTAGATGAAATTGATTTCCTAATTTCTTTATTAGATAGATTGTATATTGCTAATGCATAGACATAAACTAACTTTTGCTTTTTGATCGTGTCTTGCAACTTTACTGAACTCATTTATTAGCTCGAAATGTGTGTGCATATGGCTGTTCTTTAGAATTTCTATGTATAAGATCATATCATTTGTGAGTAGAAATAGTTTTGCTTCTTTCTTTCATCTGGATGACTTTATTTATTTATTTTTAGTGCTTAATTGCTCTGGTTAGAACTTTCAGTATGATGTTGAATATAAGTGACAAGAGCAGATATCACGTCTTATTCCTGATATCAATGGGAAAATTTTTTATCTTTTATCATTAAGTATGATGTTAGCTGTGGGTTGAGGAAGTTCCCTCTGTTTCTTTTTTGTTTAGTGTTTTTATGATGAAATGATGTTGAGTCAAGTACTTCTCTGAATCTGCTGAAAGGATTGCTCTTTCTTGTTTTATTCTGTTAATATGGTGTATTACAGTGAATGTTTTTCCTATGTTGAATTAACTTTGCAAAGTGGGACAAATCCCAGAAGGTCTTAGTGTCTAATCCTTTTAATACGCTATAGGACTCAGGATGGCATTGTTTTAAGGATTTTTGTATCAGTACTCATAAGGGATTTTTATCTGTATTAGCTGTTGTTGTTTCTAATTTCTCCTGTGGTTTCTTCTTTGACCTGTTCATTACTCAGGAACATGTGGTGGGATGAATAATATCTCCCCAAAAAGATATGTTGAAAACCTAACACCCACTATTGCAGGATCTCACCTTATTTGGAAAAGGGTTGTTGCAGAGGTAATTAGTGAAATTCAGATGAAGTCATATAGGAGTAAGGTGGCCCCCTAACCCAAGATGACCACTGTCCTTATAGAAAGACAGACACACAGGGAAAATGCTTCATGACAGTGAGACAGTAATTGGAGTTACGTAGCTTCAATTCAGAGAACACCAAGATTGTCAGGAAACTACCAACAAGTAAGAGGCATGGAAGGATTCCCCTACTGGTTTCATAGAAACTATGGCCAGCTAACACCTTGATTTCAGATTTCTAGCCTCTAGAACTGAGAAAGTAAACTTCTATTGTTTTATGACTGTTTCAGCTGCTCTAGAAAACTACTACAGAGTGTGTTATTTATTTTTACAACTTTATTCAAGAATTATTGAAAAATATAATTGCATAGATTTAAAGTACACAACAATGTTTAATTTGGTTGATATATACCTTGTGGAATAATTACCAAGATCAAGGTAATTAACGTTCCATCTCACGTAGTTCACTCTTGTGTGTGCACACGTACACGCAGTAACAAACTGAAGATCTACTCTCAGCAACTTTCTAGTATATAATACTGTATTATTATAGTCCCCATTCTGTACATTAGATGATCAGAACTTATTTTTCTTATAACTGAAAGTTTGTATTCTTGACCTACATTACCCCATTCCCCCTCCCCACAGCTCCTGATAATCACTATTATGTTCTGTTTTCTTTTTTCCCTTTTTAAGATTAAACATATAAGTAATACTATATAGTATTTATCTTTTTCTGCCTGGCTTAATTCACTTAGCATAATGCCCTCCAGTTTCATATATGTTGTCTCAAATTCCTCCTTTACTACAGTTGGGTAATATTCCATTGCGCATGTAACCCCATCTTCTCATCCATCAATTGAAGGGCATTTAGGTTGTTTCCATATCTTGACTATTGTGAATGATGCTGCAGTGAACACAGGAGTGCAGAATCTGATAGAGATGCCGATTTCATTTACTTCAGATATATACCTAGCAGTTGGATTACTGGATCATAATTTCCATATGTTTATGAAGTTTTCAAACTCAATTTTTAATTTTACTTGTTTAGAGAATATGCTTTTAATTATTCCAGTTTTTGAAAATTTACTGAGATTAGTCTTGTGATGTAATATAGGGCCTGTCCTGGAGAACATTCCACGCACACTTGAAAAGAATGCTTATTTTACTATTGGGTGAAATGTTACATAGCTATCTGTTATTGCTAGTTGATTTTTAGTGTCATTCAGGTCTCCTAATTTTTGTCTGATCTTCTGTCTAGTTTTTCTATCTACTATTGAAAGTGAAGTAGTGATATATTTAACTATTATTGTTGAATTTGCTATTTCTTCCCTCAAGTCTGTCAGTTTTGTTTAATGTATATTGGGGATCTCTTATTGGGTGCATATATGCTAAAAATTTTAATAATTTATGATGTAGTCACCCTTTTATCATTACATAATGACCTCCTTTGCTCCTCATAACAATTGTTGTCCCAGAATCTCTTTTGATATTAAAATAGCTACACTAGTTCTCTTTTAGTTACTGTTTGCATAAAAAATTCTTTCCATCTTTTTACTTTCAACCTATTTGTATCATTAAAAATAAAATGGACCTTTTATAGACAGCATATAGTATATTCATCTTTTGGTTGCAGCCAATAAAAATTACTCAGGAACATTTTATATTCAATTTTATAAATGTATTATTTGAATGTTTTAATCAGCATTAACTGTAGTTAGAGTAAAAAATTAAAGAAATGTACATTAAAATAAATAGCTTCTAAAACATAGGAGGCAATGAACGCAAGGTAACAATACAGACAATAAACGTTTGGAAACAAAGGGAAAAAGCATGGATGCAGAGCAAGATTAGCAAAGAAAGCGACAGATGTTGAGACCAAGTGTTCATATTCAAGCGGGCATACTCTGCTGTTGGCTAATGCCAAGGGAGCCCTTTGTGAGGGTCTTCAAAAGTAAATTTTTGGACTGTGAACAGATCTGCCACTTGGACAATTACAATGAAAACTTACTAACTACAGTGATTAAAATGATGGGCATATGTGTTATTGGAATTCAAAAAGGTGTCATACATTTGTGTGATTTTTCCATTTCATTTTATAGCTGCTAAAGATCTTAGGGAGATAGGTAAACTTGAAAACTTAGAAAAAAATTGGTATTCTACATGGGGAGAATTGAGCAGATATGAGTTTCTAACATTTTTACTATGTATTTATGATATAATAGCAAAATAACTCTGGGTCATTATAGGATCCTTAATGAAGAAAAGGATCTGAAAGTACATGCACATTGACTGTCAAGGAAGCCAGATGCTTTGTTCTTCCTGTTGCTAGGTTGCATATTTAATCATATCACTGTCATTTTCCATGTTGCTACAAAGGATATCTCAGATTAGTCTTTAAGAAAATATTATCTTTGCCTGGCCAGTGTTTCTCAGTGGTTAGAGTGACAGCCCATGCACTGAAGGGCCATGGGTTCAATTCCCAGTCAAGGGAACCTACCTGGGTCGCAGGTTTGATCCCCACCCTGTCTGGGCAAGTGAGGTAGGCAACCAGTCTGTGTGTCTTTCTCACATCGATGTTTCTCTCTCTCTCCCTTCCACTCTCTCTAAAAATGTGAGGATAAAGAAAAAGAAAAAAGAAAGAAAATCTTATCTGACTGGTGACATTTTTTTAAATCCTCACCTGAGAATGTTTTTAAAATTTTTTAAATTTATTTTTTATTGATTTTTTAGAGAAAGAGGAAGGGAGAGAGAGAGAAATATCGATGTGAGAGTGAAACTTCCGTCTGCTACCTCCTGTGTGTGCCTCGACCAGGGATTGAACCTGCAACCTAGGTAAGTGCCCTGACGGAATAAAGCCTGCAGGGTGCAGCCGGGAGGGTGCCCCGACAACTGAGCCACCCAGCCAGGCATGACATTCTCCACTTTAGAAATTAAAGACTAGTGGGCCAAAGGCAGAAACTCGATATGTTATCTTATCTGATACTAAAAATTTCCTGCTTCATCTTGTAACAGATACATAATCTAGGGAATAAAATGTTATTGACCATTAAAGTTTTGATAAAATTTACAATTATATAAAACATAAAATACATAAAAATTCATGCGTAATAATATGACAAATATCCCTGTACCTGATATCCTTAATTAAAATATAACAATTAACAAATATTTTTTTTAAACAAAGAAGTAGAACTTTACAGTAATCGTTGTCTCCTCAGGCATATCCTCTACATACCCAGTTTAAAACACTCTGATTATACTTTTATAAACTTGTCCCATCTATTTAAAAAATATATATATACTGTGTGTGTGTGTGTATATATATATATGTATGTATATATATGTTTTACATAAATGGTGGTATAATATATGCATTTGTAGAATCTGAATTTTTTCACTCAATAATTTCATTTTCAAAATCTGTCCATGACGTATGCCTATAGTTTAATATGACATTAAACACGTATATTAATTTCTGTTTCTTCCTTAAACTCCATAAAAATTTTAATAAACCATTCCACTCAGAGGACAAAGGACATGTAGCGTTGGGTGACAGCAAAGAGAGCAAGCCATCAAAACAAAATTCAGAGCAGATGAATGAATGGTGACTAATTTAGCAAACTGGAGGAAGCTAAAACTAAGTCTACAGAGATGGGAGAGGGGCAAGTCCAAAAGGCGTTCATTTTATGAAGCCCAATCCTGGGATTGTGAGCCTCTGCAAGCAGGGATTTAGACCGAAAACAAGATGACAGGATGAAGGGCCCTGAAAACAGCTGGCTCAGTTCTCCATCTCATGCTCCATCCAAAGCTCCCAAGAGAATAACGCCCCTTTACTACTGCAGGGGTTGGAGGAAGGTAAGGGATTGATTACAAAGAGGTCTCAAAAAGCAATTTTTAGATTGATGCACGTCTCCTACATAGTACTAGAGCATTGCCCACATGATTCTCTCCCTTTTTTAAAACCCATATGTTTGTATAGACACATAATGGGGAAAACAGCAATAATAATAATTGGATTTTAGGGTGTTCAAGATGGAATGCAGACTGTGACAAATGAGTACAACACACACATATAATATCTTACTGAAGAGGGCAGGAAAAGTTGACAGAAGTAACCTTAGGAAGCAGTGTTTTACTAGTATTTTAAGATTCAGTGCAAAAGATTATACATAAATACCATATTCTCATTGGTATATATTTTTCCAGCCACGATTCTAAAATTAATTGTATATGAGGATTGAACAAATATTTAAAAATTTATAGTTGATGGGAGCCAGAGTGTTTTAAACTGGGTATGTAGGGGGTATGCCTGAGAAGACAAACAGTGTTTACTGTAAAGTTCTACTTCTTTGTTTAAAAAAATTTTGTTAATTGTTATAATTTTTAAATTAAGGATATCAGGTACAGGGATATTTGTCATATTACTTATGACTTTTTATGTATTTTATGTTTTACATAATTTATCTAAATTTTATCAAAAAGTTGATGAGAACCTTCAGAGAAAGGAGGAAAGGGTAGAATAAACCCTGTGGTTTTGACTGGATTCAAGGTGGAGATACCAACATGTACTCATGTTCACTTGAATAGCTATACAGGTACGCAAATACAGAAATAAATACAATGTGTGGGTGTGTATTCCTGGGTTAAAAGACATCATATTATTTTCTGAATCTCTCAACAGAGAAAGCCTTGAATCAGTGATTTCTTATAGAAATGGTAAAGCCTAGCACCATGAAAGGAAAAGTACAAAGTGAACCTGATGTATGTATATTGTATTGCCAGAAAGAAAGGAAGAGTTTAAAAAAAATACAAAAGATACAGAGCCAACCTAAAAGACTTCCCAATGGCAAAATCTGGAACAATTAGATCAACACAATAAAACAGACAGTATTATATTATGTCTCAAATAATAAAATAATACCCATGAGTGCATAGTGATATAAATAATTGATTGATTAAATAGATGAATGAGGGAGAAGAGACAAATATTCCTTTCAGAAAAAATGCAATATATATATATAATTTATATATATAAAACTTTCACCTCTTCTTACAAAAACAATTCATAACCTGAGCCTAACAGCGAGAAAATTTTACCCAAATCAAACTGGCAGTTTACAAAATACCTGATCAGTAGTTTTTAAAAGTGTCAAGGTCATGAAAATCACAGAAAAACAGAAATGGTCACAGAGAAGAGGACACCAAGGAGAGACTAATACATGATTCTGCGATGCTTAAATGCAATGTAGTACCCTGAATTAGGTTCTGGGCCAGTAAAAGACAGTGGAAGAAAAAACAGTGGCATGTAAATGAAGTCTGTGGTTTATATAATAGTTTGTATCCATGTAACTTAGAAGTATAATACCAGTGTTAATTTATCTATTTTGGGAAATATACTCTGGTTACATGTGATGTTAACATGAGAGGAGGCTGGGAGAAGGTGTACAGAAGCCTCTGTATTACCTTTGCAACTTCTTTGTAACTCTAAAATTATTCCCAAATAACAATAATAGCATTTAAAGTAGGGATGGGAGAAAAGTAGCTCTGAGAGCCATAGTATTAAATAGGGAAGTTAGGCAAGCACTTATCAAGTGATTTTACACAAAGGCCTGTTTGAGGTGAAGGAATAAGTCAGGTTGAGATGGGGAGAAGATGCATGTCCAAAGGGCAGCAAGGAGATCGATATGTCTGGAGGAGAGTTATAAGGGGGCAAGCAATGTGAGATTGGATCCATGAATAAAAGTGCAGGCCAGTGATGGGGGAAAGATCGTATGTAAGCCTTAGAGGAGCCCAGCTGGCGTGGCTCAGCGATTGAGCATCGACCTGGGATCCAGGAGATGGCGGTTCGATTCCCGGTCAGGGCACATGCTCGGTTTCGGGTGTGATCCCCAGTCGGGGGCGTGCAGGAGGCAGCCGATCAGTGACTCTCTCATCATGGATGTTTCTCTCTCCCTCTCCCTTCTTCTCTCTGAAATCAAGAAAGACATATTTAAAAAAATAAAAGCCTTATAGGAAATGATTATTTCTTTGGATTTTTATCTTGAGAGCTAGCAAGCCAGCAGAGGGCTTTGAGGAGCAACGTGACCAGATGCTGTGTTTTTAAGGCACCCTCCTGACTGCTCCGGCGAGGAGTGCGCGGAGGGAAGGAGGCGGAGAGCCGGCTGGGAGGCTGTCGCCTAGTCCAAGTGGGAGAGAACGTGGTTTGGGCACTGGCAGCATGTAGGTGGTGAGAAGTGGTCCGATTTTGTATATATCGTCAAAGGCAGAGCCAACATTAGTTTTTGGACAGGAGCATCGCAAAAGAAAATGAGAGGCCAAGGATGCTGCCGACATTGTTGGCTTAAGTAATGAAAATGAAAGAACTGCCGTTCACCGAGACAGAGCTGTCTATGGGTGGAACTGGAATTTGAGGGCATATTTTAAAGTTAATTTTGAACATGTTACATCTGGAATGGCTATTCTACTTCTAATTGGAGATATGGAGCAGACTGCAATTTATTTTCAGGGGAGCTCCAGACTTGAAAGCTATGTTCTCAAGTGTGTATGTATACACATACACACACTCATTTAAAAGGTCGGGATTGAACGTGTTGGCCCAGGGAGTGAGAATGGGTAAAGGGAAGAGGTTATAACACTTAGCCCTTGGGTACGCTGAAGTTTAGATGACAGGAATTTGGAAGAGAGCCGGGAGAGGAGCCTGAGGGCCATGGGCAGGCCCATTAGGAAGGAGGGCAGAAGGGAGGGACTGCTTGAGGCCACGGGAAGGATGCGATTCCGGGAAGGAAACAGCTGCTCTGCTCAGTGGTTTATGACAGGTTGTACACAGCGATGGCCATGGGTTGTGGGGTCACTGCTGACCTAGACAAGAGCCATACCCATGGGTTAGTGTGAGGCAAAAACCTGATGAAATGGGTTCAAGAGAAAATGGGGGGAGAATTAGAGACAGTGAATACAGAAATCTCTACATTTACTATTTACTTATGTGTGTTAACTATAAAGTTACATTAACATGATTATTTCTCTCAAAAACAGTAGAACGTGTCTCCAGGTATTTTAAGAGCTTTCTAAAAACTAATGCCCCTGGAGTTGGGTTGAGATAAATGATGATTCATATTTAATAAAAATACTAGTTTAGGTGGTGACTCCAAATTCACTAAATAAAGTAGGACTTGACAAAATCTTACATTTTGTTATTGTTGTTTTACTGTTTTATCTGCGATTAAGCATTCAGTGGATTTTGAAGTGGCATGTGTTTTTATTTTATTGGCAACACTTGCAGATGTCCCCCATTTTCCTCCCCTTTGCCCACTTCCACCCAGCTCTCACCACACTACTGTCTGTTTACATTTAAGGTTGATGCTTAACTTTGAAGACCAATTATAAAAACATTTTTATGGAATCAGATTATAACAAGCATGAGATCTCTCTTGGTCCAATTCACAATTTATATACAACTTTGGTAGTTTGGCTCCTGTAGTAGTGGAAGAAGAAGAATAAAATGAAAATAGATAAACCTAGAATATTCATTAATTGCATTTTGCAAATATGGTCAGGTACTGATTATATGTGACAATTATGAAATTTAATTTTTGATCACATAACTATTTTATGTCTCTCTCAAATCTTTATTCAAAAACAGTGACCCAAGAACAATTACATGGCTATTTCAAAAGCATTTCAATTGGATATTTTAAACTTCTTTATTTAAAAATTTTATTAATTGCTAAACAGTTGAACCCATATAGTTCTATGTAACTATATATTGTGAGGACAGTATTGGTCAAATCAAGGATATCTTTTTATCAGATGCAAAATATGATATTGCTCCCCAGTGTCATGGTGCTCATCCATTCAGTGTAAGCAAAGTTGAAAAGTAAAACATTTTGTGAAACAGTAAAAGTAATAACAATAATTTTAGGGCATTAGTAGTATTGAATCTTTAATCCTCACATTGAGAATATACATTAGTGAAATATATTAATAGTATCTTAAGAGCTTTGAGTGAACACCTCCTACTGCTAAAGCATTATATTTGGTCAAGACACATTATAATCCTGACATTCATTTTTAACAAAGACAGCTGGGTCAAAGATTCATAAATGACTGAGGTACTTCACTAGCTAAGTCTAAAAAATACACAATTGCTTGTGCCCATTTTAACTTTTCTAGGTTTACCCTAATGATTCATTTACTTACCTCGAGTTGATTTATAAAATGAGACAGGGAAATTTTTTTCAGCCCTCGGCTGTTCTGAGAGTACTAGCTTCCAAACCCCACAAAATCAATTATGAGCTAATCCTATACCAAATATACCAACAGAACCACTCTCAAAACTGCTAAGAGCTGGACAGGTCCCTTGAGCTGTGCGTGAGTCACGATGGTGGTGCTACAGTTGGGAAAGAATAAGCAGATCAGGAAAAGAAATGCTTTAACAGCATATTGATTCACACGAAAATAATATAGAGTATTTAATACCTACAGAGGAATCTTTAACACTGTGTATGCCTTGTTAATAGGTGTATTTACAATTCCAGATGCTGCGTAAAACAACTACGATGGACTTGTTAACAGTAAAGCTACGTTTTAAAATTATTTTGGAAAAGCAAAATTTTAATTTGTGGGTTACTGAAAACTGCTCTTAGGAACAGAAACATGCACAGATTTGTAATGAAAGTCGCACACACACATTCACACACACACATTTATCCCCAGAAAATGCAAGAAGCGATGAAATAACAAAAGCCTATTTCATGAAACACACATTATTTTGGCATCAATGCTCCAGTAATTCCTGATGTTCCTCCTGACAATAACTCAGATTGTTGCAATAAAGAGTGTATGTTTGATTATTTGGATACCTGTCATGCATAACTGCGGGGAGGCTATAAAAAACAGGATTAATCAAAGTAGGATTATAATTTTCTGCAACACCTGTTTCGACCAGCTGCCTCCGACTGTAGATTCTATTCCTCTAGTTCTCCCAAATTACACAATAAAGCAATTTAGAAATCAATGGAGAGTCCAGTGTCACGGTGCCAGTGTGGAAGTCAAACAGTAGAGCAGAGGAACCTTTGAGCCACCTGATTTAATTTGTTTAGGTTATTCCAGAAAGAGAAGAGCCAGCAGATGATATAATATGTTGGAATACCCTAAAAACAAAAGGTTTCTGTTTTGAAATTTTTATACCACTTCTTTGTTGTTTGTTGTTAAATTCAATTTGACTTAAGAAGTGATGATGATCACTTGTGAAGTGCTACAAGGATATGAGTGAAGTGGGGGGCACAATTTCGGTCCTGAAGAAGCTGTTGGTGTTGCTGGGGAAACAACAGTTTAACAGATAAATGAAATATTCAGGGTCACATGAACTGTGGAATGTCAGAGGGACAGTGGGCAGAGATCAAGCGTGAGGCTCCTTCTGTAGCGCATGCTGGCCTCTGGCCCGCACCGGAAAGGGTGCGGTGGCGCAAGCATCTGGTCCCGACACGGGGCCTAACTGGGGGTTCGCTGTCACAAATTATTTCAAGTGTAGTCAAGTATATTGAAGGTTTCTGCCATATGTCTATCATTCATTTTCCTGTGTATGTGTGTATATAAAAAGAGAGAGAGTTGTATCTGAAAGTGGCAGAGGTAATATTCATATATTTTAATTTAAAAAATTTTACCCTTATCACTTTAATACACTTTTAAATGCCATGATGTTAAAATCTCAATTTTCGATTTATCTTCTGTAGTGGATTCTTTGAGTTCCATATCTTAATTTAATTTGGAAGTAAACAAATACTCTCAAATGCATAAATCTACTCTTCTGTTCTGAAATGAATCACGTTTATAGTCTTCCCTATACCTTGAAATATTGATTAATATAATGAAGGCTCCTTTAATATGATAAAAATGCTAATTATCTAGTTAACAAAAGCAATGATTAGCAAAGGGATACACATATTCAGCGACTGAGCTAAGACGATTTCAGTTTAGCTCATGAGATTAGTATTCAGTATAGCTCCTATTTATAAAGCTACCCCTCCTTTTTGTTTATTAGCCTCAAAGGATGAAAATGAAGGATTGTCCTTAGCACAAACACATTTAGAATTCTTGTTTGTTCCCCATAGTCACAAGTATGTAGACTATGAGCTCAGCTAGTCGTGAATTGAAAACATAGAGTTGCAGTTGAAAATATAATTTAGAATAAGGTTTTGAAAACTCAAGTTTCAGCTCCCTTTATTTTTTAAAAATTAAATTGATAAAGTTAATTGTATAAATATCCTAGTTCATCTTCAAAATGAACAATTGGGATCCTATCATATATAGTGAGTCCTCACTTCATGTCCCGGAGAGGTTCTTGGAACTGCAGTGAAAGGAGGTACAAGAAAACCAGCTTCACCGCAGGCTAGTTAATTGGACGTTATCCAACGACCTACTGTATTTCTAATGTATGGAAAGTTTTGTAAATTAGTTTTAAATATCAGTATAAGTAATACACCGTAACTGAAAGTAAGTTTCTTCAGCTGGGGGTCAGCAACATGCTATGCCTGGACCTGTTTAGGCAGCATGTGCTTAGCCTTGTTAATTATATAGCTGCCTTAACAAAACCTCCTGCAGTGTAATGGGAAAGAACTGCACCCACAGTTGTAAGACCTCTGTTCTTGGCCCCCCCTTTCCATGGTGTTCATTCAGCACACCTTTCGCAAATACTTGGCGAGTGCCTTCCATGTGCAGTGCACTCACTCAAGGCATTTCGTGTACGTGGTTTGCTCAAGTGGGGAAAAAAAGAATTGGACTTGAATAGCATTAGGGTTCCCTTAATTGTAGAATGGTGGACTCAGAAAATGGTAATCTTTTAAATCTTGCTGCCAAATTAAAGCACAATAATGTATCTAGATGACTACTTCCGGAGTAATATATAAAGGAAATAAAATGCAGAATATTGTGTGTGTGAGGGCACTTGTAGGCTGCACTAAAATTTAAAAGCACAACATCATTTCATTTGCATATTTTATTTTCATATTTGTCGTACATTGCTTGCATCCATTGTGTTTGGTGCCACTAAATGAAAATGACAAAGCATAGCAGTTTGACAGCAAAACAGAACTCAAAGGGTCTCAACTGTGATAGACACATCTAGCAATTTGTTCACTCCTACATTCTTCGAAAAGAGTTCCTTCAAAATTTCTCTGCTCAGGTTTCTTACCAAAAATATGCCATAACTTCCTCTTAGCACACTCAGCAAACCACAGTTTTTCCAGTTTCAGTGAAAATGAAAATCTGTAAGGATAACAGTTTCTCAAATTCTTCAGATTATCATGCTATGCTCATGTAATAATATAGCAGTAATTCCCAGGTTTTAAAATGTATTTAAATTCACCTAGTATAGAATCACTTTTTATATAAAGGTGCCCCTAATAATGGAAAAGGTCAATCTTCCTCATCCCTTGAAAATTTTAGATCCTGGTCATGCTAACTCTCTTCAATACATTCTTTTTTGTTGGCTGCCTGTTTTATTTTTTAATCTCTTGAGTTAAAATATAGATAATATTAAATTTACTATTTAACTATATAACGATTTTATTTGAAAATCCTGAAAGCTGCAAAAGGAAAGCAAGTTTTGAGATAAGTGAAACGATATATTCAACTTGCTGAAAAAAAATTTATTCTGGAATTCTATATCCATTAAAGCTGTTCTTCAGAAGGGAAGGTAAATTAAAGACATTCTCAATTAAACAAAGACTCAGAGAATTTGTTACTCACAAACCTGCTGTACAAAAAATACTAAAGGCAGTCCCTTCTCCTGAAATATTCTTATGTCAGTGTCTGCACAACTTCATTTAAGTATTTTCTCAAATGCTACATTCTTAGTGAGGCCATGCCTGGGAAGCCAATGACATGAATTACACTATCCAACCTGTGGCACAGCATTTATGTCCTGTGTCCTATTGCCATCTTCCACATTATGCGCTTGCTGAATGCCTCCCCGATCAGAATGGGAACTGCCCGAGGACAGGCATTTTGTCTTTTTGTTTCCCCCACTTCTATACACCCAGAAGGTCTGCTACAAAAGATTTAAAAAATATATTTGTATGTTTTGTGTAGTCACATGTTATGAGTCATGCACTATAAACCCATGACACTCTCAAGAGGGTTACAGCGGAGATAATGTAATGGTAGGATTATCTCCAGTGGGCGAACCATTTAAGAGAACCAGCAGGGGCCCGGCCGGGCGAGGCTCCGCGGCTGAGCGTCGACCTGGGATCCAGGCGATTGGGGTTCGGTTCCCGGTCAGGGCACATGCCCGGGTTGCGGGCTCGACCAATGACTCTCTCATCATTGATGTTTCTATCTCTCCCTCTCCCTCTCCTTTCCTCTCTCTGAAATCAATAAAGATATATTGGAGAAATAAAAAAAAAGAGAACCAGTAGGGGATGCTGAGGCACCCAGATGTTAGCAACAGGGGCAGCCGCTCCCACCCTTAGGGCGAAGGGACAGGGAGGGCATGATGCAGATGGAGCAGGGTGAGCGTCGGGGGGGGGGGGGGGGCGCCCAGCTGGAGCTCTGGGCTCTCCAGAGACCCGATGGCACAGGGCAGGGGTGCAGGCCATCTGCAGTCTGATCTGCAGCTGGTGGCTTGCGTTGGCAGGACCTAATCGGAAGTTCAGTGTGGGTGACATGTGGGCAACAGTCCTCCTGACTGTAGAAGAGGCCAAGAAAGAGAGAGAATGAAGGGGGGGGGGGGGGGCAGAAACAGCCCAGCTCTTACTGCGTCCTGCCAGGGGGTAAGAGCTTATTGGCCAGTTAGGACTATTAAAAAATGGAACATCTTGAACTTCTGATTTATGACGACAGTTTTAAAATAAATGGACCATGTTTTTTAAATAAATGTATCAGAAATTATACATCTGAATGAAGATTGATGGCTTCAAGGTAGTTGCCTTCCAAAAGTATACACTTAATCTAAGAGTCATTCTCATTCTCTCTCCTCACAATTTTTAAAAATGTCCTGTGTTGCATGAAAAAAAATAACCTGTTTCTTTCATTCGAATGTTTTAAGAGCATCGGCTTTGAGGATAAATTACACATTTTGTAAATAAAGTCATTATAACAAAGCTAATTAGTAAAATGGGTGATCATTTTAGGAAATTGTTTTTTGTGGGGTTTTTATGTGGCAAAATTCAGGGAAACTGTGATAATGAGACTAATTCTCCAAGCCCCATGTAGAAGAGGTCATTCTATTTATAATTAAACTACTTTCTATTATAGAGTCATACTACATGGGACAGTAGAGTATTCAGAAAAAACTAACTAAATTTTTAATTCACTGCATATTGACATGGCAGGGAACTCTAAAGATTTAAAGCATATTTATATTAATGTAAATTTCCAGTATCCATATTCATTAAATTTTGACCAGCATTCTGATTTGAGTGTCTCTTGGTGGTAACAAGTAGAAGTACCTTATTAACCTTTTGAAACTCATTAATGAGATAACATAATTAAGCTGTGTTTTGATAATTAATTGAATATGTGTTCTCTTGGTAGTTTAACCAACAACCCTTTAAAGGTGAAATGTTATGTCTCTATTATTGAAAAGCATTACTTTCTTTGTACCACTCTTGAGGTAAGAAATAATGTTGGTCAGATGAAAAAAAAAAGTTAAAAAAGGGACGGATTTGGGGTAGAATGCTTTTTTCTTTTTTGAGCTGTATGATTTTGGTATGTGACTAAACCTTCTCAAAAACTCAGTTTCCCTGTCTGTAAAATGACAATAAATGAGATGATGTGCCTTAGAGTAGTGTGGGAATTAAAGTATATACTAAATGTAAAACTCTTAGAGTGCTGTCTGATTTTATCTTCATTATGTGAAAAGAACAGAACAATAAATATTTCTAGCCTCCACAGATTTTGGACTCTATAATTCAATTGTGGAAATGCTGGTGTTTATCTTCTGTTCCTTTCCTCCTTTTCATGGATTACATTTAAATAACAACTAATTTTTCCTGAGTAGCCTAAATTTCATTTGAGGGTAACAAATTTACTTTTATTCCTTCGAAGTAAGGGGCGAATAAGTAGATTTTATTTAGTTAATCGCTTCTATGTTAAACAATTTTTCTGTAAAATTTACTTTTGTCAATATACATATCTTTATGACAAAATCATTATACAAGCAATATAACCTTAAAATAGCCATAGGCAAAGGAAGCACTTACTTTAGAATCTAATTTTAGTTCTCTCCTGCTTGACTTTGGACAAGTTGTAAAACATCCTGGGACTCAGCTTCCTGGTCGCTCAGTTGGTAAGATAGTTTCTAGGCTTCTTTCACAAACAGCCTGCATCGTCATTAGGGACATGGGTTTTGGTCTAAGACACCGAGATATTCTAGACCTGTCACAGCTTAAGTAACTTTCAGTGAGTGACTTAACATACCTGTCTGAGCCCTGGGTCCTTTCTTTGTGAAATATGCTTAATAATATTTCCTATCACATAGATTTTGAGATTAAATGTTGACAATGTACATGAAGCATTTCAAATGGTTTGTGAAACATTAAAAAGTATTTTAAAATAATCATTTTGACAATGAAAATATACAGATTCCATCAGCCATGATTTTTTTCCTATTACAGTTGATATTCAATATTATATATTAGTTTCAGGTATACAGGATAGTGGTTAGACAATTACATAATTTACAAAGTATTCCCTCTATAATTCAAGCACTTTCCTGGCACCATATATAGTTATTACAATATTATTGACTTTATTCAATAGGCTGTACTTTATATCCCAGTGGCTATTTTGTAACTACCAATTTGTACTTCTTAATCCCTTCAGCTCTTTAACCCAGTCTCCCAAAGCCCCTCTCCTCTAGCAACCATCAGTTTGCTTTCTGCATGTATGGGTCTGTTTTATGTTTTATCTATTTATTTTGTTCTTTAGCTTCCACATATTAGTAAAATCATATGATATTTGTTTTTCTCTGTCTGACTTATTTCACTTAGCTTCTAGGTCCATGCTTGTTGTTGCAAGTGGGTAAGATTTCATTATTTTTATGGCCAAGTAATACTCCATTGTGTATATATACACCACAGTTTTTTGTATCCGCTCATCTATTGCTTGGCACTTGGGTTGCTTCCGTATCTTCACTCTTGTCAATAACGCTGCAATGAACACAGTGGCGCGTACATCCTTTTGAATTAGTGTGTTGGTTTTCTTTGCATATATACCCAGAAGTGGAATTGCTGGGTCATAAGGCTTCATTTTTTTTTTTCTGTTTACAATATAAGATGAAGAAAAGCAGAAATACTCATTCTTTCAGATAGCCCAAATGTAAATAAAGTTGGCAAGTTATCTATAGGGTAGATTAGGTTAGACACTTATATTTTTAGTAAGTGTGGCATTAGTGGCACACAAATCCTGATTTTTTTAGGTGGTAACAATGTTGATCAAATGCATTTTAGTTGATAATGGACCAGGTTTTAATTTCCTATTTCCAAAGATCATATTTTTGGAATTATTTTTAGAAAAAGTCATTTTCTACACATATGAGGAAAACAGTGATAATAATAGCCACCTTTTGTGAAGCTGCATATTTAAGTAAATACCCAGGTTCCCTGCAGAATAAGTAACTTAGTAGATTCTGTTGAATGTATGTTCTAGTATTCATCTCAGTGTTTGTAGACAATAATGAAATTAACCACAAGCAATTCAGGAAAAACAACTTACTTCCATGAAATACATGATCATTTCTCTAGAAATTTTATTTTGCCTTTTCATTCTAATTACATTAATTATTATTAGTAGTATGTAGCTACATACTAACCATGTGGCTTTAAGATATGTGTGCCACTTTCATCTGTCATTCACATCCCTGAAAATATGAATAGCAATAAGTTAGTTCAAGATTTATCATGGTTCTAGAGGCATGGTGAATATATTTTGACACATATTTATATATAAACATATGTATAAATAGATATTGCTTTCTTCAAACCATATGTTCTACAATTATATCTACAAGATATAACAGAATCTCTTCAACTTACAGAGGAGAATTTTATGAGATTCACCATTCTTTATAAAAGCAAAAATAATCAAATTTTAGAAATTTGAGTCTAAGGAACTATAGAGTTTCCTTTGACTTTACATTTCGATGAGCATCACCTTTATTACCATTCATATTTATTTTGTTTATAATCCAATGTAACTTCTGGGAATCAGGCTTTCTCTATTTTCTATCCTCACTTTGCAAATTAATATAAGGTTAATAAAGATGTTCACAAAATCCCAATTCTAATTAATTATCAGTACCACTGATTTCCTTGGAGGCTACCAAATTAGATTTTTTCTTAATCCTTTCATTAAATATCATTATAGATTTTCCTAAACTCTAAAGTGTATCTTTAACAACATCTAGAACGTCATTTATTCTTTCAAAAGATTTGGAAGTTATATGTTGCATTTAATGATTTATTACCTTATTTCAAGACAGTCCAACTATTTTAGTTAGAAGCATAATATATGAATCTAAAAATATCCATAACCTATAAAGACATTTAACATTTTAATATGAAGAAACATTGTACACTGGAATTTTTAAATATTGAAAGCTTCATGTTGAGAAAAAAATATTCTAATTTGTAAACCCTATTATTTTTTGTTACTTCAAAATAATTTAAATGATTGTTATCTAAGAATATATCAACTCTATGCTTCTTATTTATTAATATTGATTAAATTGGATAATTTAAGCTAAATTTACTAGGCCACAGTTTTTCTTTTAATGTATGTGATATAACCTTTTCTTCTTTTACTAACCCCCAAAAAACCCAAAACTCATATGATAAAAGGAAACTAATTCTCATAATGATAATATCTCATTTCAAAAAGTATTTAATTTAAAAGCAATTATGTTTGTATAATACCATGATAAATAATTAGTTGTAAATATAATCTTTCTGAAAATTTTCAAAGCTAACTTCTATCATAATAATCAAGATATTATTTTATATTATATAGGCATTCAAAATATGTTAGAAGTTTGAAAGTAGTTTTTAGTTCCTATGCTGAGACCATATACCAAACACCAAATTTTACCAATTATTGTTAAGCTGGTGGTTGAAAATATAGATAAGGAAATTTGAAGATATCATTATAAATATAGGTATAATTAGATATTTGGATAAATAATTATTTGGGGGAAATAAATATAATTTTTGTAGATCTATTTTCATATACCTCTAATTCTAATAAATAGATATTGACAAGTAGAAGTCAGTCATTATTAATGACAACTACAAATCTTTTTATTGCTTTTTAAAAGTCAGGTTTATTGAGGCATAATTCACGGATAACAAAATCTGCACTTTTAAGCTGTCCATTTGATGAGCTTTGATAAATATATACAATTTTGAAACCATCATCATAATAAAAATGTAGAACAGTTTTATTAAAACAAAAAGCACACTCATGCCACTTTAAAGTCAGTATTTTCCCTAAAATAATAATCTGACAAACTTCGATCTCTTTTCCTCCTTTATAGATGTGGTGTCTATAAAATGTCAAATAAATGGAATTGTAAATATGTAACTTATTGTGTTGAGCTTCTTTTGCGTAGCATAAGGCTCTTGGGATTCATCCACACGGTTGCACACATCGATTCATTCCTTTTTCTGAATGAGTGGTATGCTATTTTATTGAGATGTGAAAATTATTTAAACCAATTGCATTTATGTTTATGATCAATTTACAGTTAACTTTTACATGTGGTGTGAGATTGAGATTCATTCTTTTCCATATGATTATCTGTGACAGCACAGTTTTTTGAAAAAGACTATCATTTTCCCCATAAGTTTACACATTTGACCACACCATTTGATCATGAACTTACGGCCTACTTTTGGACTCTATTCTGTGTCATTCATCTAGATGTTTGTACTCCTGTCAATAACTCAGTCTTATTCCTGTATTGAAATCAGAGTGTGCAAGTGTGTGAGCTTTGTTCTTGTTCAAAATTGTTTGTAATATTCTAGTTCTTTACATTTTTACATAAATTTTGAAAACTCTGTCAATTTTTACAAAAGTTGTAGTGTTATTTTGATTGAGTGTGTTAAATCTGTCAATCAGAATGGGGAGTATTTAGAATCTTAATATTGAATATTCAGATTCTTTCTCTTTATTTTGGTTGTCTTTAATTTTTCTCAGCAATGAGTCCTAGTTTTCAGTATGTACTTCTAAGTTATTACAGTGTTTAGAAATACAATTGGCATTTGCTTACTGACATTCTGTAGTGAATTGTATAGAGCATGTATTAGTTTTTTGTTTGATTCCTTGGGCTTTTCTATGTTGAAAATCATCTTGTCTACAAGTATAGAGAGATTTATTTTTTCTTGTTCAATCTGTGTGCTTTTTATTTCTTTTTCTTACCTTTTTATAATAGCTGGGATCTGTTATACAATGTTAAATAGAAGTAGTAAAGGCAAGCATACTTGCCTTGTTCTCAGTCTTTAGGGACAATAGTTACTCTTTTCATGTTTTAAGTATGATGTTAGCTGTGGGTTGTTTATACATGCACTTATTATGTTTACATTGTTCCCTTTAATTCTCAGCTTGTTGAAAGTCTTCCACTCCTTTAATTAAGAATGCATGTTAATTTTTAAAAAATGCATTTTTGGCATTTTTGAGCTAATATTTTAAAAATTTAATCAGTTGATATGGTAAATTACATTGATTTTTGAATGTTTACCCAATCTTACATTCCTGGGGAAATCCCCATTTTTGTCATGCTACTTATATCCTTTTAATATATCAACAAATGCATTTTCAAACACTTCAAGACTTCTGCATCTGTAATCATTAGGAATTTTGGTGTTCAGTTTCTTTTAATTCTTTGTCTGGTTTTAGAATTAAGTTAGGCTTATAAAATATGTGGAGCAGGATCTTTATTTTTTAAAGGGTTTAGAACTGCCTTTATTTCTCTAATAAATGTCTCCTAGAATTCACCAGTGAAGACCCTTGACTGGACTATTTTTTGTCAACAATGTTTTTAACTATGAATTCAATTCAATTCATACACATGAGGCTATTCAGAGTATCTTTTCTTGAGTGAGCTGTGGTAGTGTCTTTCAAAAAATTAGTCCATTTAATCTGTTTTCTTGAATAATTGGTACAAAGTAGCTCATAATCAGTTATCTTTTTAATATCTATACAATCTGTAGTGTATACTACTTCTTTCATTCCTGATATTGGTAATTTGTGTCAACTCTCTTATTAGTCAAAGTAGAGCTTTTGGTTTTATTGATTATCCCTATTGTTTTTCCTCCACTGATTTCTGCTCATATCTTTATTGTTTCCTTTCTTATGCTTCCTTGGGTTTAATTTGCTTTTCCTTTTCTCGCTTTTTAAGTTGGAAGCTTGGATCATTGATCTAAAACCCTTTTTTACTTTTTCCATTAACAGTATTTAGTGCTTTATTTCTCCTTCTAAAGGTTATTTATTCTCAACCCACCCACTTTTATAAATTCTGACTTCATTTTGATTTGATTTATGTTTCAAATTTCCCTTGTGATTTTTTCCTATAACTCACGGGTTATTTAGTAGTGTGTTCTATAATTTTTAAATATTAGGGGATTTTATAGATATTTATTATTGATTTTGAATTTTATGTTTTGTATTGTTTCCATGTGAGAAATTATTTTCTATGCTTTTATTCCATTTAAGGCTGTAGAGATTTATTTTAAATATTAGAATATGGTTTACTTTGATGGATGTTCCATGTGCACTTAGAAGTAATGTATGTTCTCCATTCAGATGACTCATTCTACAGTTGTCAGTATGGTAAAGTTAGTTAATAGATTGTCTTTTATATCCTTACTGAATTTTTAATCTACTATTCTATCAATTACTCAAACAACTCTGTTGAAACCTATAGCTATAATCATCAATTTGCATGTCTCTTCTTCAATTTTACAAATTTGAACCTATGGCATTATGTAAATATACATTTACAACTGTTTCTTCTGTTTGATGATCTCATTCCATTATGTATTGATACCTGGTAATCTTATTTCCTTTGAAGTCTACTTAGATATAAATTTAGTTGTCTCAGCTCTCTTCGATGAAGGTTTGCATGTACTTGCCACAAAATAGCTTCTATTAATCCTCTTATCAGCACCTGGTAGAAGACCATTAACAAAAGCTCATACACACAGATGGCCAATAGGTATATGAAAAGTGCTCAATGACACTAATCATCAGAGAAAAGCAAATTAAAACCACAATGAGATACCACCTTCCACCTGTCAGAACGGCTCCATCAACAAATCCACCACCACCCAGTGCTGGCGAGGGTGCGGAGAAAGGGGAGCCCTAGTGCACCGCTGGTGGGAATGCAGACTGGGGCGGCCACTGTGGAAAGAAGTATAAGGTTCCCTCAAAAATTAAAAATGGAGCTGCCCTATGACCCAGCAGTTCTTCTGGGAATTTATCCATAGAAACCCAGAACACTAATTGGAAAGGGTACCCCTATGTTCACTGCAGTGCTATTTACAGTAGCCAAGATCTGGAAGCAGCCCAGTGCCCACCAGCAGCTGAGAGGATAAAAAGCTGTGGGGCATTTCCAGGGTGGTTTTCCAGGGTGGTGCTGACCAAGTGGAAAGGGTGATTGGGGGGAAGGTAGGAGACGGTAAAGGGGAAGTAAATGGTGATGAAAAGAGGCTTGATTTGGGGTGGTGAACAAACAGTTCGATATACAGATGAGTATTATAGAATTGTACGCCTGAAACATATAATTTCATTAACCAATGCCACCCCAATAAATTCACTTTAAAAAATAAAAATAAAAATCTTTTTTTTTTTTTTTTTTTTAAAAAAAACCCTCATACATTTTGTTTGGGGGCTCTTCAGGTTATACTGTTATAGCCTATATTCCACCTGTAAGAACTCCTTAGACTCTTGGCTGCTTTGTCTTCCCCGCTTCTATGGCTCCGCCCCTTCTCCCTGCTCTGACAGAGGTGAAGTAGCCCTGGGGTACTCTCTCCTCAGAGGGACTTACCACCCAGAGTTCCATTCAGCTGTCTGCCTCGCCAGCTCATTTCTCCAATGGGCGAAAAATGTGATAATTGTGTAGGTGATCTGGAATTTTCTTTTTGTTAGGAAGAGAATAAATTTTGTGGCTGTTTTCATCCATAGTAAAATCAAGACACAAACAAGTATCCTTTAAAAATAAAATTATTCTGAATATTATGTAGTAAATTTGAGTCAAGTTTATTATCTCAGTAATTTTTGTTTTATCATATATTAAGGGGTTGAAGATACTAGCAATAAAATTCGAAAAATTGCATGTTTATAAGAATTTTCCTATCAGCAGCTTTAATCTGTTTAATGATATTAACAGATAATGTATCTGAACTGCTTACTATTCGTGATGTGTTGTACATGTTGCTTTAACTATAGGTATGTTATCTCATTTTATACAACTGAAGAACTTCCTATTAGCCTCGCTTGATACCTGAGAAACTGCAACTTAGAGGTATCTAAGCTCTTGATATATCTAAGAGCTGTAAAGCTCTTGCCAAATAGTCGTTAAATGGCAGAGGTGGGATCTGAACCTGCGTAGTCTATCTCCAGACTCTAAATTTAAAATAAAGACACTGCTAGCTTACAGAGGAAGAATTTGAAAAAGTAGGGCTTTGATTGGTTTTTGAGTGGTGTAATAATATAGCAAGTATCCCCATGGATAGAGGAAGAAAAGGTGTTGTAAGGGAGCTTTCTTTTTAATTAATCTTTTGGGACTTTGGCTTATTAGTCTGTGTTTTAATTACATGAATAGAACTACTCAGGTCTTTTAACTACCAAACGTGGTCAAACATGTTTTTCTTTTTTAAAGCAGTGACTTTCAAACTTTTTTGTCTATTTCCTTGAGGCATACATTTGTACTCATGATCCATTTCTTCTCTAAATCAATAAATACATATATAATAAAGGCTTCTGGAAAAGGTAGTTCTCTTTCCATATATAATGCATTCTTCTGCCCCATTGTAATTCATTTTTAAAATGTTGATTGTAAAACACTAAATTTATTTTTTTATTGAGGTATAATTGACCTATAACATGAAGTTTAAGTTGTGCAACATGTTGATTTGATACATTTATATAATGCAGTTATGATTGACACCGTAACATTAGCTGACACCTCTATCATGTCACATATTTTTGTGTGTGTGGTGAGAACAATTAAGAGCTAGTCTTATCAACTTTGAAGTTCCTAATACTGAATTGTTGACTATAATCACCCTACTATACATTAGCTCTCTGGGACTTATTTGCTGGTTGCAAATTTGTACCCTTAAATAGCATCTCCCAATTTCCTCACCCACCAGTTCCGGGCAACCACCCTTCCATTCTCTGTTTTTACAAGTTTGGCTTTTTTAGATTTTACATGTAAGTAATATCATGCAGTACTTGTCATATTAAAAAAATCATGCTAAGACCAAAGTCAAGGTCTTTCTTTGTTTTCTTCTAGGCCTTTTTTGGTGTCAGATTTTCTAAGACTTGAAGCCATTTTGAGTTAATTTTTCTGAGTGGCGTAATGGATTTAATTTCATTTTTCTGGGTGTGCCTGTCTAGTATTCCCAACACCCTTTATTGAAGAGAGTATCATTTCCCTGTTGACTGTTCTTGGCTCCCTTGTGATTTATTAGTTGACCATATATAAGGGGGTTTATTTCTGGGTTCTCTATTCTGTTCCATTTTATGTTTATATTAGTTACATCATATTACTACCCTTTATAAAGCACCTCACATATAGTCTGTATACAATAAGTATCTTGCCTCTATTATTACCTCCCTCTTTCCCTTCCTTCCTGTGTATACCATATGTTATTAATATGTTATGCAATTTACCAGGTTGGCTAATTTAGGTGTTCTCACTAGAGAGACAGGTGCCTTTTTGCTCACTTATTTGTTCATTGTACCCTTCTCTCCAAAATCTGCCCTCTCTCAACTATTCATATTGCTAAATATATAGGAAAAAAATACCACTCTTACTGGGTAAAGTGGATATTTTTTTGTCAAAAGTAGGGTATAAAAAGTTTAGTGACCAACTATGCTTTATTTTGTTTGTATCACTGAGAAATATGCTCCATTATAAAAAAAAATGTTTATCCCTCAAATGTCTGATTTATATTTTGCTGAGCTATTCTTAAAGATAAATTTCATGGAATATAGTTTACTATAACTTTATAAAATTTTGGTGATCCATACTTATGTGTGACCTTCAATAATATGGTAATTTATTTAAATGTGCTTTACTAATTAAGAATATTTAAAATAGGAGTGCACTTAAATTACTCTTACCAATTATCTATATAAGAAATTATTGAAATGATCAATTACCATAATCAACAATCATTACTGAAATAAGATAATAAGCATCTTCAAAATACTGGCTGCCTGAATTTTTTGAATGTTTTTCTTGGGGAATTAAATTTTTTCCCTAAGCACTTTTCTTTAGAAGATTATGGACCATAAAGTCTCTGTCTTAACACAGACCAAATATTTTACTAATGTCACTAATGTTTTTCAGCTAAAAATGACAAATATGTTAGAAATGCATGCATTTTCTATTTTTTAAAAAAATATTTTTTATCAATTTCAGAGAGCAAGGGGGAGAGAGAGAGAGAGAGAAACATTAATGATGAGAGTCATTGATCGGCTGCCTCCTGCACATCCCTTGCTGGGGGGTCAAGCCCGCAACCCAGGCATGTGCCCTGACCAGGAATTGAACCGTAGTCTCCTGGATCATAGGTTGATGCTCAACCACTTAGCCACACCAGCCAAGTTTGCATTTTCTATTTTAAGTATGAATGGTAGCGTTTTTATGCTTGAATATCAGAAATTAAAAGAATGTCAGGGATCCTAGTCCCATTCCTTCTTTTTAGATAATTCCCATAATTAAAGGCAGATTGTTGGGGACTTTTTTTTTCTTGAAGCTTTTCAGGGACACAAATTTTATGAACTATGTCATTAGCCACTTAGCTGTTTGTCCCTTAGTGACTCAAGATTTTTTTTCTGAATATCTAATGGAATCTTTCTCACTTTCAATGAATCAAGTCCTCTTATTCAGTGACTATCATTATAATAAGCAATCTTTCATATAGTCAAAGCACTGATTATATTGTCAACTGACCTCCTTTCTGAATTAAGCAATGTACCATTTATGTTTCTATCTTTGGACTTTACCCATTTATCCAAGAGTTATTGTTTTTGTAAATGCTTTAATGAGTAAAGTGACTCATGTTGGGTAGTATATGATTAATGTACACTGCAACAAATTGGTATCTTCTAGATAACTGAAACAATACGACTGCAATAATATAAGGCTTTGGTGTTTCCAAAAGTGTTGGAATGGAGCAGAAGTCATTGGGATATCACTGGAGAATTTTACCTCATAGCTGCAAACCAGAGCTCAAAAGTGTCTGCTGCCCCCAGACTACCACTAAAACCATTTCTCAAGACCCTTGATGCCGAGTCTGGACAGACCTGTTGAATGTGGCTGGTGCAATAGCCTCCCAGTTCTCACATGTCAACAACCTTGACATCTGGCATCAAGAACAATAAGAATATGGCCTCCATTCTACTTCCTTCTTCTAAATCTCACCTGCATGCCTCTAATGGTTAAAACTTAATTTGTAAGTAAGTGTTAAGTCTGCTAATTTATGAAGATAAGCAAAAAATATACAACAGTTGCAAAGAACTATACTGTCAAGGCAGGACAATGGCCAAATTGTGACAAAATGAAGAAAATTGGGTCAATGGGTAATGTGGTTTATGGGTATTTCTCTGTGACATAACATGTTCACCTGTTATTATGTTCAGCTACTATTATTTGATATCACAGAATATTAATGAGCTGAGAAGTTCATATAATGAAACAATGAGTCTTCTATATTATATTGACATCATGCTCACATTTGTTAATGGTATTAGCCAATTAATGTCTTAGAAAAATAGACAGTATATAATTAAAATGGTGCAAATTAGTGGAAAATTAATTGCTTATTCACTGGTGTTTGGGGAAAAATAAACATATTAGTTCAAATTAAGTTAAAATAATACTTAACTCACAGATCAAAATTAATTACAGAAGATAAAATAAAGTATTAAAGTAAAATGTAAGCAAATATTTATGTAATCTTATAGAAATATGTCTGTCTACACATCTCATTAAAACTACAAAACATAAAGGCGAACATTGAAATTGACTGCATTATAAATTTCACTGTAATCATTTCTGATTTTATTTATTTGAGTCCTCTTTTCTGTTTGGATAGTCTACGTAGGGTTTGTCAATACTGTTAATCTTTTCAAAGAACCAACTCTTAGTTTCATTTATTTCTTCTATTGTCTTTGTAATTTCTATTTCATTATTTCCACTCTGATCTTTGTTGTTTTCTTCCTTCAGTTAACTTTTGGCTTTATTTTTTCTTCTTTTTCTAGTTCCTTTGGGTATAAAGTTAGATTGTTTATTTTAGATTTTTCTTGTTTCTCGAGGTAGGCATTTATTGCTATGAACTTTCCACTTAGAATTATGTACTCTTGCTGCTGCTTTTAAGTTTTGGTATGTTGGATTTTCATTTTCATTTGCCTAAAGGTATTTTATTATTTCACTTTTGATTTCTTCTTTGACCCTTTGATTGCTCATTTGCTAGATAAAGATATACTTTTCAGAGCTTATCCTAAATATATATTTGCTTGTGTAGGCAAACATTTATTTATCAAGGTGTTTATTTTAGTGGGATATTAATTACAGTGAGAACCTATAAACAACTAAAATGTCAAAAACCTTGACTGGTAAACTAAATAGGGATTCATTCTTATAATATTTATTAGAAGATATTTATGATGTTAAGTTATATGTACATATGGATTTTTAAATAGATCCTTAATATATTAAGTCAAAATAAAAGGTTGTGGAATATGTTCTCCATTTTGTAAAACAAGTAGTATTTTTTTCAGTGATTTATTCTGTCTGTGGTTTTCTTTGTCTCTTGCTCTCTCTGCATATATACAAATACACACTAAGAAACAAATAAATACATGCTCAAAACAAAGACTGAAAAGCTCTACACCAAAGAATCAGTGGTGGTGATTTCTAAGAGTTTAAGCCATTTCCTACTCCCCCCCCATATCTCTATTGTTTTAACTTTTATTAATTTAATGTGTACTCCTGTGTCGATTAGAAAACATAACTTTCATATAAACAAAAGTCTATTTTGAAATGATTGAATAGAGAAAAAAATAGGATATAAATACACAAGCCTATTCTTTGAAGAACTAGCAGACAATATCAACAAGTTCAATTAAAGAAAAATAAGAGCAAAAACAAAAAGTAGGGGAAAGGAAATACAACAGACATGACAAAAATTACAAAATATAAAATAACACCTTTTATGTTAATAAAGTAGAAATACCTATTATTTTCCTTTAAGTTGCTTTAGTTTAATGTAAAAAACCTGAGCAATAACTATAAATAGTTATATAAACATTCATTTAGATACAGAAATGATACATTACACTTATAGGAAATTATTTGAAAAATTTTAAGGACCAAATTACATTTCTGTTCAATAGTATAAAAAAGGACTAGCTGTGTGCAAACTGTTGTATAAACAGTAGTGTAACCTGAATGTTGAGCCTGACAATGTAAGCAAGAGCAGAAAAAATAATAACAAGGTAAATGTCATGTTGGAAATAGCATTTTAGGAAAATGGATTTGGTCGAGAAGTATGAAATACATTTTGTGTGGGAGAGGTTAGACCAACTAAGGGTCTCTAAGTAAAGACCAAATTGAATGAAAAAGATAAATTTAAGAGAGGCACTTGGGGACAAAACATAGTACTGGGTTACTACATTTGATTAAATTTCTGAATAAACCTGGACAAACCATATATCCATTTCGTGATCTATTATTTCAAATACTAATTCTGAGTTGTGCTAGATAGGTGGTTTTAAAGTTGTTTTCAGAGTTCCAAAATAATTATGGTTTTAGATTAGTATAACAACTGTATTGGTGTATGTAGGGGGGGTGGGACAGAGAGTAATGGAGGTTTACATTCCCACTTCAGCCAAAATAATTAACTTTTACTCATTTAATATAGAATCTATAGATTGCTTTGGGTAATATGGATATTTTAATGATATTAATTCCTCCTATCCATGAACATGGTATATTCTTCCACTTGTTTAGATCTTCTTCTATTTCTTTTTTCAGTGTCCTATAGTTTTCCAAGTACAGGCCTTTTACATCCTTGGTTAAGTTTATTCCTAGGTACTTATTTTTTAGTTGCACTGGTAAATGGAATTGTTTTTATAGTTTCTCTTTCTGAGAGTTCATTGTTGATGTATAAAAATGCCGTTGATTTTCAGATGTTAATTTTGTATCCAGCTACCTTACCAAATTCATTTATCAAATCCAGTAGTACTTTGGAGGAGTCTTTAGGGTTTTCTATGTACAGTATCATGTCATCTGCAAATAATGACAGTTTTACTTTCTCCTTTCCAATGTGGATAACTTTTACGTTTCCTGTTGTCTGATGACTGTGACAAGGACTTCCAGTACTATGTTGAATAAGAATGGTGAAAGTGGACACCCCTGTCTTGTTCTTGTTGTTAAGGGAAATGTTTTTTAAGTTTTTGACCATTGAGTATGATGTTGGCTGTAGATTTGTCATATATGGCCTCTATTATGTTTAGGTATGTTCCCTCTATTCACACTTTGCTGAGACTTTTTATTAAAAATGGGTGCTGGTTTTTGTTGAATGCTTTTTCTTCATCTATTGATATGAACATATGATTTTTGTCCTTCATTTTGTTTATGTGATGTATCACATTTATTGATTTGTGAATATTATAACAGCCTTGCATCTCCAGAATAAATCCCACTTGGTTGTGGTGTATGATCTTTTAATGTATTGCTGGATCTGGTTTGCTAGTATTTTGTTTAGGATTTTAGCATCTATGTTCATCAGGGATATTGGCCTGTAATTTTCTTTCTTTGTAGTGTCTTTGTCTGGTTTTTGGATTAGGATGATGCTGGACTCATAAAAAGAGTTTGGGAGTTTTCCCTCCTCTTGAATTTTTCTGAAATAGTTTGAGGAGAATAGGTGTTAATTCTACTTTGAATGTTTGGTAAAACTCGCCTGTAAATCCATCTGGTTCGGGACTTTTGTTTGCTGGGAGTTTTTGATTACTGCTTCAATTTCATTAGTTGTTACCAGCCTATTCAGGTTTTCTGATTCTTTCCTGATTGAGTTTTGGGAGGTTGTATATTTCTAGGAATTTGTCCATTTCACCCAGGTTGTCCAGTTTGTTGGCATATAAGTGCTCATAGTATATTCTTACAATCTTTGTATTTCTGTTGGGTCAGTTGTTATATCGCCTCTTTCATTTCTGATTTTATTTATTTGGGTCCTCTCTCTTTGTTTCTTGGTGAGTGTAGCTAAACGTTCATCAATCTTACTTATCTTTTCAAAGAACTATCTTTTGGTTTCATTGATCTTTTGTATTGTTTTTTTAGTGTCTGTGTCATTAATTTCTGCTCTGATCTTTATTATTTCCTTCCTTCTACTTACTTGGGGCTTTTCTTGCTGTTCTAATTCTTTTAGTTGTTTTGTTACATGGTTCATGAGAGCTTTTTCTTGATTCTTGAGGTATGCCTGTACTGCTATGAACTTTCTTCTCAGGACTGCTTTTGCTGTGTCCCATAGATTTTGGGGTTGTTTGTTCATTTTCGTTTTTTTCCACGAAGTTTTTGATTTCTTCCTTTATTTCATTGGTAACCCATTCATTGTTTAATAGCATGCTATTTAGCCTCCACGTGTTTGAATATTTTTGAGTTTGTTTTACAGTAGTTGATTTCTAATCATAACATTGTAATCTGAGAAGATGCTTGTTATGATTGCAGTCTTCTTCAACTTGTAGAGACTTGGTTTGTGCCTAACATGTGGCCTATTTTTGTGAATGTTCCATGTGCATTTGAGAAGAATGTGTATTCTGTTGCTTTGGGATGAAATGTTCCATAAATGTCAATTAAATCCATCAGCGGTAGTGTGTCATTTAAGGTCTCTGTTCCTCTGTTGATTTTTTGTCTTGATGATCTGTCCAATGATGACAGCGAGGTGTTAATGTCCCCCACTATGATTATGTTGCTGTTGATCTCCCCTTTAAAGGCCACCAAGAAATTTTTTTATATTTGGATGCTCCTATATTGGGTGCATATATATATATATATATATATATATATATATATATATATATATATATATATATATGGGATATTTCCTTCTGTTGGATTGATCCCTTTAGTATCATGTAATGACCTTCTTTGTCTCTTGCTATGGTCTTTATTTTGAAGTCTGTTTTGTCAGAAATAAGAATTGCTACTCCAGCTTTTTTGTTTGTTAGTTTCCATTTGCATGGAATGTTTTATTCCATCCCTTCACTTTTAACTTGTGTGAATGTTTTGCTCTTAGGTGGGTCTCCTGTAGACAGCATATATATGGGTCCTGTTTTTTTTAATCTATTCAGCCACCCTATGTCTTTTGTTTGGAGCATTTAATCCATTTACATTTAAGGCTATTGATATATACTTATTTAATGCCATTTCCCCCTTTATGCTGATGTACCTTTCTCTCACTATCCCTTCTTTTTCTTAAAGCAGTCCTTTTAGCATTTCTTGCAATGCTGGTTTGGTGGTACTGAACTCCTTTAACCATCTTTTGTCTGGGAAGCTCTTTATTTCACCTTCAATTTTAAATGATAGCCTTGCTGGATAAAGCAATCTTGGTTGCATGTTCTTGCTTTTCATTACTTTGAGAACTTCATGCCACTCACTTCTGGCCTGAAGTGTTTCTGTTGAGAAGTCTGCTGTCAGCCTTATGGGGTCTCCCTTGTAGGTCGCTGCTTTTCTCTCTCTTGCAGCCCTTAATATTATCTGTTTGTCCTTGACATTTCCCATTTTAATTTGATGTGTCTTGTAGTTAGGGTGTTTTTGGTTTTCTCTTGTTTGGAACCCTCTGTGCTTTCTGAACTTGTGTGGCTTTCTCCTTCACTAGCTTAGGGAAGTTTTTTGTCATTATTTCCTCCACCAGGTTTTCTATCCCTTGCTCACTTTCTTCCCCCTCTGTTTTTCCTATTGTTGTGAATGTTGTTTAGCACCATGTTGACCCAAAGTTCCCTTAAACTGTCCTCTTGCTTTTTAAATGTTTTTTCTTTTTGCTGTTTTGATTGTGTGTTTTTTTCCTACCTTATCTTCTAATTCACTCATTCTATCCTCTGCTTCATTGAGCCTGCTTTTAATTCCTTCCATCATATTCTTGATATCAGATATAGTACTCCTCATTTCTGTCTAATTCTTATTTATCATATCTATGTCTTTTTTGATGCTTTCAGTAATTTCCTGGACTTTCCCATTAAGTGTCTTGTGGTTCTCATTAATTTCCTTGAGCATCTTTATAACCATTACTCTGAATTCTATTTCTGATAATTTGCTCACCTTCATCTCATCAAGGTCTTTTTCTAGTGATTTGCCTTTTCTTTAGTTTGGGGGTTCTTTGCTGCCTCATTTTAGCTGTCTCTTTCCTTTATTTCCCATGTGTTAGCTAGAACTACTATGCCACTCAGTCTTTATGGGGTGGCCTTATGTCATAAGTTTCCTGTGGGACATGGTGGTAAATGCTCCTTGAACTCCTGAGTTGAAGGCTCTAGTAATGTCCCTTGTGTGGGTTATGTGAACCCTCCTGTTGTGATTGGGAGCTGATTATTGTTGGCCCATTCATGGGTGGGATTGACTTTCACCCCATAGAGCTGAGCTTAGCAGGATGGAGCCAGCTGGAGATGGGAGTGCAAATCCAATCCTCCCTTTGAATGGGGTGACACAGGATCTCAGACCTTGAGAGGGGAGCTAGATTTTTGCCTTCTAGCTTAGTGGTGCCCTGCCAGAAACCCTGAGGGGAGGCTCTGAGGGGGTTGCTACAGATGCCCCCACTCTGGAATATGTCCCCTTTCCCCTATGTGGCTTCCCCAGCAGGGATGTGCAGGCAGAACTTCGAGGAAGAGAACAAGGCTGCCCCCTCCACTTGGGGTGTCACCTTCTCTTGAGAGGAGAGAGAGAGCGAGCTGCTGGCTTCCTATGCCTCTGCAGTGCTCTGCCAGAGGCCTTGTTGGAGTTCTCTGAGTGAGAGTCAGGTCCAGTGTCCAAGCTCTGCTTTCCACCCCTTTCCTCCAGTGGATATGAGATTAGCAGGCCATTGCCAGCAGAATCTGGGGGTGCTAGTCTAATCCACCCTTTGATTGCTGTTGTGAAGGTCCTTAGCCCTCAAGAGGGAGTAGGTACTCTTCTTTAAGCTCCATGCAAGAGCTCTGTAAGAGAAACTCCTAGGGTAATGCATCAGATTCCACAGTTCTGATTTGTGACCCCTTTCCCCTGTGAGGTTGCACCTACAGGACAGTATAGGTGGAGCTTTGAGTAATAGATCAAGGCTGCCCTCTCTGCTTGAGGTAGCACCTGCTCTTGTGGGGGGTGAGAGAGAGTTTGTCACCCCTCTCCTTGTAGCTCACTGCAAGAGGCCCTGATGTATATCTCCAAGGGGTTGGCTCCAGATGCCCCAGTTCTGACCTGCAATTCCTTCCCTTTAGTTTGCACTTGGCTGGTGGTGAGGACAGGTTTGGGGAATGCAATTCCAGGCAGCCCCTTTTTGGAAGTGGTTCCGGTCCTCAGCCCCCAAGAAGGAAGCTAGTTACTTGACCTACAGCTCATTGGCACCTCACCAGAGTTCTTGAGGGAGGCTCCTAGTGGGTCACACCAGATTTCACGTTCAGGTTTGTGACCCTTTTTCCCAGGGAGCCTGCCCTTGAAGGATGGTGCAGGTGGAGTTTGGAGTGATAGTACAAGGCTGCCCCATCTGCTTGGGATTGCTCTGGCTGTTGTTGGGGATGCCCTAGGAAGACCTCTGGGGGGGGGGGGGGAGTTCCAAAGAACAAGTTCTGGTTTGCACAAGGGCTGAGGATCTGCCCTTGGCTTATCATGCAGACAGGTTTGGGAATGCAAATTCAGGCTTTGGGAATGCAAATTCAGGTGGCCCCTTGTTGAGGGTGGCGCAGGAGCTTGGCCCTCAATAAGGGAGATAGGTACTTACCCGACAGCTCAGGGTCACCCCACCAGAGCCCTTGAAGGGAAGCTCCTAGGGGTCTCACCAGGTTTCACAGTTCTGATTTGTGGCCCCTTTTCCCAGTGACTATGCCCCTGCAGGATGGTGTGGTGAGGCTTAGAGTGATAGCACAAGCCTGCCCCCTCTGCTTGGGGTTACGCCAGCCCTTGCGGGTGGGGTGGGGGGGTGGAGTAGAGAGCTTGTCACCCTGCAGCTCACTATCAGGGGCTCTGGTGCAGGCCTCTGGGGAGGGGGAGGCAATATCCCACTTCTGGTTTGCACTTCGTTCCTGCTGTGGATCTGTACTTGGATTGAGGTGCAGGCAGGTTTTTGGAATACAAATCCAGGCTTTGGGAATGCAAATTCAGATGGCCCCTTGTTGGGGGTGGTGCAGGATCTTAGCAGGTTAGTTAGCTGCTGGCTTTCTAGCTTGCTGGTGCCTGGCCAAAGATCCTGAAGGGAAGTTTGCAAATGCATACCCCCCTCTTACCAGGCAGCTGCCTGTGGCCTGGGGATTGTGCCCCCCTACCTGGCTCTTATTCCCCAGCGACTCATTTCAATGTCTGTCTAAGGCTGTCTATAGTTTCTCCAGAGGAAAAAGCACTGTTCAGGTCCCTTTTGGGTACAGCTTATAGTTCTTTATGCCCAACTCAAGCTTGGCAGGGTCGTGTCGCCAGTATTTGGGTTAGTGTACTTTCTCCAGCTGTGATGTAAGAATAGAAGTGCTGGACCCTGGGAGATGGTGTCTGGGGACAGTGTGGGATGTTGGCTCGGGACTGGGGCCTCAGAAGCCTGCCTTCCTGATCTCCAGCACTGTGCCACCTTGATCTTCTCCTTCTGGCGTTCATACACTGAGATTCCTTCCCTCCACCAGAGGCCTGGGTGAGTGCCCAAGAACGAGTCCCTGTGCAGTGGCCTTTACAGAGAACGCCCTGGGTTCAGGGAAACTCCCTCCCCTTTCCAGTGGGCAAATTCCCCGTTTATTTTTTGCTTCCAAATGTTATGCAGGCTCTTCTTTCAGGCCCTGGAGTGCTGGGCTGGGGTTCCTGGCATGGGATTGAGACCCCTTTTTTCTCTGCGGAGGTTCTTGCAGCCACAGTATTTCTTCAGCTAAAGCCACTGCCCCTGGGTGCAGGGACCAGCTCTTTCCAGGCCTCTGCCCCTCTTACCAGTCTCTGTAGCTTCTGTTTTTCAATCCTTGGATATAATACTCCTGTGCAGGTGTTTTTCTGTTGTTAATTCAGGTTAATTGCCCTAAGTTTTAGCTGTATCTCTGGTTTGGCGCCGGGAGCAGTTGTACATTACTTTCATGTATTCGGCCACCATCTTCAATCCCCCCCCTCCAAATATTAAAGCTGGCAAATGATGGGATGAAGCTGCCCCGTTAACAGAAATATGGAAATTAGGGATTAAAGCTAATTTGAGAGCAAGAATAATGCCCTTTGCTGTTGAACTGGAAGTGATGCTGAGGAATCGATTGAGAATATCAGTCAGCTGGAGATAAGTATGGACGTATGGGTCTTACTTAATGGGAACTAAATTTCAAGCTAAAAGGATACTTTGTTTATCATGAATTACTTATTGTTATCTTAATATTTTAACAGCTTACAGTATTGTTTCTCAGTATACACTGTTATCAGTGAAGGAAAAAATATGCCTAATGCCTAGTCTATTTCTTTTTTTAAGTACATATATAATATTCTTATGGTCATTAACAGTAGATATTATCTCTGAGTATTACCTTTATCTAATTATACCAAGACAATGAAAATGCAAAAAACAAGGTTTAAGATAAAATGTGCATGGGCAAATTAGTGCAAAGACTGATCCACTTAAGCTATTAATATAAAGACTATGGAGCCTTATTTTCACATGAAATGTTTAGTAGCATCAAAACATCAGGGCGGCATGCAGAGGGCATTCTTCCTCAGCAATGAGGATTATCCTCTGCATTTGGCCACTGCTACAGTTTAGATGTTCGCTGTGATGCCATCTGTTAAGGTTGATTGTGTAGTGACCTTAGGCAGTCTGAAACCTGTTCAATTGAGCCCGTATATAGAGTTCTGGGTGGAAACCAGGAGGACAGATGGTAGGGTTGGAGATGAGGAACTTGTTTGTTACAGCTGATGAAAATCATTCTTCTTGCCAAAGCCATTAAATGTGATATCCTTGGCACAGCATTTCTCAACAAATAGGGTGTCCCACTTGGTGGGTTAGCTGCAGGTGAATTGAAGCATTCAACAGTCTGACTATTTAGGTTTGCCTAGTTCTTTATTTTTACATCCCTGATATCCTAAGATTAAGTCAATGTTCAGCAACAGGACACTTTGTGCTCAGTTAAATACAGCATTTCACATATGTAGTTTTAAAAATACACATGTACAATTCAAAGTACAAACTGGACTATAATTCTGCAGCTAATTAAAATATTTTCAATTGAATGGAGCCAAATAGAGGGAAAAAACCTCTTATAAGAAAACTGAATAAAATTCAAATAAATCAACTAACTTTTCAAATCCATATACGTGTACCATTTAGACTTCTCAATTCCAATTATGTAAGAAAATGTATAAAATTATTTCAGAGGAAACTCATATGTGTATGATCAAACAAGATAATTATTGCAAAATTATTTTTACAACTTGGAAAGCTGAAACTTTTGCTCATCTATAGATAGTCCCTCTCCATATTTCACAGCCCTAAAATGCTCATTTGTAGAATTCACATCTAAGCTCTGTAAACTAAAGAATAATTTTGAAGTATTTTATTAAGCAAAGGACATTTAAAGAGTCAAAATTCAATGTGCAAAAAGTAAACAATATAGACTATATCACTAATCAAATTTTCTGTTTCCTTAGAGGTTTTATCTCTAAGGTAAAAGGTTTAGGTCTGATTATACATATCTTATTTTAAATATAGTTAGGGAAGTAGTATGATTTTTTGGTATAGTGTTTTTGGTCCCTATTTCATTTAATTCTGCTCTAATTTTTACTATTTTCCTTTTTTGCTGACTTTCAGCTGCTTTTGTTCTTCCTTTTCTAGGTCTTTAAGATGTGATGTTAGGTTGCTTGACATTTTTCTTGTTTCTTCACATTAGTCTTTAATGATATAAACGTTCCTCTTATTACTGCTTTTGCTGCATCCCAGAAGTTTTGATATGTTGTATTGTCATTCTCATTTGTCCCTACACATCTTTTGATCTCACCTTTTATTTCTTCTTTCAACCAGTCATTTTTTAGTAGTATGTTGTTTAATCTCAACATATATATGGGTTTCTTTGCTTCCTTTTTGCAGTTGATTTCTAATTTGAAAGCATTGTTGTCAGAGAATGTGCTTGGTATAATTTCAGTCTTCTTGCATTTGTTGAGTCTATGACTGTGTTTTGGTCTGTTTCTCCCTTTAGTTCTGTGGGTTGTTTGCTGTTTTATATATTTTGGTGCTCCCTGGTTGGGTGGATACAGATTAAAAAGTGCTATGTCTTCTTAATGTAGTGTCCCTTTTATCATTATAAATGTCCATCTTTGTCTCTTGTTACCTTTGTTATCTTGAAATCTATTTTGTCAGATATAAGTATGGCTACATCTGCTTTTTTTGTGGATGTTATTTGCTTGGAGAATCACTTTCCACCCTTTCACTTTGAATTTACCTTTGTCTTTGCAGCGTAGATGTCTCTCCTAAAGGAAGCATGTGGTTGGGTTTTGTTTTTTCATCCACTCTGCTACTCTGTGCCTCTTTATTGGTGAATTCAGTCCATTTACATTTAGGGTAATTATTGATGTATGAGGATTTCCTATAGCAATTTTATCTTTTGTTTTTTAGTATCTCCATGCCTCCACTGGTTCTTGTCTTTTGTATTTCTGCTGTTTTTGCTTAGTGGCATTCCATACGTCTCCCTCTGTTTCCTCTTTTTAAAAAAATATGTTTTTATGAATTTCACAGAGAGGAAGGAAGATGGAGAGAGAGAGAAATATCAATAATGAGAGAGAGTCATTGCTCAGCTGCCTCCTACACTCCTCTTACTGGGGATCGAGCCTGCAACCTAGACATGTACCCTAACTGGTAATCAAACAGCGATCTCCTGGATCGTAGGTCTGTGCTCAACCTCTGAGCCATGCCAGACAGGCTGTTTCCTCTTTTTTTAAGTTATGTGTCTCAGTATATAGTTTTCACATCCTTTGTTAAGGTTATTCCTAGGTATTATATTCTTTTGTTGCAATTGCAAATGGAATTTTTTTTTCTCCCCATTTTTCTGAAATTTTATTGTTACTATGTAGGAATGCAGTGGATTTTTATATATCTCAGTTCTGTTTATTTTGTTTTGTTTTTTGGTGAGGTTACCATTAGGTTTATGTAAAAGAAAGTTTCATATATACAGTAGTATTTTTACTTTTGAGTGTATATAATCTCCATCCCCTTTTGCAAATTCAGACATTTATCCCCTCTCCTTTTATATTTGTGTTGTCACAAATTATCCCTATTTACTCTGTGAGTTGTTGGTGATCTTACTCTTAGTTTTGTAATCTTTAGTTCTTTGTTTCATGTAGAATAACCTCCGTGAATATTTCCTGCAGTGGAAGTCTTCTGGTGGTAAATTCCCTTAGCTTCCTTATGTCTAGAAAAGTTTTTATTTATCTTTCATACTAAAAGATAACTTTCCTGGATATATTATTCTTGTCTAGTAATTTCTCTCTTTCAGTTTAAATATTTGGTTCCACTCTCTTCTAGCTTGTAGAGTTTCTGATAATCTAATGGGCTTTCCTTTATAGGTTACTTTCTTGTTTTCCCTGGCTGCCTTGAGAATTCTTTCTTTGTTATTCATTTTTGACAGCATTAATACAATGTGCTTTGGAGAAAGCCTTTTCGGAATGAGGTAATTAGATGTTCTCCTTGCTTTTTTGATTTTAGGATCTAGCTCTTTCCATAGTTTTGGGAAGTTCCCTTCAACTGTTTGAATAGGCTCTATGTTCCCTTCTCCCTTTCTTTTTCTTCTGGTATGCCTATTATTCTTTTTTATCTTTGAGAAAGTATTACAGATGTCCCCTTTTTTTCCCCATTGACCCTTTCTACTCTGCACCCCCCCCTCCCACCCTCCACCCTGCACCCTGCACCCCAGGCCTTCACCACACTATTGTCTGTGTCCATGGGTTATGCATATATGCATATAAATTCTTTGGTTAATCTCTCCCCACCCACCCACTCATCCAGCCTATTATTCTTATATTGCTCTTTCTGATGAAGTCAGTTCTTTCATTTTTTTTTAATGCTCAAGTCTCTCTCTTCCGTCCTCTGTGTCATTTTTAGATTTCTGTCTTCAATATCACTATTTATTTCTTCCATCTGTTCAGCTCTGTTTCCTTTGCTTGCTAGTTTATCCTTTATCTCTTTAACTGAGTTCTTCATTCTCAGAATTTCTATTTGGGTCATTTTAAAAGTTTTGATCTCTTCAGTAAAGTGCTTGTTTTATTCATTGATTTGGTTTCTGGGTTCATTAAACTGTGTGTGTTTTCTTGCATCTCTCTGAGTTTTTTCAGAACTGCAGTCTTGAATTCTCTGTCATTTAAATCATATATTTCCACGTCTTTAAGTTTATTTTCTGGAGATTTTCCATTTTCTTTCTGAGCTGCTTTGCTATCTTGGTTATTCATGGTATTTGATGGATTCCTTCTCTGTTTAGACATCTATGTAAGACTGGCACTTCTCTAGTAGATTGATAAGAAGTTTTTCTATTGTTTTCCAGTAGGTGGCACTGAATTACAAGTTTTTTATTTAGCTCTCTTGCACTGTCCTGGCTTTTCAGATCTCTGCAGGGTGGTGGAAAATGGTCTGTATTCCCTGGGAGGCTGAGCATCTCCTCTGTGTTCTAGTTGTCTTGGTCTCAGGGAACCAACCCCGCAAGGGAATGTGGTGGATGATGAGGTTCCAAATTCATGAAATCCTAGTGACGTTCCCTACAGCCAGATGCCAGCAGCGCAGCTGCAATGTGTGGGGGGCGGAGTGAGCTGGGGGAAATTTGGCCACTTCCTTTATTGCTTTGCTCTCCCAGTAATGGTGACTGGCAGATCTCTATGGCATCCCCTCTGTGTCTCCACCCATCCCTGGGTGTAGTTGCAGAGTATGCTTGTTGCTCAGGGGAGAAGTATTTCTGTAGTGTTTGTTCTCAGCTTTGCAGATAATATGCTCTGCAACCTGATACACTGCTATAGCTTCTGGGGCCTGCTGGTAGCTCAGGGAAGGTGAGGGTTATGGGAGGTGGCAAGGCTCTGTGGCTTTGTTTCTGTCTGGAATGAAGATTGCCAGACAATTGTGGCCACACCTCTACACTTCCTCCCTGCCCAGGTCACTGGGCTCAGCTGCAGCTTGAACTGCCGACTCCTGCAGGAATTCTCTGTTCCTCCTGGCTGAAGGGGGTGTCATAAGCAACTTGATTTCTCCCCTCTCAGAACTGAGCCCCTCAGTGAGCTCCAGGTTGCAGAATCCAAGCTGTAGGGCTGCCTGTCTTTTTTTTTGTTTTTTGCCTTTTTGCCTTTTCGCCTCTTCGCCTCTTCGCCTCTTCGCCTCTTCGCCTCTTCTCCCTTTCGCCTCTTCTCCCTTCTCACCTTCCCAGTTCACTCCCACTTGGCCACCTTCAGATGTTTCAACGCACAGATCTTAGATATGTTTGTGTATGGAGCAGGGAATCCTTACTTAAATGATAGCTGTTTAAATTGTTGAAACTTCAAGTGGAGAGCCAAGGGGGATCTTTCATGCTATGATTTCTCGGACTTCACTGCCAAAATATCCCAGTTTTAATTTTTTTTAGGAACCTCCCTACTGTTTTTCATAGTGGCTGCATCAGTCTGCATTCCCACCAACAGTGCACAAAGGTTCCCTTTCCTCACACCCTTGCCAATATTTGTTATTTGTTGTGTTATTGATGATAGCCATTCTGACAGGTGTTATCTCAGGTGGTTTTAATTTGCATTTCTCTGATGATTAGTGACATTGAGCATCTTTTAATATGTCTCTTGGCCATCTGTATGTCCTCTTTGAAGAAGTGTCTATTCAGGTCCTTTGCCCATTTTTCAATTGGACTGTTTGTTGTTTTTTGGTGTTGAGATGTATGAATGCTTTATAAATTTTGGATAATAACTCCTTCAGTAAGTTCAAAAAGAGATATTTGTTAGAATCTCACATATTAGGCCCTCTCTTTAAACTCCTGAATGAGCCTGTTCCTTCTCTTAGGAAAGGGTCTGTGATTGCATAGAATTTGGCATTGATGTGGGTTTTTTCAAAAAATCTTAATCTTGCACAGGCATAATTGAAAGAAGGCAATTTTGTAATAATTTTCCATCTGTTTATGGATTTTGTAATCTGTACTGAGTAAGGAAGATAGATAGGCATAGAGAACACTTCCAAGTTATTTTGTCTCCCACGATTACTGTAGAAACCTAAACTAAATAATGTGGCATTCCCTCTTTGACTGCCCTTAACAGGCAACATTCATGGGAAGGCCAGATGTTAACATGAATATTTGTAATACATATGTGAAAGATGTAAGTACAATCAATATAGAGCAGGGTTCAGAATCTATTCAAACCAGTGTGCTTAAACAACTGCTAAAGATTCAGGTGAAAAAGATTCCAATAGATCCAATATTTGCATCCCACTCCCTGCTTTCCTTTACTGTGCAGCTCCTCAGATCCTGCTCTATAGGTCATGGGTTCTGTCATTATCTTAAGGAATAGCAGGAAAACAAACTGTCAGAGTTAGAAAAAGATGCTCTGGGCAGACATCCCTCTGGGATCATAAGGCCCTGCCTCTAAGGCACACTGGTTTGGAGTACAACCTCAATTTCAACAACCTAGATTTCAACTCTTACTCTGACCTGAGTCAGCACTTCCATCTAAGCTACCCCATTAGTGGGGTCCTTACATTTTACTCTTAGTGCCAGCACTCATTTTCAGGCAGTTTCCTTATTCTCCTTACCTGATTCTTTCATATCTCGCTCTGGTTTAATTTATATCCAATTTCTTGAAATGTCATATTTAGATGATATTCTCTGGCTTCTGGCTGGAATATATGATTTGTCCTCTTAAATTGATTTAATCATTTACGTGTGTTTTAAACACATGAGCTTCTTGGGGAATTGGGAAAATTCCCCCATTCACCCTTTCCTTAATTCTTTTGGCTAGACTATTAAAAAAATGACACAATACTAGATTAACAGGAGAAGAAAACAAGGAATTTAATATGTGCACATGGGAGAATCACAATGATGCTCAGGGCATAAAAGGAGGCTCAATAAAGTGATTGAACTAGGCATATTTTTATACTTTTTAGATAAAGAAACAATTTGTGAGAAGTTTACAGGCCAAAGAATTTTAGTACTCATTAGAAAGGAATCTAAGCAGGTCTGTATATTCATTAAAGGGGAATATAAACAAAGTTGGGCTTGGATAGCAAATTAGTGAAGGCATTATGGGGTTTGCTCTATGCTTTTTTGACTCTGGATTTTATAACTCTTGTGATAAGTTTATTTCTTATGCCTTCAGGAGGGGGAGAGGACCTATCAAGGACAGTTTCACATTAACCCATTTTCTGTTGTTTGAGGGTCATCTCAGCTGCACCAGTTGTGCCAACAAGTCCTCGGAAGGTCTGACTTGTGGATGGTACTCGGGCACAGTTTTATTTCTGGTGTAGAGCCTGAAACTACTTGGATATTTGGTTGCACAGGCAATGAAATGGTGATTATACAGCACAGATTATAAATCTTGACTGTCTGCATTTGAATTCAGTCTCTGCCAGTTATTTAACTTTGTGGACTTGGGCAAGTTGTTAAACCTCTCTCTCTCTGTTTTATTTTCCATATTTGTGAAATGGGGGTGATAACTATCTAATTGATTTATAAGGATTAAATGAGTCTATTTACACACATATATATGTATACATCTGTATCAGTGTCTAGCACATAGTAAATGTCACGCATTTACTATGTTTATCATTCCCACTGGAAGTTGATTTAACAGAACATGTGGACTTGTACTTTCAGCTCCAACATGTGCAAAGAGCTTGGAAGAAATACAAAACACATAAACATGCTCACATACACACACACCACCTAGGCATATCATATTCAGTACGCAGAAGAGCAGAAACAAAAAGAAAATATTGAGGGTAGCCAAGGCAAAACAACGTATTTAACCATAGAGAAAGGAGAATTAGAATTACATCAGACTTCCCTTCAGAAATCATGCAAGCAAGAAAAGAATACAGTGATGTATTTAAAGTACTGAAAGTCAAAGCAAAACAAAACAAAACACATCCTAGAATGCTGTACTTAGTGAAATTACCTTGCAAAAGTGGAGAGACTCTCTTTTAAAAACAAAAACTGGGGCAATTAATCATTAACAGGCTTAACCTGAAAGTAATATTAAAAGAAGTACTTCAGGGAGAAGAAAAATTATACAAATCAGAAATTTGAATCTAAGTAAAAGGAAGAGGGTCAGAGAATAAATAAAGATAAAATACAGTATTTCATTTTTCTTATTCTTGATCTTATCTAAAACACAACTGTTTAAGTCAATAATTGTTGCAATGTGTTGGGTTATATGGATAAGTGCAGTGCAATGAATGATGGCAGTGTCACAAGGGACAGGAGGGTGGAATTGGGATACTCTTTTATAAAGTACACACACTGTATGTGAAGTTATAAAGTACATTTGAAGGTGGGCCTAAATAATTTAAGATGCATATTGTAAACTCAAGGAAGACAAAAAATGAAAAATATAAATGGCATACTAAGAGAGCAAATATGATTGAATCATATTAAACTCAATTAAAATGAGGTAAGAAAAAATGAAAAAAACAAATACAACAAATAGAAAACAGTCTCTAGACGGTAGGCATTAATCTGACTATTTTAATAAGCACTGTAAATATTAGTGATCTAAATGCAGCCATTAAAACACATATTCTCTTCTTGTATAAGTGGGTTCTCTACAAAGAGTAACAAAAATCAATTTTAAACTCTAATAGGTTAAAAGTAAAGGTATGATAAAGACATAGCATGTTAATACTAATCAGAAGGGGAGGATGTGCTTTTATTGTTACCTTACCCGGCACTCTACATGTACACCTTTTTCCTGTAATGTACGTGTAGAAAAGTTACTGAGGTACCTGTTATCTTTGAAGCTACTCTCCCTCCTTTCCTTTTTTAAAATAACATCATCATTATTACTCACAGTGGGTTGTCTGATCTCCTTCTGAGAATTCCCACATTTTTCTTAAGCTTAAAATTTCTGCCTTCTTGAAGTCAGATTTCACTACTTCCCATAGGTAAACTAGCTAGAAGTTTGAATAACCATGATTTCAGTGATAGTCAACAGTGTGACATGGCTGTCAAAAGACAGCTAATGCATTATTAGGTTTTATTAATAGAAATGTTCAGAATAAAGAAGGAAATAGTTCTACTGTTTTGTGCATTAATTATACATCATGTGGAATATCATTTTCAGTTCTTGGGCATTACGTTTAAGAGGCCATAGGTGTGCAAACATATTTTATGATGGGTGACCAAGATCTTGAAGCTATTTAAATGAGGACATTTTGTTATTAAAAACTAAAATATTATAGGGAATAAGTATTAAATGTCTAAATAAAATGGAATGAACTGGCATTCTGGAATAGCAGTTATACTCAGATAGTTGTGATAAGGGAGGAGGCTTCATCTCAGAATAAGGACAGATTTCCTTATAATTTTAACTGCCTGACTATGGAACAGACTATATTCTGAAATAATCATGAGCAACCTGTCATTGGACGCATCCAGAGAATGAATGCCAACATGCCTGGGATATCGCCATACCTGTCTCTGCTGCATTGTAGAATTTGAGCTGGATGATCTCAAAGGTCTGCCAGCTCTGTGGTTCTACTTAAAAAGCCTTTGAAAGTTGGCTTTGATTCTTTACTAAGTTAACTTGGGATTTCCTACAGCACATATGTCTGTATATAATGTTTACATATCTTAGAATTATCTTTACTTGGATATAGGAACATACTCATCTCTAAAACTTTATACACTTATTTTTTATACTAAGCCTTATATGCTAAAACTATGCTTGATAACAAGTATCTTGGAAGATAAACATCAAATCATTACTTTTTCTATTTTTTGTTTTTTACTTATTTTGACAATTTTGGCAATATATACATATTATATAATTCAATTTCAGTGGAATGCTTAATTTATTACTGTATTTTTAAATCTTGTTGAAAATATTACAGATGTCCCCTTTTTACCCCCATTGATCTCCTTTACCCCACGTCCACCCCACCCCCAGGCCTTCCCCACAGCAATGTTTGTGTCCATGGGTTATGTTTTGAAACATATAAGTTCTTTGATTCTTTTATGGCATGCTCTAAAATTCTGTAGTTATATATTTAACTATTTTATTGATTTAATTACTTACATAATTATATTCTTAATATTTTTCAACTGAATTTACATTTGACAATTATTTCCATTGTGTTTATTTTCTTATTATTTGAGGAATCATTCATTATTTTAGGAAACTTTATTTTCTTTTTTGAACATTTTAAAAAAATTACAGCTGACATTCAGTATTTCAGGTGTACAGCATAGTGGTTAGACATTTACATAACTTACAAAGTGAGCCCCCCCAGTTAGTGTAGTACCCACCTGGCACAATACATTGTTATTACAACATTATTGACTGTATTCCCTGTGACTATTTGGTAATGGCCAATTTGTACTTCTTAATTTCTTCACTTTTTTCAAATAGATGCCCACATCCTTCCCATCGGGCAACCATCAGAATGTGCTGTGTATATATGAGTCTGTTTCTGTTTTGTTCATTTATTTTGATTTTTTAGATTCTACATATAAATGATATATATGTTTTCATTTTTCTGTTTGATTGATCACTTTATCATTATGAAATGCCCTTCTTTGTCACAGCCCCGTTTTAAAGTTTATTTTGTGTGATATAAGTATTACACCCCCAGCTGTTTTTGTTCCCATTTGCATGAAATATCTTGTTTTAATCTCTTCATTTTCAGTCTGCGTGTGTCTTTCAATCTGAAGTGGTTTGTCGTAGGCAGCACATGTATGTGTCTTGTACGGGTCTTGTTTTCTTATCCATTCAGCCACCCTACGCCTTTTGTTGGGGCACTTAGTCCATTTACATTTCAGTAATTATTGACAGGTATGTAGTTATAACCATTTTATTGTTTCCTGATTGTTTTTTAGTTCTCTCTTTCTTTCTCATTCCCTTGCTCTCTTCTATTGTATGTTGACTTTGGGTTACTTTCCCATTATTTTTTGTCTATCTCATATAGATTTTTTGCTTGTGGTTACTATATGCTTCAGATATGCCAAGCTATATTTATAGCAGTCTATTTTAAGTTGGTGGTTGCTTAAGTTGAAACACATTCTAAAGTCGCTAGTATTTTTCACCCCCTCCATGTTTTTGTCATTATTTTTTGCTGCTTCTGTGTGTTTGTATCTGTTAGTTTACTGTAATTGCACATGATCTTCCTACTTTTGTCTTTTAACATTTGTACTGCATTTATTATGTTTGTCAGTGAGAATTTTTGTTTCCTATATTTTCTTGTTCTTTTCTTTTTTACTTAAAGAAATCCCTATAACATTTCTTGTAATGCTCAATTAGTGGGGATGAAAACCTTTAATTTTCCTGTGCAAGGAAATGCTTCATCTCTCCTTCAGCTCTATAAACGGTAGCCTTGCTGGGTAACCTTGATTGTAGGTCCTTGCTTTTCATCACTTTGAATATTTTGTGCCACTCCCTTCTGGCCTGCAAAGTTTCTGCTGAAATATCAGCTGATAGTGTCATGGGAGTTTCCTTGTACATAACTGATATTCTCTTGCTCCTTTTGAGGTACTCTTTTTGTCTTTAACCACTGGCATTTGAATTCTGATGTGTCCTCATGTGGGCCTCTTTGGGTTCACCTTGTTTGGGGCTCTTTGCACTTCCTGGGTTTGTATGTCTATTTCCTTCCCCAGGTTAGGGAAGATTTCTATCATTATTTCTTCAAATAGATTTTTCAATTCCTTGCTCTCTCTCTTCTGGTACCCCTATGATGCAAATGCTGTTATGCTTGATTTTGTCCCAGAGGCCCCTTAAACTATCCTTATTTTTTAAATTCCTTTTTTGTTGTTGCTGTCTGTCCAATCAGGTGTTTTCTGCTACCTTGTCTTCCAAAATGGTAATTCAGTTGTCTGCTTTATTTAATCTGCTGTTGATTCCCTCTAATGTAGTCTTTATATCAGTTATTATGTTCTTCCTTCCTGGTTTCTCTCTCTTTGTGTAAGTTCTCACTGAGTTTATCTATTCTTCCCTTAAGTTTAATGAGCATCCTTATAGCCAGTGTTTTGAACTCTGTATCTGGTAGATTGCTTGTCTCCATTTCATTCCGTGTTGGGTTTTTAAAAATTTATTCTGTTCTTTCGTTTTGGGGTATGTTTCTTTGTATCTTCGTTTTGGCTGACTCCTTGTGTTTATTTCTGTGTATTAGGTAGATATGCTACATCTCCCTGTCTTGACAGAGTGACCTTCTGTAGTAGATGTCCCATGAGACCTGGATGTGCAGTTTCCTTGGTAACCTGAGCCGGGTGTTCCAGGGTGTCCTTTGTGTGGGTTTTGTGTGTCATCTTGTTGTAGTTGAGCCTTGATTGTTGTTGGCACATCAGTGGGTGGAACTGAGCTTCAAGATGAATCAGTGTGAGGACTGGTGGTGACTTTCGCAGACCAGCTGTTGTACTGGAGCTGACCCCCAGGAGCAGGAATCACTTTAGCTGGGCTCTGATAGCAGCTGAGTCTGCCGATGTGGTGCTCTTGTGTGGTCGGAAGCTCCCACTGGGTATGTTGGTCCTGGAGCCCCTTGGGAGGGGCTACGTTGCAGGCTAAGGTCAGTTGCCATTTGTGCCTGGCTTGGAGCCACTTGGTGGGAACTGGGAAGTAACCTGTGGTGGTTTGGTGTTTGGGAGGGGCTATGCTGTGAACAAAGACCAGCTGCTCTTAGTGCCAAGCGTGGGGTCCCTCAGAAAGAGGCACAGAGCATGCTGAGACAAGTCACTGCTTACCTGGGGTTTGTGGGCCTTTGAGAGCTTTTAGGAAAATCAGAGCCAGGATGCTCATGCTGAAAAGTTGCTGGAAGAGGTTTGGGTTGTGCGGGGCAGGGTCTCAAAGAACCACCAATGGGAAGCTAACGGTGTTAGCCAGGTTAATGGAGAGGAGCTCAGGTTTGGTGCCAGCCTGCACCAGGCTGGCTTGGTGGGAGGGGAGATCAACAAAGGAGCAATTGCACCTGCTGGCACTTTTGTCCCTGGAGAGATCTGCTCCTCTAGGCCTGCCCTGAAGCTAGTCAATTTAGTTCTTCCATACAGCCTGTGCTTTTCAAGCTGCCGCCCGCGGAGGACCCTTGAGAGCAATGCCTGGGACTCCAGAAGCCTTCCAACTCACTCGAGTGTAATCCCCACTGCTTTTAACAGTAAGATGGTATGGGGATAACATCTTCTTTCTGGCACTGGGTGTGAAGCTAGGACCCATCACTCCTCGGAGGACCTCCACAGCCCAAATATCCCTCCCAATTCTTAATCATCACAGCAGGGGGGTGGGACCCGCCCATTATGTGTCTTCATCATCATGGCTTCTTTACATCCTGAGTTACAGGACTTCTGTCCATGTAGTCTTCAGGTGGTTCTCAATGATGGTTCTATAATTTAGTTGTAATTTTGATGTGGTTGTGGAGGGAAGGCAATCATAACATTTACCTGCTCCACCATCTTGATCTAAGGCCTGTATAATTTTTTATTGCAGTATTTCATTCTCCCGAAGATCTAGAGATAAATGTTCACAAGAGAAAAGACTAAAGTAGGCAATGCTAGCTCACGACTAGAAGATCATTATTTACAAGACCAGTGGGAAATAGGACTACACTCTGTTCTGCCTCTAGTCTGGTTAGTTTACTCACCTAGTTGCCTAGAAATAAAAGTCCCCAAGGAGATCTTGGATGAAACCAAATATTGTAAAAATTTGAATATAGTTAGAGAGAAACTTTGTGGAGATAAAGGTGCATAAACTTTAGTTCTCCTCTGCTAGGTCCTTCCTCAAGTATCTAAATAGAGGAACAAAGAAAAATAAGTGAGAGTAACAGATTTAGAAGACTGTAAAAGACAGATTTGTAAAGAATAGTCGACTGCCAGAGTATTGGTAATTAACGTACCCATGTATGGTACAGCAGACCTCACTGAACATTGCTGATAGGTTTTTTAAACTGTAGTGAAATGACACATGACAAAGCCAATTTTACCACAGGCTAATTGAGTTAAGTTAAATTGCTATGGCATCTCATCAATATTATAATGAAATAACAATGAACAAAATTATATTATTTAAGGCCATATGATATTAAAATTTTATTTCAATTTGACCAAATATAAATTGAAAAGTAGAAATATTATTTAATAATTTCTTTTTTTTACTTCCAAATCAAACTGAAAATTTTGCCCCTATTCTAAAAAGTCATTTAGATCTTAGTTTCAAATTGCATTATGTAGTGCTGAAATAGGTCCTTTGTCATTTACTTTAATCATTAAAACTAGCATTTTACAACATTGGATACATGCAAACAGGGATAGGACCTTAGCACTGTGATTTTCTAAAAGATAACTGCACAGAATTTTTTTTTTAAGAATTACTCTAATTCAAACTTATGTTGATCAAGCCATCCGCAACTAAACTTTATACAGTCTTCTCCCTGACTCTAGACCATGAAAAACCTAGGTAATGTCTTTTTAAAAGCCTCTTGCCAGCTTTACAACCCAGGAATGTCTTTCTCAAGGACCTGGGAGCCATCACTTTAAAATATAATCATCAAGGAAGATAGCTCCCTTATCTCCCAGTCTCTGTTGGGAGGGTAGGAGTCTATCTTCACTGGATGCCAATTAGCCTACACAGATGGCCTAATCCCAGAGGAAAATATTTGCAAATTTGGTACTAACTCAATGTGCTTGACATAATCCACTGATTAACTTCCTTCCTAACGTCCTCTAATACTTGCCCAGTAGTTCAGAGTTGTGTTCAGACTGCATTCTGGCCACTGTTCTGTGTTGCAGTAGCTTTGAATAAAGTCTTGGTCTGATCCAATTTTTTTCTTTGACCTTGGCAGCTCAGTAACTTTCAACTATAGCCCTATTTTTATTTTATAGATATTAACTTAGCAACATATACAATTTGCCTGGTCTATATAACCATTTCTCTTCTTTTCTTCTTTATTTTAAGTCATTACCAAACAAACAACAAGAAAAATGAGAAACAGAAACTCCATAATTTATGAAATCAGGAAACAGCTATAACTATTAAACTTAAAATATATTTAAAAAAACTTCTAACTACGATAATATTCGACAGAAATAAGGAAGGCACTCAGAAAAGTTGTCAGTGGCTGAATACCTAAGGCAAGTACTCTGGGGGCAAAACTAAAGTTCATTAGCTGAAATAATAAAAGTGTATGTGTGCGACCTAGAGTATATTTGCATATGTGCCATATACACACAAAACCCTGGACCATGCCAGACTTTACTGTGAGTCAAAGACCCTGCCTTATTTGGCCTTCAGCAGAATTGTTCCCATCCTGCCCACCCCCAAACATTCTCCATAATATATATTTTAAACAGAAAATGTAAGTAGCAGAATGGTCTCTTTGGTATAAAATAATTTTCACCAATTAAGTTAAAAGCAGCTATATATTTTTAATAGATAATCTTTAAGTATGCATTAAAAATTAACCTCAACTCTACTATTTAAAGTCTGCACTTGGGGACATTGTTTTATTTCTGGTAAACAACGTCACAATTGGAAAATGGGTTGGCTGTCTTGGGCAAATGGGATTTTCAAAGCTCAGTCTCACTATTGATAACTACCAGACTTAGTCATACATATGTAAAAATACTTTTGCAAAAGATATTTAAAGCATTAATGTAACTTTCAGTGTCACTCAAAACATTAAAAAACTTTTAGTGAATAATTTCAAACATCTCTCTGCATCACACATTATTAAACCATTTAATCTATATGTAATATAGCAGACTACAGTTTGTGACTCTAATTCATCAAGTAAAACTTTGAACTGCCTGTGGTAGTTAATTGCTATAATCAGGAAGCAGTAATTTAATATATATAATGCAGTTCCCAATGAATGATGCCCAATTAATATTTTAAGTAAATGTCTTTGTAAAATGTCACCAACTCAGATTTAAGGTAACAATATATAATGCAAGAACTTTGTTGGTGTCAGGATTACTAATATTAAATAGACTACATGAAAATTTTAAGATGTGTCATAACAAAATAAAAAGATAGAAACTTTCATTATTCTCACAAATTGTCTAGTCAGTTAACTATATGCAGTTTGTATCTAGAGTGTTTTAAGTTGTGAAAGTAAAGAATTTGTGAGTCAGTGTTTTTATACGACTTGGTCTTGATGTTCTTAAACCCATCTTCCATAAGTTAAGTCATAGCATATCTAGTTAGATATATATTTGCATATGCTTGTTCATCCTTTATTCAAGAGACTATCATTTGTAAAGTAATTGTTTAAAAAAGATTCTCATGCTAGGATGTCAGTATCTTGGTGAAATAAGAAGGCCCTATTGTATCTCCCCTTAAATTTACAAGTCAGGCAAATATAATTCAACAAAGGATCCACTGCTTAACATACAAACACATGTGAGAGACCCAGGTATCAGTACATATGAAGGTGGGCATATCGGAATGAGTAAGGGAGGCAGGCTGGGGAAGGACAGACGTGGCTGCAGATGCAGTTAGGCACCTGTCTTGGCACCAGATGACATGATAGTGGTGGAGAAGGTGAGCTGCAGTCCTCATAATGTGGCTCAGAGGGTAGGAGGGGAAGAAGCAACATCCCTGGTCTTAATAAAAGACTGAAATCATACCAAGCATATTTTCTGACTCCAACAGTTTGAAACTGAAAATCAGCTACAAGAAGAAAGCTGGGGAAACCACACATATGCAGAGGTTAAAAAACATGCTAGTAAACAACTGTTGGGTCAAAGAAGAAACAGATCAAAAGATACATAGAGGAAAATTAAAATATGACATACCAAAATGTGTTGGATGCAGAAAAGTGGTATTAAGAGGGAAGTTTATAGCATTACAGGCCTGCCTCAAGAGACAAGAAAAATCTCAAGTGAACAATCCAACATACAGTCTGAAGAACTCAGCCACTAAAAAAGAATGAAATCTTATGATTTATGACAGCATGGATGGACCTAGAAGGTATTATGCTAAGTGAAATAAGTCAGACAGAGAAAGACAAATACAATGTGATTTCACTTATATGTGGAATCTAAAGAACAAAATAAAATAGAAACAGACTCAGGTACAAAGAACAGACTGATGGTTGACAGGGGAGGATGTTTTGGGTGAAAAAGTTGAAGGGTTTAAGAAGTACAGATTTGTAATTTAAAAAATAGTCATGGGGATATAAAGTACAGCATAAGGAATATAATCAACAATATAATAACTATATATGGGGCCAGGTGTATACTTATATTATAGGGGAGAACACTTTGTAAAGTATACAATTGTCTAACCACCACTATGTTATACACCTGAAAGTAAACTGTAATTAAAAAATAAAATAAACAAATCCCAAAGTCAGTAGAAGGAAGGAAATATCAGAGAGAAAATAAGTGCAATAGAGAACAAAAGTATAATAGAAAAATGGATCAAAGGTCTTATGCTTTGAAAAAATAAACAAAAGAAACAAACTTCTGGGCTGACTCACAATGGAAAAAAGAGAGAAGACTCAACTAAAATTAGATATTCAATGGGGAGGTACATCTGGTCAAGACGGTGGAGTAGGTGAACTCTGTGCTCACCTCCTGCAACAACCAAATCATAGTACAGCCACCCTTGATAACCACCTGCAGACTAGCTGAACAGAACTCATAACTAAGGCTATAAAGAAGATGCCACTTCAAGACTGGTAGAAATAGTGGGGACAAGAGTGGGGGGATGTGGGGTCTGGTCCCACATCCATGTGCAGTGCTTAAGAGTTGGGAGGGATATCTCGGCTGCAGAGGCCTCCTTAGAAACAAGTGTTCCTAGACCTATACCTGGCTCCTAAGCCTGTAGCATCAGTCCCCACAAATTCTGGCTGTGAAAATCAGTGGGTCTTTATCTGAGTGAGGGAGGGTGCTGTAGACATAAGTGTCCTGTTAAGTAGCCCAAGCACAGATTTACTTGATCACAGACGGTCCTTGAGGTCATTAGGCTAAGTGAAATAAGTCAGGGAAATCTCACTTTATGATCTCGCTGATATGTTGAATCTAAAACAATAACAACAAGCTCACAGATACAGATCACAGATTACAGATTGGTAGTTGCCAGAAGAGAGGGCAGGGGTGGGTAGAATGGGTGAAAGGGGTCAAAGAGTACTTTCCCAGTTATAAAATAAGTCAGTCATGGTGATGTAATGTACAGCATGGTGACTATAGTTAATCATAGTGTATATTCATATTGTATATTTGAAAGATGTTAAGAAAAAATTTTTGTAACTATGTATGATGATGGATGGTAAATAGACATATTGTGGTGATTGTTGTGCAATGTATACAAACATCAAATTATTACATTGTACGCCTGAAAATATGTCATATGGTAATTATACCTCAATGAATAAAATATAAACAAGAGCCAGCAAATAAAAAAACATGTAGAAATAATAAAGATACCTATTTTTCATTTAGCTTTTGCATTTCTTATGACAATAATAAGACACTAACATATTTGAAGAGCCTGATAGAATTTACTATGTTTCTATATAGTGATAAATCTTTCCTAGGCATTAATTATTAATATGTGTCTATATGCCAGGAAACATAAATATAGCAAAAAGAAATATGAAAGGAAATGTTATATGTAAAACCAAAATTATGTAGCTGTGCATTCTTCCAGAGGGACTGAAAAGATTCCATCATGAGGTCTCATATGGAATTGACATAAGGCTTCCATGTGGCAGACTTTCAGACAGAAGTTTGAAGGGGAGGTAGAGGTATTAATTTGTGGAAGAGGGAGATAAAAATGGGTGGTGGTAAGGCTTTTTGGCAAAAAAATACATTTATTTACTAGATAAAAACTTGTGCTGGAGTTTGTGGTGAGAGGCTACATTATAATATTGTAAGTTTATATATTTGCCTAATGTGCATTTGACTGAAATGCTGTATGTACTTTATGCTTTCATATTTATTTTCATCCCCATTGAGAGGTTCTTTCACGGCTGACACAGTCTGTTTGAGAACTAATTTTCTGTTTTTAGGAAACAAACCATGTAAGTCCAACTCTAAACAATAGTGTAGAATTATTATTGTCTTTGTTTAAAATAAAGTTGGAGCTAAAATTTCTGTTTAGCTTTTCAGCCTTTCAGATTTTCAGTTGCTTTCTCCTGTGCACTTGTGGGCACCTATGCGTATTTCAAAAGTCAGTCAAGAATTTGAGTCAAGAGTTTATATGTCAATTTTGGACCTCTATTTCCTGAACTTTCTTAATCTCTGAGCATTTTCCTCCTCAATTTCTAGCCTTCTAGCAGCCCCAAATTCTCCCCTGATGCCCCAGACCAAAAAGACTGGAGTTTTGTGCTTGGGTTTAGCCGCCCCACTCCATGTGAACTGAGGAGTGCCCTCTGAACTATATAAATATAGCTCTCACCTTGCTTTGTTTGTTCTTTCAAAGGTCAGATCAACTCCAATATCTGCCAGTATTTAGTTGCTCTGCAATGCCTTCAAGCAGTTGAGTTTTAAAATATTTTGTCTAGTTTATAGTTGTTATGAGAGAGAGGTTTAGTCTAATATAACCTATTCTTTTATTGCCAGAACCTGAAATGGTTTTTAACTTTGAAAATATTATACAATTGCCCTCTGAATTCTACTTGTGCTAATGAGCAATACAGTTCAGTCTAATTATCATTTTTATAGGTAAGTTCTGATTGCTTTTTAATTGTTCTCATTTTCATCGGTTTTCTTCAATTTCCCTATAATGTGTCTATGTGAGAATTCTTCTTTTTATACCCTAAAGTATTTCTTCTTAATAAAAATAATTAGGTAGACCAAGCTGGTGTGTCTCAGTGGTTGAGCATCAACCCATGAACCAGGAGGTCATGGGCTCAATTCCCGGTCAGGGCACATGCCCGAGTTGTGGGTTTGATCCCCAGTAGGGGGTGTGCAGGAGGCAGCCGATCATTGCTGTTTCTCTCTCATTGATGTTTCTATGTCTTCCTCTCTCTCTAAAATAAATAATATATTTTAAAATAATATGTTGTTTGTAATTTTTGACTGTGAATTCATCATCAGAGTGGTAATTTTTATTAAAATAGTATGGTTTCTGTGTTCTAGTGGCACCCTGTATGACTGTTTATTTGCTACTGCCAGGGTCCTCTTTTTACTCCATTTCTGAACTAGTTGTAAATTAATTTATTTGCTTGGAATAATTGAAAAATGCCTCCTAGCTATAAGCAAGCATGAGAGTTTCAATTGTGCCTTGCACCGTTGATAGAGGGAAATTTCTCTTTTGTTTTAAAATACTAGCTCTTTACTCCTGAGGGTGTGCCAAGTTCACTAGCACCATAACCTTACAGGTCCAGTCTCTACCCAATTTTCTCACTTTTAGTCTTCCTAATCCTGTTTCTCCTCTGATTCTTGGCAATTCCTGTTTGTCGAGTTCACATTTGGTGATGTATTTTTAAAATACATTTTATGAGTGTGAAACTTGAGGAGAATGTTTCCTCATCAAAATTATGTAAAAATCCCCATCAGCAGGTCAGTGATCTGTTTAGCTCACTGAAGCTGTAGCCTTCGCCACGTACCCTCGGCACAATATGCTGCAGTCACACGAAACTTCTCATTTCAAAAACGTCGTGAACATTCTTTCTTTTATGATTTTATACATGCACTTACTCTCCTTTAATTGCTTTCTTTAATTACCTTTCCTATATTCTTCCTGGATAACTCATATGTATCATTAAATGCCAACTGAAAAGTCTTCTCTGTGGAGGCATCATTGACTCTCCCAAGCAGAATTAATTGCCCTCTACCTGGCATTTTTGTACTTGCCCTCTGAATCAGACTGTCTTCACCCTAAGAGCAGAAGGGAAATATTACGCTTTGCTCCATAACTGCTCATCAGTTACTCAATAAATAATGAATAAAAAATGAAAGTGAAATTTAAAACTGTAAGTATATTTTTTAAGAAATATTAGAAATATCTCCCTTTCCTTAAATTGTAACTATTATATAATGTAATTCAAAGAAAGTATGTTCTTTGCTATATTCTAAATGTTGCCATGTTTACCTTTGTCTTTCTAGAAATTATAGGCATGAATTAACTCTCAAATATGAACTCAAACATTAAGTAAAGGGTAAGATTTCCATATCTCCCCAGAACTAAAGAAAAGAGATAGTTACTGATTATTCTACCTTTGTACTTGTATTGCACAAATACACTAAAGAGAATTACAACTCTAATTTTGTCAACTGCTTTTTTTTTTAATAATCTTTTTTTTAAAAAAATATGTTTTTATTGATTTCAGAGAGAGGAAGGGACAGGGAGAGAGAGACGGAAACATCAATAATGAGAAAGTCATTAGTCGTCTGCCTCCTGCACACCCCCCTACCAGGGATTGAGCCCCCAACCCGGGCATGTGCCCTGACTGGGAATCGAACCATGATCTCCTGGATCCTAGGTCAATGCTCAACCACTGAGCAACGCCAGCTGGGCTCAACTGCTTTCACATTCCGATATTAGCAAAATTAAATGGATAATTTTAAAAATCCCAAAGATTTAAATTTGGATGCAATTAAATTCACAGAATTAGGACAGATTGTCCCCAAATATAGAGACACAGTATATAGCTTACCAATGTACTAGGGTTCCCCTTTCTCCACACCCTCGCCGGCACTTGATTTTTGTTGATGTGTTGATGGAGCCATTCTGACAGGTATGAAGTGATACCTCATTGTGGTTTCAATTTGCATCTCTCTGGTGATTAATGACTTTGAGCATTTTTTCATATGTCTCTTGGCCATCCGTATGTCGTCTTTGGAGAGGTGTGTATTTAGGTCCTCAAAAATAAAAATAGAACTACCATGTGAATCAGTAATTCCACTTTAGGTGAAGAAAATTTGAACACCAACTCAAAAAAATATATGTACCCCCATCTTCACTATAGCGCTATTTACAATATCTAAGTCCAGAAAACAACCTCAGTCTCCATCAATGGATAATAAATGGACACATAAAGTGGAGTATGTATACACAATGGAATATTACTCAGCCATATAAAAGAATGAAAACTTGCCATTTGTGACCACATGGATGGACCTTTTGGTCATTATACTAAGTGAAATAAGTCAGACAGAGAAACCTCACCTTATGATCTCATTTTATGTGGAATCTAAAACACCAAGTTCATAGAAACAGGTAACAGACTGGTGGTTGGCAGAAGTGAGTTTGGGGGGTGAGAGGGTGAGTGAAATAGGTGAAGGTGGTCAAAAGATACACACTGCCAGTTATAAAATAAATAAGTCCTGGGATGTAATGTACGTCAGAGTGACTACAGTTAACAATAACATTCGGAAGTTGCTGAGAGTAGGTCTTAAAAGTTCTTATCAAAAGAAAAACATTTTGTAACTATTGATGGTGATGAATGCTAACTAAAATTATTGTGGTCACCATTTCAGAATATATACAAATATTGAATCATGATGTACACCTGAAACTAATATTATGTTATATGTCAATTATATCTCAATAAAAAGACATTTTTAACACAGACATGAAAGATAATTAAATAATTGTTTTACATTTAATGTAAGTATGACGCCAGATAAATGTCTACCATTTTAGTATTTGTTTTCTGCTTGGCCCCTTCCTTTTTGTTCTCACTCTCCTTTATTTTGTTGATGTTTTCCCAAATCAGGCTTTACCAGTTCTCTGCATTATTTGTTTTCTATTGCAGGTATTTCTGCTCTTATCTTCATTCTGTTCCTCCTCCTGATAGCTTTGGGTTTGCTCTGTTGTTTTTTCTACCTTCTGAAAGTAATTTTAAGTCTTTCAAACAAGTCTTCGTCTTTTCTAATGTAAGCAATTAAATATATATGGTCACTGAGCAGAGTCATGAGAGTTTCTTCAAATTACTTGTCTGGGCCATTCAGGTCTGACCCTCGCCGCCTGCTTTCCTTGAAAATTAGTCCTATTATTCTGATTCTTTGTGTGCCCGGTACTTTTGGATTGTATTATTTATATTTTGAATATTTATTTGTAGAGACTGGCTTCCCATTCCTCTAATGACTGTAGGTGTTCTGGTTTTAGTGGGCAATTAATGTTCTTAAATTTACTGTGCAGCCTTGGTCTTTCCTGTGATGGGCAGCAGTTCAAAAATTAGCTGTCATTTCGCCGTAGGCTAAGCCGACCGCGTCTGCTTCAGTGCTTCATGAACGGCCGTTCAGCTGGAGACTTCGGGGGAATTTATACACAGTATCTGTGGCTCTGCCTGATCTCTGTTTTCTCAGGTTACTCCCTCCTCCCTTTCTAGCTATTCCAGTTGCCCTGGTCTCTGTCCTCTGGTTTTTCAGACATGAAATTTGTATGATATACTGAGTTTTAGTCACCTGCACCATGTCACAACTGATGTTTGCCCTCAGGAAAGAGCCCAAACTTGAAACACCCCACGTATCAGTCTCTTCTTCAAAATCTGGACTTTCCTCCAAAATCTATCTGCTTTTTCTCCTAAGACGTCATATAGTTCATTTTATACTTTTAAAAGAAATTTTGTTTATCTTTTGCAAGGTTGCTCTGTTAGGAGTTTACTCCTTATATTGGAAACTAAAATCCGGGAGTCATTCTTTAAAACTATATTTTGTAGAGAATATGGCATTTTTTCCACATGGATTATGTAGGAAATAATAATAATAAAACAAATTTTTCATCTAACACTTAAATTTATTGACTTTTCATACCTATTATAAGGTAATCTGTGTATTGATTATTTCCAAGTGGCAATAAGAAGTATTAAAGCAGTAACCTGCACCATATAATCTGGAAAGATGAGGGGTTTAGTAATTCATTTGCTATTGGAAAAAATATAATTATGGTCTCTGTAGAGGGCTACCTGTATTTCCTTGGAACAATGTTTGAATTCTCATTTTTGCCACAGTAGCTTAAATAATAAGCTTTAAGATGAAGTATCACAAACATATTACAATTTAGATATTCCATTCACCTGCATTAATACAAACAACATATGAACTTGAATTGAATATATGTAATAAAATACATCATAAGGTAATATATAAAGTGATATAAGAAAGGAGTTCTTGCTGTATTAGCTTGTTCTCTCATATTTAGACACCTGTAATACTGCTTGATGATATATTCAAAGGTATCTTGAAGATAGGTGTAATTTGCAGTTGTCATGAGCAAATACATAATTGTGAATAAAATATTTGAGAAGAGTTTTATTTTGCTGAATATGTAATTTTGTCCAATATTAAATTTTACAGTTATATACCAAGGACTGAGTTGAAACTTCATATAGTAATAATTTTCAGTTTTATGGCAAGTTATTCTTTCTCTTATAATTTCTTCATAATTTAAGAAAACAAATCAAGATTTAAAAAATAAAAGCTAAGCCATATTTGGGTTTACAGGAACAAAGTGCATTTGCAAACTTAAGTTATTTTAATGAAAACATTTTCAATAAACCTTTCATCTGTTTTGCTACTTAATTCTGTTCCAGTGGAGTACGAAATGGCATCAAGGTGGAATCAGATGGTTTAAAGCCATTAGGTGGGAAAGACAGGCTGTTCCTTTTCATTTGAGATTAGAATATTTAAAAACATTTCTTTCAAATTAAAGATCATTTATAGTGTGAGCATGGAAATGATTTTATTTTCTCATTAGGCAAAATCAGTAATGACAACGATAAAGTTGGGAAGAAACATTGTTGCTTTTAATAAGAGCTTTCCAAAGGATAGGCAAATGCAAAGGACAGGGGGATGAACCAACTGAACCAAGTACATTATCATCTATTCAAACGTTGGTTGAGCGTCAGCCAGAAGTATCCACACGGCCACCGAGTGCTAAGAACCAAGGTTAACGGCAATACGTTCTTTTAAGACCTAGTTTGAGTGAATTGTATCATTTATGGCATCTTTCCTCAAGTGGTAGTTTTAGTTAAGTCCCAGATGTGGTTGTTGCATTAAAGGTTTTTTTGTTTTGTTTTGTTTTAATTGCATAAACAACCCCTTTACCCCGCGTTGCCATTCCCCTGCTGTTATGCGACAAATTTTTCAGCACATTCAGAACAAAAATTGAAAAGCCTCAAAACTGGCCTTTTTGTTGTAGTTTTTGGCAGATAGCAAAAACATATCGATGAAAATAAATTGGAATGTTTGGAAACAAGGTAACATCAGCACCGGGGGAAGAGAGAATGTAAATTTCTGCTCAAATTGTTATGATAAGAAAGGCTTAATAGGCAGATAGACTTCATCTCCTCTCTAAGCATTCTTGCTAATTGGAAATGGAGTTTAAGTTCCCTGGAATAAGGTCAGGTTATGTGATCCAAACATAATGGTGTCTAACACTTGAGAAAAACAATCTGCTTTCTAACATGACAAGAATGATTTGCAGTTAATAATAGAGGGGAAAAGGCCAGTCTTTTCAGATACCCTTGACTTCACCTAGGACAAAAAAGAAATCGCTTCTGCTGCTGTGAGCTACTCACTTTCTTCCTGGTCATTATTGCTTAGTTATATTTTAGTGATGAAATCTATCATTACTGACTTTATTGACATTAAAGTTGATTTATGTGTGTGCCTAGTGAATAAAAACAGCATTATGCCTGCATTCGTAATGCAGAGTACTTGAGAAAGCAAGTGTAGCTCCAACCTAATTGTCTTTTTCTGGTTCACTTACTCTCTAATCTCAGTTTGAACAACAACAAAAAATAGTATCACTCCTTTACCACACCAAGTGACAATGGAGAACTGCTGGCCCTAAAGTCTGCTTGTTGTTGTTTGATGTTGTAGGTAAAGGGATTTAAATTTATTTAAAATTCTCACATAGTACCACTAGAAAACCATACTTATTTTAAACAGAATTCTGTATTTTAACTTCTTGCCAAGTATTCTTTAGATACCAGGATTTGGTAAAAGTTATATAATAAATTGTGGCCAAATGTTCCAATTTATTTTCATTGGTGTTTTTTCTTCCATTGTCAAAAAGCACAAAAAGGCTAATTTTGAGGTTTTTCAATTTTCATCATCAGTATAAATAAATATGTATTAACAGTGCATTAGTAAAAAATTCATTGTTTAGAATGGAATTATAAATCTGTTAATACTTGGTTTACTGGGTAACTGGATCTTTCATCTCCTCATTCATTTTATTGTAGGAGATAAGTTTCTAAGAATATACTTAAAACCATTTCTAAATTAATCAGTTCTGAAAACACTGGTAGAGTATGTAATAGATTTCACAATGGGGCCACTGATATTACATAGAGATGTTATTTTTTAAGTTAAAAGGGAGGCAGTAGGGATTGCTGGCGGGCCATAGACCATGGTACAGGAGTGACTGTCTCAGCCACCCTACCTCCCACCTGTTTTTCATAGGCATTTCCTATATTCAGATTTATTTAAATATAATTCTGTCTTGGCATCTACTTTCGATAGACAGGACCAGCTCATCTATCAAACACTATTGATTCCCAAGTGTCTAACGGAAATCATAAGACTAGAGTGATATTCAAAAAATATTGAGCTGCCCCAGTGCAGGCACAGCGAGTTAGAGTAAACGCCAAGCGACCAAACAGCCTCTGGCTGCAAGAGGCTCTGCTGGCTGAGCTTGCGAAGGGCGCCTTGCGCAGGGACGCCTGTTACCCCAGGCTTTAGAATAAGCGTGAGCAGGAAATAGTGACCTGGACAATTTCTCATATCCATTCAAGTGACAGAAATTTATGAGCAACACCAGTGGTTATATTTGCACAATATTAATAAATTTCAAGGAACCACTGTTGTGACTTGATTTTTATTTTATTGTAAATTCACTTTATATTGTGTTTAAAGGGCCTCACGAGTGACCTACCAGCCACTTTCCCCTACACTCAAATATCAGTTCTTATCATGATGTGGGGGCGAAGGAGAGAGAGGATGGTAAGGGGGGGAGAGGGGAGAGAAGGAGGGAGAGAGGAAAAATGAAACAACTGCTCAACTGACATTGAAATCCCCTTTTCTTAAATCCTCATTTAGCCCTCAAGACAAAGCTGTCTCTATTTAATTTTCTAACATTATTTCAATTTGGGATGAAATTTTAATTCGCAGGTCATTCACAATATTCTGTAATAACAGGGCCCATGCGGCGAGATTAGAACTGGGTCAAGTTTGGGCTCTTGAGTTTAGTGACTACGTGGCCCGCGACAAGTTCCTTCGTGTCTCTCTGCTTCGGTTTCCTCTAAGTATGACGGGGAAATAATATCATGGTTATAGATCTGTTTTAAAGACTACAGGAGCCATTCCACGCAAACGCAGAGCACAGAGACGTGTCTAACAAGCGATCGCTGCCGTTGTCGCCGTCGCTGTTATGTTCCCGCTGAGGGATGCAAAGGGCGCGAGTCACAGCGTCGGAAAGCGAGGTTCCAGCAAGAAGCGCCGTCCCTGCTGCACGGGGGGGCGCCAGGCAGGACAGCTGCTCTCGGTTTATAACAGGCAACATAAGGGAGGGTCATTTTTCTATTTGATGGTCACTTTTTTCTACTTAAAGAAGCCTTATTCAACTTCCCCCAAAAATGGTATTACAAATTTTTATACTTACTGGTTTAGACTTAATTTTTTTTTTTTTTTTTAATGATCTGGGTCTGAGAGAGAGAAATGGAGGCTGTAGTTTTACAATCAACTTTCTTAGGTAGTTAAAAAAAAAAAAAAAAAGCCTGCCCAGCTGATGTGGCTCAGTGGTTGAGCACCAACCTATGATCCAGGAGATCGCGGTTCGATTCCCAGTCAGGGCACAGGCCCAGGTTGCAGGCTCCATCCCCAGTGGGGGGCATGCAGGAGGCAGCTGATCAATGACTCTCTCATCATTGATGTTTCTATCCCTCTCCCTTCCTCTCTCTGAAGTCAACAAAGATATATTTCTTTAAAAAAAAAAAAAAAGTCTGGCAAGTATATTAGTTCATGGCAGCCAGAACACTGGAAAATATAATCTTTTGAAGAAAATGGTTCATAGAAAATTAGTTTTACAATGCTATCTTCTATAAATAGTTCAGATGTTATTGTGTGTCTAGAATGCATGAACTTTTAAGGAACAACATAAAAAATACAAATCTGAATAAGGAATATGGATTTTTCCATACTTGCCAAGCTTAGGTCTATTATCTTTTAAAATGCTGCTTATGCTCCTGTGTAAGAAAGTCGTCTTAACTACTTGACAAGTGCTACCCTATGGATTAAAACTCTATTTAATCTTGGGCCAAACCCCAAAAGTATAATTGTGTCCTAGATCTTACTGTTTAACTTAAAGAAATGTCTAAGGCTGTTACAGGCTACTTTGTCTCTTCTATTAGAGAATGGTATTGGGCTTGCAGACTCTAAACTAAGCAGAACCAGTATTAGTCCATGGGTAGATTGCAAAATCCAGGGTGAATTTAATACAGTAAACCAGACTGCACTGCTCCAAATCCCTAAAGGCTACTTCACACTGCCTTAATATAAGGAACAAATTACATTCTCCCTCACATAGCTTCAAATTTGGCATGTCAGCGAATTAGTATTGTAAAAGAAAGCATACATATCCCAAAAAATCAATATTCTTATTGGAGGGGCTGGAGCAAAAGAATAAATAGATTAGAATACCTTTGTGGGGGAATAATTTGTATCTTCTATTTAATAGCAGAGAAATGTATATTTTATATGAACATCATGTAGTTATCCTGGTTAATAAGTGTAAATTCAAGGGAATGGCATCTTTATTAAATTAGTAAAGAATAAATTTAAGGGCATAAATAAAAAAATTCTTAAAAAATGTATAAACACTAAGCAAGAGAGAGTTAAAATTCCCAATTGAAAGATGAAACCTATTGGGTTAAGTTTAAAAACAACTTAACGAGATACAGAAAGGGTGAAAATGAAAATGTGAACAGAATGTAACAGTTAACAGTAAACTATAAAAAGCAGCATCCACATTAATATTAGATGAGATGACATTAAAAATAAATTTGATTAAAAAGATATATAAATACATTTTTTTCTAGCAGTAAACAATATTCATTTATTTGACAAATATTTACTAAGCATCTACTTTGGGTTAGGTTCCCGGTACTAGAGGTGAATCTATTAAAAAATAAGCAAAATTCCTCTCCCCACAGAGTAAATATTATAAGTATCATCTCAAAGTGGATTAAAGATTAAATAGGTATTTATTTAATTGGAGTACAAAAAAGCTGGAGGAAGGTATGGCTGGCATTTAGTGATTCATTACAATAATTATACAATCATCTCAATATATGCAGAAAAAACATGTGACATAGCTAAATACTTTTAATGATTAAGAAGTCCAAACATATCTGACAGACCCTAGCTAATATCATACTCAACGGTGTAAAGCTTATTTAGCTTTTGCTCTAAAATCAGGAACAATACAAGGATGCCCACTCTCACCACCTCCATTGTACATGGCACTAGAAATCCGATCCAGAAAAATTAGGCAACAAGAAACCAAAGGCATTCAAATTGCAAAGGAAGATGAAAAACTGTCCCTGAAGGTGACATGATCTTATATGTAGAGAACCCTTAGGACTCCAGCAAAAAGCTGTGAAAACTAATAAATAACTAAAGTTGCAGAAACAAAATCAGCATACAAAAATCAGAAAAGAAGATGGTTAAGAGGCCGTGGGGAGAGAACAGGTGTGGGGGGACTGGAGCAAAGCAGAAGAAGAACGGAGTGAGAATGAATGCACAGGAGAGCATTAACAAGAATTTAATTTATATCTCTGAGAGCATTCAAATCCATACATAAACACAAATAAATGATGACTTTGCAGTGAGAGAAAAATCAGTTAAGTTTCTGTATATTAACAAAGAACTATCTGGGGAAAAATTCCTGTTTACATCATCACAAAACAATACTTAGTAATTAATTTAATCAAGGAGGTGAAAGATATATATACACTGAAAATGAAAGATATCAGTAAAAGAAATTGAAGAGAAATAAAATGAAAAGATATGCTATGTTTATATTGGAAAAAATAACATTATTAAAATATCCATACTACCCAAAGCTATCTATAGATTTAACTAAAATGCCAATGAATTTTTCAGACATATATTAAGAAAAAAATCCTAAAATTTGTATGGAATCATAAAAGATCCCAAATAGCCGAAGCAATTGAGAACGTTGAAAGTACCACACTTTCTGATATTAGACTATATTGAAGTCTGTAGTAATAAAGGAAGCTTGGTACTGGCATAAAAAAAGACACATAGGGTAATAGAATAGGCTAGAGAGCCCAGAAATAAATCCACCCTTATACAGTAAAGTAATTTTGACAAGGGGGCCAAGAATATTCAATGAAGAAAGGACAGTCTCTTCAGTAAACAGTGTTGGAAAAGCTGGATAACCACATGCAAAAGAATGAAACTAAATCCCTATCTCACACCACTGACAAATACTAACTTGAAATGGATTTAAAATGTAAATGTAAGACCTAAAACTGTAAAACTAGAAAAAGTTTCTTGACATTGGTCTTAGCAATTTTTTTTTTTAGATATACACCAAAAGCACAGCCAACAAAAGCAAATATAAACAAGTGGGGCCACATCAAACTAAAAAGCTTCTGTATAGCAATAGAAACAATCAACTTAATTGAAAAGATTCTATAAAATGGGAGAAAATATTTTCAAACCATATTTCTGATAAGAGTTCATATTCAAAATATATAAGGACCTCATATAACTCAACAGCAAAGAAACAAGTTCCCAATTAAAAATGGGCAGAAGACCTCAACAGACATTTTTCTAAAGAAGACATACAAATGACCAGCAATATTAAAAAGGTGCTCCACATCAGTAATCCTCAGGAAAAATGCAAATCAAAACCATAATGACATGTCACCTCACACCTGTCAGGATGGCCATTTTTAAAAAAAACAAGAGATGACTGTTGCCAAGGGCATGGGAAAGATGGTACCCTTCTGCTCTGTTGGTGGAAGTATAAATTGGCACAGCCAGTGTGGTGGTGGCATTGGCCAGAAGGAAGGGGGGGTGAGGGCAAGGTGGAGGTGGGAAAAGGGGGGGAGATGGGGACATTTGTAATAGTGTAAACAATAAATAAGATAAAACATTACAGATATTCCTCGAAAAATTAAAAATCAAACTATCATGTGATCCACCAAAGTCACTTCTGGGTATACATGCAAAGGAAATTAAAAACAGTAGCTCTAAGAGATATCTTCAGCCCCATATCATTGCGGCATTATTCATAGTGGCCAAGATATGGAAACAACCCCCTAAGAGTCCAGTGATGAGTGTGTGCTTAAAGAAACTACAGTGGTACCTTGGTTTTCAAATGTAAGCCCTTCCAGAAGACCGTTCGAGTTCTGAAACGGGAAACCGAGGGATCCACAGCCGACAGCTGGGCCTCAGGATCCTGCGCTCAGCGGAAGCCGCGTGGCATGTTCCACTTCTGAGGCCTGTTCGAAAACTGAAACGTTTCCTTCTGGGTTTTCAGTGTTTGTAAACCGAAATGTTCGTCAACAGAGACGTTCGAAAACCGAGGTGCCACTGTACATATATATATTATTCAGTCATAAAACATATAAGTGTTATCCAGTTATAATAAAAAAAAATCCTGTCATTTGTGACAACATGGATGAAGCTGTGAGACACTTTACTAAGTGAAATAAGTCAAACACAAAAAGACAAACACTGTATGATCTCATTTATATGTAGAATCTAAAGTCAGACTCCTAGGACCAGAGTTGAACTGTGGTCGCCAGGGACTGGAGAGTGGGGAGTGGGGAGAGACTGTTCAATAGGTACAAACTTTCACTTACAAAATAAATATTCTGAGAGTCTAATATACAGCATGGTGGTTGTAGTTATAATACTCTATTATATACTTGGAAGTTGCTAAGAGAATAGATATTAAGTGTTCTTACCACACACTCAGATTTGTGGTGCCAGCCCTGGCCGGTGCCGCTCGGTGGCTGGGCGCTGACCTGCACGTGGAAGGGTGGCTGGCTCAGTTCCTGGCAGGCTGGGGCACACGCCTGGGTTTAGGGCTCGATCCCCAGGAGGGGGCACGCAGGAGGCAGCCGATCCATGTTTCTCTCACACTCTCTCCCTCTCCCTCTCCCTTCTTCTCTCCCTAAAAAATCAATTTAAAATCTTTTTTAAAATGTGCTAATAATATGAGAGGATGAACATGTTAACTCGATTATTGTAATCATTTCACAGAGTGTAAGTATACAGAATAATCATGTGCATGTTTAAAAATCACATTGTACAACCTAAACACAATTTTACAAAAATGTAGAGATTTTATAGCGCCATTCTCTGAATATGATTAACTAGAATTAGAAATGCATAATAAAGATATACCCAGAAATTATTGATTAGAAATTAAAAGCAACTTCTTATATAATACTTGGGTCAAAGCAAAAAAATAATAATAATCAAATGAGAAATTAGCATATGTCTAGAAAGCAATGAAACAAAGAAAAATTTCATGCCAAAATTTATAAAATAAATCCTGCACTAAACTGATAAAGGTTAGATTAAATGCCTTCATTATTAAAAAAGGACAAGTCTCAACATGAAGGAACCTGATATTTGTCTTAAATTCGAATTACAACAAAAGCAAAAGTAACTAAGAAAGATGATTTAATAAATTTTGAATAAATAAAACAAACAGTAAAAGAGATAGGTAGAAGTATTAATGTATAAGAGTTTAGCTGAGGAAGACAAAAGGGGGGCTGCAAATATTTCAGAAATCAAAGAAAAGAATCTAAGAAGGATCAGTTACACAGAAAAAAGCAAAAATCAGATGGTTGGAGAAAGAACGGGGTGAGGTCAGAGGCAAGGATTAGAATGCTGTTTCATGGGGGGAGGTAGATAGAAGAGTTGAGGGGTATTTTCATGGAAAATTACAGCCTATTTGAAAGAATTCATATAATAACATATTCACAAAAATTTATGAAATATATTTATACCTGTTATCTTCAGATGGATTAGGGAAAAAAAAGTATATATTTTAAATGGTAAGCCCCTAAATGTGCCTCCTGAGATATTGTCTCATCTGGAAAACTAGGAAAATATGGAAAAAATTCTGATTTTTTTAAAGTGTACCATTTGGTAGCTAGTGAAGTTAGTGACTGTTTTTATATATTTATTTAAACAATTTATTTAAATTAAAAAAAGTTTTTAAATGAATGTATTAGTGCAATTTTCGCAATTTCCCGCCTTAGAAAACTTAGCAGGTAACCTTAACCTTAGATCGTCTTCCCGCCCAGGATATATTTTGCCTCAGGTATTGGCAAGAATTAGGGTCACTGATGTCGTGCCTTTACTTTGGACATAGAATATTATGTAAGAGTGACTCACAGACAAAATATGATGATCCTAATGATACAATTACATAAATATGTATACTTCCTAGCTGGAGCACTCCCTTAGCAATTCATCTTCTAGGAATATTTTTTGGTGTTTCAGAATCATCAGCACATCCCTGACTCGTGAACTCCAACTAGAATAGTCGAGGGAGGAAGTGAAATTATCATTAAACATTCACGGACCAAATTTAGAGTTCATCTAAAACATTCATTAAATGATTGGCCTTGTGCAGCTGACAGCCTGTGGTACCTATTGTCAGAAAAGTGAGATATAATGAAAAAATATGGACTTTCATGTCCAGCTAAATTCCAGTAAAATGCTGGCTTAGCCCCTGAAAAATTGAACTTGAACCATATATATAATCTATGAGTCTTGTCTTTATTTGTAAAAAAATATATATGTATATAATGACCAGATCAAAAAACAACTGTGAAGATTCAAATAATTAATCTCTGTCGTGTCTAGTACATAGTAGGTGCCTAATAAATGGTAACTTTTTCCCCCCTCTAGTGTACTGGGTAGTTAGTGTAAGAAGTTGTCATTGAAAAAGATTTGGGTTTTCAAAGGGAAAGAATTTTACAGTGAAGAAGGACAATATTTCCTTTTCTCTAAATAAATATAAACATCTATTAGAAAATACTGAAAATGTTAATAAAACATTGTATCTTCATTTATGTGGGATTATGGTTGTTTTTTTTGTTACCCTCCTCAGTTTTAAGTTTTCTTTCTGATTTCCATTCCTTGTTTATTTTAATACTGTATTTGCTAATCAGAGCCAGATTTCAGTGTTTTTGTCTCAAACAAAATCCTGCCTGCCCTAACTTGGTTTGGTGTCAAGATTACCTTAGCATCAAATGTGCTGGGATCCCTCTTGCCAGCCTTCCCAGAGAAAATGCACTGAGTGGGTGTATTGGACACCTGCTAATTAAATAATCTGTGGGAAAGTGTCCTGACATTCTGCTCTCTGGCTTCTTGAAGCAGAGGTTTCTCTGGTGCCTTCTTTCAGCAGTCATTCCCTCACCCCCCATATCTCTAGAGAGCTGGCGACTCTGCATGAGAGTCTACATAAAAGCAAGCTTGACATTTTAACTCACCTCCTCACTTCTATTAGTCTTTCCAATCGCATCTTAAAGCGAGGGTTTGCTTTCTAATTCATGTGACCCTTTTAAACAATACTGTAAAGAGAATTGATCAAAACTGTTTTAAATTACGAGAATGTGGCAGTTTCTTACAAAGAATTTTCCAAAAAGTTGAAGTCTTGGTTCATTTCTGTAGGAGTTCACAGTCACTCATGAAGGTGCTGGGGAGAGAAAAGTAATTCTTTGCCAGGAGCACAGTGATTTTAACAGATAAGTGTTGCAAGGGTCAAATATAAGCGTCTTACAAATTTTTTTTCCATCGTATTTATAGATTGGCAATGGTCCTATAACAGAGGCTATCAACCACATAACCCACTCTGTAATCTCAGGTCTATGAGACTCACCAGGCATTATTCAATAGCAAGTTAGGATGGTGGGTGAGGTGTTGATGAAAATCCACAGTAATAAAAATCTCACAGATATGAAGTCAATTATAGTATCAAGTGAAGTTTGTTATGAAGAGACACTTGTTATTAAAGTATCCATGCCTCAACAAGGCTGACCTTCTCAAATGCTAGTATGTCACAAGGCATGAGATTTAAAAAATATCCAATATCAAGTTTCCCTACTGTGGTTTCAATTGCCTTTTCAGATCTCCCACAGTGTCTGTTTCGGTCTGAGATAATGCAGACACTTCTGCTCCTCAGAGGGTCAAAGTGGCTTGTATTTACACTAGAGTAATCATAGGAAGGATTTCTAGCTTGATCAAATTATCTAGATTTATGTTACTCAAGTCTTTATTCCATTTAGCTTGTGTGGACCAAGTTTTGAACTGCAGAAATTGAAAGCCTTTTAATTTCTGTATTGTTCCTAATAAAATGCCTTGTGTATGCTAGGGGCTCAAAAAATAGTCGTGCCATTCTATGGAGAAAGTTTACAAGACTCAAGTCATCTGACACTTCATACTATGGCGTAAAAATGAACATACGTATACATTAAAATAGACGTGTTCTCTTGTTTCTCCTGTTTGAAGGAGTCTTCTTACTAAAACTGTCAAAAACATTTGAAAGGGTATTGCTTAAAAACTGAGAGTTGCTGGAAAGTCACCCAGAACGCCATGACCTTTAACCGCCTGTGTCACTTTTATGCTCTTCACTGCAGCCCTTACAAACCAGTGCCTGTCTTTATTGTAACCCTGTCATATTTTGCACTAATTTTCAGTGCACTGTTGTAAGTCCCAACTATATCCTAACAATTTGGAACAGGGACATGCCAAGCCCACAGTAGTCAGTTTATAAATTTTGATTAAAAACAAAATATTAAGCAAGAAAAATATTTTTGAATAATGTTGAAAGATTCCAGGACAGAACTATATTTTAAGCTATAAAATTCCATGTCTATTTCACTTACTTGCTTAATCAAATTATTTGTACTATTGTACAAAAAAGTGAGACTTATAAAAGGTGCTAAATAAAACTGAGGGAACTAAGAATGTGACAGATCTTGCATAACAGAGCATCTTAGCTCTTAAAATTTGCCTCGCTACTTGTCTTGGTGAGTTCGAGCTGGGTGGCCTGAACACTATACATTTCTTTCTCACAGTCCTAAAGGCTAGAAACTCCACCATCAGGGTGGCTGCAGATTAGGTTTCTGTTGAGAGTCTTTTACCCTGGTTTACAGACAACCATCTCCTTGTTTCCCACATGATGGGGGAGGGGGGAGAGGGGGGAGAGGGGAGAGGGGGGGGAGAGGGGAGAGAGGGGGGGAGAGAGGGGGGAGAGGGGAGAGGGGGGGGAGGGGGGAGAGAGGGGGGGAGAGGGGAGGGGGGGGAGGGGGGAGAGAGGGGGGGAGAGGGGAGAGGGGGGGGAGGGGGGGGAGGGGGGAGAGAGGGGGGGAGAGGGGAGAGGGGGGGGAGGGGGGAGAGAGGGGGGGAGAGAGGGGGGAGAGAGGGGGGGAGAGAGGGGGGGAGAGAGGGGGGGAGAGAGAGGGGGGGAGGGGGAGGGGCAGAGAGAGAGAGAGCTTTAGTCTCTTTCCTTAACATGAATTCTATCATGAGGGCTTCACCTCTGTGACCTCCTCTAAACCTAATTACTTCCCCAAAGGCCCCACCTCCAAATACCTTCACACTGTGGGCTAGGGTTTCAACATACAAATTTGGGGGCGGCACAAGCATGCAGTCCCTAAAAACACTGGAAGAGTTAGCGCGGGCCCCTCTGGCTGTGTGTGTTTCTGCGCTGCTCTCTCTCAGCGAGTTCTTCAGCATGGCCAGGGCCTCCCAGGCCACGGTGTACGTGCAGCCAGTTGAAGCCAGAGGATCCTGGGACTTGAGTGTCCTATTAAATCCATAGGCCTTGTTCAGCTCTGTCGGGGAAACAGATTCCAGAAGTCACTAAGCCTGATAAAGTTTCACCCGCAGTGGTTTAGGAGAACAGCTCTCTTCTCTAGGCTCTAGTTTCATTGCCGGTGCTGTTCACTTCCCTGTGCTTATCTTCCATTTTTCTAAAATGACAGATTCTACACGTATAATTACAAAAGGTTTTGGAATACCAACCATCAGTAATCCTCTTGAATTATAGTTACTGTTGTCTGTGTAATGTAACAGGGCAAAAATTTTAAAAATAGGTTTTAACTGCCCGTGATATTCTGAGAGAAAGCTCCCTGTTTCTGATCAGAAGGAACCTTTTTTTGCCATTTCAGAGTATGCCCCATCTGCTCCAGGGATACTTTAGTATTTGGATTCTAGGAGATAAAAGACATTTGATTTACTAGCTAATTCAGCACTCCACTTGTTAGCAGCTTCAATCTTGTTGGGTGTTTTGAAAGTAAAAGAAAATTTTTTTCCCTAAGTCTTCAGGGAGAACTCCTAAGATTAAATTTAAAGAGCCAAGAACTATATGGATAGAACATATAGTTCTTGACTCTTACTTTGCTCAGGATGATATTCTCAGGATCCATCCCTGCTGTCAAGCATGGCAGGATTTCATCTCTTCTTAGTCAACACTCATGTGGTTTCACTCACATGTGGGATATAAAACTGAAAGCAACTAGTAAACAAACAAAACAGCCAAGCAAACAAAACCTCACACACAAGGACAAGAGGATGGCGGTTACGGGGGGGAGGGGGGGGGAGACAAGGCTGAACGGGGCCAAGTACATGGTGACAGGAGGAGACTTGACTTTGGGTGGCGGGCACACAGTACAACCTACGGGTGATGGATTATAGAACTGTACACTTGAAACCTGTATAATCTTCTTACCGAATGTCACCCCAATAAATTTAATAAAGAAGAAAAAATAATGGATAGAGTAACAGAGTAAATGGGAGAAAACGTCACAGTAAAAGACAGAAAAAATAGGACTTGAGAAGGAAAAGAAAATTGAGATGCGAATGCAACCTTGCAGATACCTCCTTACTACGGAAAAGCAATGACATGCCAGGTGAGAGATAAATAAGTTCAACTTCTTTCATTGCTGGGGTTTGCCTCCCAGAGGGCTAGCAGCGTGGATTAGCGTGCATTTAGTTATGATGCAACATTGGTAACACACCCAGGTTCTCCCAGGTGAGGGTGCAGGTGGAGAGTGTGAGGAGATGCGCAGAGCTGACTGGTTCCCAACTCAAAGTAATAGTTTTGTAGAGAGAAAAAAGAAATCCCCTCACATAGCAGAGAAAGAAGTGTTAAGAAAGAAAATAGGAGGTAAATATATTTTTCTGTCTCAAAATATGTTTACTGGAGAAGCTCTTCTTTGTGTTTTTAGGAATTGGGAAACAAGTTGTAAAAATTAATATTCCATGTGGAGTAAAGCGGATATTGGGGACTTCTGTGTACTATTTAATACATTTTCAACTGGAAATATCAAACAGCTATGTGGCTGGCATTTGGAAATGAATGTCATCAGTTAGAAATGTGGATGGAGTTTCTCGTCAAGTATTCTAAAATGCCTAAAACTATGTTCATAGAAAAGAATATTAAGATAACATGGTGATGAGAATGGTTTTTAAAATTTAATTTTAACTGGTAACAATAACAATTAAGTAGTAAAAGCACATCTCTTTCTATTATTTTTAAGGGACAAAAATTTACAGATACCTGCCCAGCTGGTGTGGTTCAGCAGTTGAACATCAACCTAGGATCCAGGCGATCGGGGTTCGATTCCTGGTCAGGGCACATGCCTGGGTTGCGGGCTCGATCCCCAGTCGGGGGTGTGCAGGAGGCAGCTGATCAGTGACTCTCTCATCATTGATGTTTCTCTCTCTCTCCCCCTCTCCTTTCGTCTCTGAAATCAATAAAAAATATATATATTTTTTAAATTACACACACCTGAATGAAGAACATAGTTTAATTATTTCTTATATCATCTAGACACCTTGAGGACTTAAAAATGCTAAACTGACAGCACTTTTATTAGCTGTGATTGCAGAAATTAAGAAGAGTAAAAACAGATATATGTATATGTCCATGAATACATATATAACATATATTCATATATGTATCATTTTTACATCTTACAAATAAAGATAAATTTAATAGATTTGTTTCTTTAACACTTTTATTAAAAGGGAATATTCATCTCAATTTCAAATCAATTTGGAATTCTGTTTCATAAATTAGGCTTACTCCTTACTCATACTTTCCTACACTTGTGATACTTCCTGAGCTCAATCTGATAAGTTTGAACAGAAAGGCAACCCTCAGACCCAGGCTGTTAGCCACAAGTTGAATGTGCTGAGACCAGTACAGCTTCTGCCAAAAAGAGCCTTTGGAAAATACAAAGCTAGTTGTTTCCAGAGATTACCAGGCCCTGGTGAAACACAACAGGGCAGGGTTCACAAACACCTTTGAGGAAGCCCCTGGATACATAGCGAGGAGGGAAAAAAAAGATCCTGGTTGCCAGTTTGTTTCATCCTGAAACTGAGATGTTTTTATTTTATTCTAGCTGAGAGAAGCTAAGTGTTCAATCAAGATGGATGTTAAACTCAATTAGGGAGATAGTAAAATCAATCTGGGAGAGAAGACTATGACGGGTGTAGTTTTGGCTGACACTTTGAGGTAGTAAACTGTGGAATAAATAGGAATCTCAGGAAATAATTCTCAGATCTCTCTCTCTAACTTAGCAGCCAAAGACATCTCTTCCATATATTTCTCAGTCCACAGAAATAAAAAAGAAAGAAAATTATGTAAGTAAACATTTGAGTGTCTTTATACTTCTGCAGAAAATTTAATTTCAGTAGTATCTTTTTGGAGGTACCTTATGTGTTTGTATATTATTTTAATGCTGAAAGAAAGCAGATATAAAGGTGTGCTTTTGTTAACACTCTAAAGTCAGCTTGTGAAATAATTTTGACATTTGAAAGCATTTTGAATTTGGACGTACAAGGCTTGCTAGTGTAGTTAGCCAGAAAAAGGAGCCTGCAAGACTTCTTCAAATTCTGTCCAAGGTAGAGAGAGGAGCCTATTTATTCTGTGGCACTGCTCATATTGCTCTTTGCTGATTTGCATGCTGCAAAGGCCTGTGTCGCAGACATTCGTGTCTGGTGAATCATAAAGCTCCTTTCCTAATCAATCTTATTTTCATCAGTGCTTAAGACAATATAAAAAGAAGTCTTTTTCAACCAAGATTCTGAGTTCTCCAATTTGGAAAACTAGCCATGCAGCACACTGCCACAAGGTGGGAGTAAAACGTTTGATTGGCTTAAGAACTGGCCTTTGCTTTTTTTTTTTTTCTTTCCCCCCAGCTCAGTGTGAACAAAGACATAAAACAGGCTTCCTTTAAATCTGGATGAAATAACATTGGTTGTTTATTTCTTGTTGCTAATATGCATACCTTGAGAATTAGAATGTATTTTCACTGAAATCTGAGAATCAAATATAATAAATATAAAGAAAGTGATGTAATAATAGCTATTTCTTTATTTCCTTTTTTTATTTCTTGTTAACCTAAGTGCCTTTTCCAAACTATATTTTAGGAACTATAAGTAAACCATTTGAACCTAAGTTCTACTAAAACATTTCCCATTTTAATAGCTGATAATGAATATTACTAATTCTGTGCACTAATGAATATTTTGAAGACAGCCTCCCTACATAAAATTTTTCCTATTATTTTTATCTGCACAGTAATGAAGGCAGCTGGGACTAAATGGGAACAATAAATTAAACAGTCCAAGAAAAATATATAATGATCTTGACCTTTCTAAGGAGTTTTGAATGATTAAAAAGAGCTTTAAAATATTACTTATTTTAGAATAAATACAGTGCAGGGCCACTGCATACAATGCTATTGCTTTTGCTTGCTCTGTGTTTGAATAGATGTACTAGTTACACTTTGTGTGCTGTGTGCTTATTAAATTCACTTTGAAACATTAGATTCAAACCTGGCAATATGATGTGTTTATGTTGGGGTTGTAAATACATGCAAACACACACACCCTCTGAGATAGAGTACCTGACACTCAGGCAAGATATCTTGAGACAGTTGAGACTCACCAAGGTGACAGTGACCCACCCAGGGGACCCTGAGTGGTGCTAAGTGGAAGGAGCTGCCATAGCCCTTGAATAAAAAGACACAAGGGGTGAGAAAAAGCATAAATTGGCTTGCCAATTTCAATCCCTTGCCTCTGTCTGCATATGAATAGCTAGCAGGCTAATGGATGGCACTCTTGTCATTGCTACTGATGTTAGATTTTTTTTTTGGTAATGATTTACCCAAACAGGTCTTTTTATCTTAATCAGTTCTGAATACACAACAAACCCAGGGCCACATCACTTACATACTTTTTCATTTTTTTCCTCCCAATGATAGCAATGACAAGGAAGACAAAGTACTACCTAAGGCCATGGAATTGATGCTTTGCTGGATGGATGTGCAGAAGCTCAAATAAAATAATACAAAGTTCTCAAGCATAAATTTTGCTGAGTAAAATATGAAAGAAGACTGCATTTATATATTAAAGTTTTTCTGACTGGGTGGATTTTTTTAAAAGTTTAAGATACATGGAGAAAAATATTCCCATAGTGAAATACCACCTGTCTGTATACTGATGATTTCAGATGTGGCACTATAAAAATCTGCTTGAGTATCTCATAATTAATGTTCCACGAATTACTGAGTACTGTGGCCTCATGAGCTAGCATATATGATCCATACCAGGGTCAGCTTTCTCTTCTAAACATGTCATTTGGAGAACCAGCTGATAGGAAAGTGAAGCAAAAAAGCAATCAGCTTTACCATTTTAGTGGGTGGCTGAGATTGATACTAGATAACTCAGGAAGGCCAAAGAGCGTCAAGTGTTAGCGGCCCCTTACAAAGGACATGACACACAATCTGACCAATGGGTTCTCCTAAATCCAGCATATTCTTAAGTATCTGCTTACATGTTTATTGACCCAGAGGTGTCTGTAACAGTAAGATGTATCATTATTTTATGTTCACTAAGAAAGTAAAATATTACTTATTAAAATATGATCTGTTATTAATTGTAAGATACATATACATTTCAAACATGTAAAAATATAAAAGAAAGAAATAAAGAAGGAAGGGAAGGAGTGGGGAAGGGGAGAAGGAAGGCAAAGGAAGGAGAGAGAGAGAGAAAGGAAGAAGGAAAGGAAGGAAGTCCTTAGAAACCATGAAAGTCAGTCACTGATAGAGCCGAAGTGGAGTCCGACTGTGCTGGATTGTTCTGAAATGTCCCATGTTTTATCTGAAACACCTCATTGGATAAGAACCAGAATGGTTTTGTACTGAAATGAAGTATGGGTGAAATGATGGGAGATAAAATGAATATAAATCTCATTTTACAGTCTAATTCCAAAATTTACCATTAAATCTTAAACAATTAAAATTTAAGAAAGCATATAGCCCGGCTGGGCGTGGCTCAGCGGTTGATCATCAGCCTAGGATCCGGGAGATCGCGGTTTGATTCCCTGTCGGGGCACATGCCCAGGTTGTGGGCTCCATCCTGGGTGGGGGGCCTGCAGGAGGCAGCCGATCAATGACTCTCTCATCATTGATGTTTCTATCTCTCTCTCTCCCCCTCTCCCTTTCTCTCTCTGAAATCAATAATGATATATTAAAGTGTGAAGTCTTTGTAAAAAAAAAAAAAAAAAAAGCAAGCAAGCAATATAATGAAATGTCCAAGTGTTTAAACTCTTTTTTTTTTTTTTTTTTAAATGTATCTTTATTGATTTCACAGAGAGGAAAGGAGAGGGAGAGAGAGAGAGAAACATCAATGATGAGAGCATCATTGATCAGCTGCCTCCTGCACACCCCCGACTGGGGATCGAGCCCGCAACCCGGGCATGTGCCCTGACCAGGAATCGAACCCCGATCGCCTGGATCCTAGGTCGGCGCTCAACCGCTGAGCCACGCCTGGTCAGGCTCAAGTGTTTAAATTTTCTACACAGGCATTTTATGTAACTAAATCAAAACTCAATCATGAAGCACAACTTTAATGTATTTGAACAACATAATGGTCTTGGCGTTTGGGAATCTTAAATCTAGAATTAGCCATAAAGGGATACTACTTGTCATATTTGTTTTGTACTATGTATTTTCTAGTGCTACTTTTTACATGAGTGCATGATCTGTTTAAGCTGCATCATTATTTCATCTCAACATCTGTTGTCTATAACATTTTTTAAAATTTCACTTACTCATTAATCAACTAATATATCACTTATTGAACATATTTAGGAAAGAAGGAACAAAAACATTTAGCTCTTAAATTCCATGCCCTGACCTAAAATTGCATTATACATCTCAGATAAAACTGATATTAGATTAGCAGTCATATAATTGGTTTAACAAACTACAGATGATTTACTTTTATGAATAAACTCCTTAACAAAATGCCTAAAACAACAGAGCACTTGTATAGTTATAGCTAAGGGAAGAGTCAGAAGTGGAAGAACCCAGGGAGCTGTTTATTTGACTGTTACTCAGTTGCTATAGTTTTTTACTTGGATTTTCCTAAGGTGGTTAAAAACAAACAAACAAGAACCACACAATGTTTGTGTCAAGATGTCAGAAGAAAAACCACCTTCGTTTTAAATCATTGGTATTAGTGTTTTCATTTGTTATGTAAAGTAAAAGGTATTCTGTTTAGTTATATCAATTCCTATAAAAACATAAGATTATTTTCCCCAGTATCATAATTGATTCATCCACCAGAGGTTGCAATAGGGCTTTTTGCAGATGAAAGACAATGGGAAATAGCAAGACTGTGCAGAATATGAGAAAGCTAGTCATATCTACTATCTGTTATATATCTATTTATGCGTGTTCATATTTCAATACAGAACAGATCAACTAATACAGAAATGGCAACTAACTCCCTTAGATATTAGGTTTGGCTTAATCTCAAATTGAATGGAAAATGAATTACCAATACACAATTATCTCATACTTATTTTAAGTTCTTTTTCAGATATTGGATATTTTAAACGCAAAACCTAACATCCAAAAATTCCTTTTAGATTTTTCACCATTCTTTTCATCTTGCCTCACCAGTGATTTCTGGCCTCTGTGGTCTGAATGTGTTAGAAACAGTTATTATTATTGTTATTATTATTAATATTTCACAGCTTGAGGACAAAAGAGTATTTCCAGGGTACTTAGAGAAGACACATTCAAAAGAAATTCATTTTTTTCTTCTTTTGCAAAGTATTTGTGAATAGATACACATGCATTTGCTGAAAACAAATTAAAAAAAAAAAAAAATGGTCCCAGCCCATATTCTCAAGTCATTTCCCTATTGTGAATTATCATACAGATTAGTTGTTGGTATCAAAGCCCACTTGAATTTTTTTTGATAAAAAGCTCGCATCCAATTCAGTAGGAGACATGAGAAACATTTTGTGCTTAATACCGTTTCTCTTTAAAAAGTGCAACTATAATGAGCAATGGAAGAAGAACACACATTACAAAAAACCTATCAAGTATTGCACCAACCAGACGCAAATTCATCAGAAATGCTACACTGGAAAAAGAAGAAATGTAAGAGCAGACAGGTTAACTTATGTATGTACACAATAGCACTTCTGGATCACTCCCAAAGGCCTAGGACTTACTACTTCCAGAAAGTACCCACTATTACGGTGACATAGGTCCTGTCCCTGGAGCCCCCTTAAAGAAACAACAACTGCTCAGAAGCAGTGTAACAGATGCTAAAAAGAATCATTAGCAATCTAAATGTTTTTCTGAGCAGATGTCCCGCTTCTGCTCTGGCTAACTTTGGGGGCTGCGCCGAGAAGGGGGAAAAAGATGAAAAGCTGAAAGGAATCGATAGGAAGCAGGTCCTCCTAAGCACTGCTCATCGAATTACGTAAAAAAGGGTCGAGGTGTTGTGTTTTTTAACTCATGCTGCTTGCTGAAGAAGGAAAGGCACCAAGCCAAGGACAGAATTAAACTCACTTTGCTCCTCTGACTTGGCACGCAGCTCTGGATCAGTAAGAGGAAAAGAGACAAGCAGTATCGGAGAGAAATTTAATGCTAAAACTGCAATTGCGCACTTTTCAGCAGATATCAATAGGGAATCAGAGGCTCAAAAAGAAACGGAGAGGATGAAAGTAAGGAGACCAGTCTGCCTGTGAGATGAACCTAGGAGAGGGAGAAGAGAAATTATTAGATTAGGTGACTGTGGTTGTAACTTGACTTCCTTGGGGCAAAGGGAGAAAGATTTTTCTCAAGCAGTTTTTCACCCTGAAATACCCGAGCTGGAAGAATCCTCTGTGTACAGAATTTGCAATCTTAGCATCCTCATTGAAGTTTTTCCTTAATTTGAAATTTGCTTTCTTCCCAAAGAAGACAGAAAGTAGAAATATAAATAAATATATATATTATCCATGCCTTCAAAAAAACCATTCTTTTTGTGTTTGAGAGTAAAGAGAAATTGGAAGAATTGTTCTTATAATTTTTGTATTCAAACGAGTAACTAAAATAATTACAGGCTATAATAAATGCATGATCATTAATATATAGAAAACTCACTGAAAATATAAATTATATATTTTATGCATACTGAAATAAACAACAGTTTGACTTTGTCCGTAGGTATCCAAATTTCTGATTTAATCATTGTAATAAAAGACTTTGATGAAGAAGGAAAGTCTTCTTCACAAGAAGACTTTTTGTGAAGACTTTTCACAACACAAAATTATATGGCAGCAACAAGTTATTTCCAGGATTCAGTAGACATTTTTATACATTGAAAATGTGACTATACTGGATTTGTGAAAATTGAAGAACCTGAAAGGCAAATTCCAGTTCTGTAACAAAAACTTTGCTAAGTCATGTGCTACTATCTCACTTTTTTTTCCCTGTCTCAGTAAATAGTGTGAGGACAGAGGACCATGCTAACATCATATTGGGGGAATACGATGTTTTAAACATCAAATTTGTGTGGCAGGTGACATTTATTCGTACATTTATTTAGCAATCATTTATTGGAAACCTACTCTACACCAAGCAGTGTGTTAGATGCTACAAATTACACAGATTAAGAAAATGTTACCACTTATGAGTGGTTCACAGTCTGATGAACAAAAGACTCAGTCAGTAGACAAGATAATACCATAAATAAGTTATGAATCTGGGGACTTAGTAAACTCTGAGAGCACATTGGAAGCCAACTGAATTTAAAGTCAGTTAGTTGAAGTGTGAAAAATTTTTGCAATTTATCATCAAGTATCTATTTAATTGAAATACATCTACCAAACTCCACAAAAGACAATCTTTCTAAAAGCGATTGGGTCCTGTGTATTTTCACCATCGATGTCTCTAGTAACTCTATCCTCGCTACTTGAGAAGTGCCCTGATATAGGAGAGGCAATGGTGGCACACACTTATTTCTCTCACACAGGCCAGATAATTTCATTGTTCAAATTACAAAGTCCAGTGTGATCTGCAGCTTTCCTATTTCTCCCATGTCACCACCCTAACTTAACAAAGATAATGCAACCACTACTCAATAACTCATTTAATGTGGAATCTTAATGTTTTTTAAATGTATGCAATTGGGGAATAATTTATCATTCTTAAGAGTAGTGCATTTAATACGAAGTGCCACAATAACAACCATCAGAGTAACAGCCACAGAAGCAAACAAACAATTCATGGCATATGCCAGGTAGCCTTCTAAAGGCTTCACATATATAAACTCATTTGGTGCTCATAGCAGCCCCAGAAGGTAGGTGATGCTACTGTCTCCATTTTACAGATAGGTAAACTGAGGCAGAGAGAGGTTAGTATTACTTGTTGAAGGTCACATAGCTAATAGATGGTGAAATTATATTTAAAAACTCAACCTGGTTTTAAAGTCTGTGCTTTTAACCAATTTATTTATTTCTCTGCTGACTAGAAGATATAAAAGTAGAAGAGAAAAAATCTTCCATTTAGGATAAGGCGGGTGCTAGGAGAGCACAAAAAGGTGCAAGAGGATATCTTCACCCTATAATATTAAGTTCTAGAATATCTCTTAGCCATTGAGTCTATTTTTAAAAATAAATACAGCAATGTAATATATGTCAGTAAAGGATTATTTTTAGAAATTTTAGAATAATTCACTAAAGAAAGAATATAATAAATACAAGGTAGGTGTTTTTTTTTAAGTTAAAAATTTGCTGACAGGACTTAAACACCGTTTCTGTTCTCTAGTCACAATTTCTTGCAAAGAAACTTTGGATCTTTAGATGAAAAAAAAGATCTATTAGGTCATCTTGTCCATCTCACCGCCAGCAGAGAATTGCTCCCGACAGTAAAGAAGTTAACTTATTGACAGTACTCTTTAAGCAGCAATTTACCAGGTGAATCCCTAAAGGCAGGAATGACTTCTCTGGTTTATCTTTGCCTTCTTATCACCAGTAGAGTTAGGAGACCCATTCAATCTTTCCTACTGAATGAGAAAAGGGGGCAGGATTCTTGAAAATATTTCTAAACTGCAGTAGACTAAAATCATAGCTAGTAGCATTTTGACAGTTTAATCGAGGATTGTTCCTTTTCTTTCATATTTAGGCTAGCATGTACACATGTGTGTGCACGTTTGCCTAAGAGATTTTTTGACAATGAACTGCAATATCAAAATTCTTTTTATAAAATAAGTTTCTTCTATTTAGCGAACAGGAAAATAAAATGTGCAATGGACTGACAAAGGAAATATGGGAGAATGGATGGCTCTTAAACACATTCTAAATAAAGATGTCTCATTGTCAAAATTGTGGATTTTAACCAATTTCTTGGCTCCTTTGAATGACATACATAAAAGGTAGGCAATTTATCTTACAGTTCTACGTTGGTGCTGCTCTCATCGTTCTCTCTGTGCACCTTCTATGGAATAATTTTATATGAAGTAGTAGCAAAGTAGATTTGTTATGAACCATTCAACCAACACTAGTCTCTTTGTATTTTAAGAACTTTTTTTAAATTTTAAGGTGGAAACTCTGACTAGATGGCTTAATCTCATTGTCATCATGTAGATATGTCTGTTTTTAACCGCCCTGCATGACTCTTCAGAAAGTATGTTAATAAAGGAGCCACACATATGGAAAAGGAAGCTACACGTATACTGTATGAACTGCCAAAAGGGCCTCTTTCTTCCAGATATATTCTCCTTTTTTTGAACTAATGCATTATATCCAGATACCACCAAATGCAAATATTATACATTGGTCCTGTATCCTCTGTTATGGTCGACCCCCAGGCTACTACTATGTAACATTATCAGGGAAAGGTAAGGAGCAGAGGATTCTTTTGGAAGGTCATAGAGATGAGTTTCAGAGGAAGGGGAGGAATGATAAGTGAGAGAAAAGAAAAAATTGAGAATGTTAAAAAAAAAAAAATTGCATGTATTTTATCTAGTACTTAATATGAATGCCAGAAACTAAAGCCATGAGATGGTGGTTATCCGTTACTGAGGTCAAAACCAAGGTGTGTAGTTTAACGTACTCAGTAACTTTGAATAAAACTACAATGACTTTAACCTGGGAGCTGTTGCGCTTCCCCTGCCTTTACTTAGTTTTTGGTAATTGGAATAGGGTTGCCTCTGGCTTCACATTATTCTTGCATAATTACATAATAAACTTATAGGGGATGTCACTTATAATAGTTTCCTGACGTTTCAGGAGTCAAGATTATTTTTTAACATAGAAATATTGTTTCCCAGTGGTTATTGTTCCATTTCTTACACAGGTTTTTGCCATAGCAATCACTTTCATCATCACCTCCCTGTGGTCTCTGGACCAGCACATAGGCTGGTCTAAAGCGGAAGGATGGAGAAAAGAAGGTAAGTTGTAAATGGATTTCTGATGTCAGTATTTTGCTACCATTTGTATTTTGGGAATGATCTAGAAGATGGGAGCAAAGATCAGTTCAGTTTCTTGCCTCAGGCAAGTTAATATAGTAAGTGCGACAACATTTAAAAGAAAAGGAAATGAAAATACTTAATATTTTGTATATGGTAAATATGCTGTTCGTGGAAGATACCTAGAGTGAGATTTCTTGTGGATGTTTTATGATGGTGCTAATAAGAAGAGAGAACACGAATCTAGTAATCACCAGCATGTAGGAAAGAACTGGTAATATGTGAGATCTGATATTGTTTATAATAAACTATTACATTGAAAATATTGAGAAGATCAAATTTTATAGCATGTTAATAAGTATTCAGTATCAAGGGAAGAACGCACGGCCTGTTTTGGCAATTTCAACACTGGCATGTTTTCATAATTTTTTTAAAGGGTATTATTGTAAAATTCACAAATTCATTGGAATTTTTTCCAAAGTTCACTTTGCTAAAAGGGAAAATGGTAGTCATATAACTGATCATGATTTTGGTGACTAATGGGACTTACTGAACCTTTTTCATTTGGAAGAGTGATAAGACATGCCACTGTGCTTTATTTGGAATCATTAAAAATTCAAGGTTGCCAGTTCAGTCTGTCAGAGCCCCATGGGGAGATTCTCTATGTGATAAACCCAACGTGGGGAAGAGAAGGCAGCACTTTGACCAAACTCTCTTGTAATTTACGATTTCCTATTCTGCCTGCAAGGCAAAATCTTAAGTGAGGACATAAGTCTGAGTTCTGGTGTCTAATTTCTTTTCCAATGAGAAGGCATTTGTTTTTAAAATGATTTCCTGTTTGGAGGGGACTGAGTTCAACATCAGACCTTGCTTTCCAGGTAAGAAGTCAGATGCTACTGCTGAGATAAGTGTTAGGACTGGTAATAGTTAGGGTTTGGCTGGTGATGTTAGAGTTCACAACTAAGAAAAGAGAGAGATGCAGGGAGGAAAGTTATTTTACTTTCCAAGGGAGGAAAGGGCCAGTGTATTGCTAGTCAGTACATGGCAGGGAACAAACAGTGGCTTGCACTTTTAAGCAGTTGCTGTTGCTAAGCGACAAGGAAGGGAGGGGAATTGTGTTGAAGTTGAGGAGATGCCAGGAGTGTTGTCTTGAGAAGTTACAGTTTGTTTGCTTTCCAGGAGACAGTCCGGCAGATGTCCTAGGGAAGTGTCTTATCAGTATTTTTCCCAAGCCTATAAAATAAGCTTAGAGCAAAAGTTATGAAGAGTTAAAAGAGGCTTGTTTGAAGAGAGGGGGAAGGGAACTTTCTATTAACTAGAGACCCCTTGGTGCAAATTATCCCTGAGTTGTGAAAACAGCAGGGAGGAGGGGTATGTAAGAATACAACCTTGAGAGTACCTTATCTTGTCCCACAGTTTGAACAGAGGAGCCAACAATCTTGGGGTTTAGTTACCAGGTGCTTCTCATAAATTGTGGAAGGCCTGCTTTCTGTCCTTACAGTGACCTTCCCAAAACACTGAAGGAACACAGACTTCTTTAACACTCACTAAGGGACTGTGGGTTCCAAGACCCTTTTCCAATCTGCTCAGAGATTTAGGTTCCAGTTTTGAAACTGTCCAATACTCCTGAACTGGAGAATAGTCTTACCCTTGGTTGCTGAAAATGAAAGTCAAACTCTACCAGATTGAATGACATGGCGCTATCTGGGTGTCTTAGACAGTACTTTGCTGATACCGTTGAATAGTGGTCAATGGTCCTGTCACTTTGTTTCATGTATCCTCTTTTATTAAAATTTCTGTAAAATACGACTTTGATCTTATTGGTCCATTAAACTATATAGCTGCATAACTAGTTCAAGCATGGAAGGGTAGTGAGTTCCTCACTGGTCCTTCCTACTTTTGACTTAGACATAAACTGGCCACAGACAACTGGAATGGCGCATCTTGCCCAGGGTCCCACCTCCACACCCGGAGTAATAGGTTTCTTAGCATTACTGAGAATCTGTCCAACTCGTTCATGACAGACAGAATGCTATGCCCAGTAGTGTATGTGCTTAGCAAGTGTTTGAGCAGAGTAAAAGGTGGGCATATTTGACCAGAGCTTCACCTTTATTACATAGCACCACTCAAACAAAGGAAATTACTTTTTACACTTTCACAGGCAGGCAGGCGTTAGATTTGTATTTTAAGTTGTCAATAAAATCAAAGGATTATTATGTGATAATTCAGTACTTTCAATGTTGTGGTCCTTTTCCTTCCTAAAATGCTTTTTAAAATCTAAACTTTCGTAAATCCTAACAGGAGTACCTTACATATTAAATGTGAGCACACATATAAGTGCTGGCATCACTTGTGGATACTAAGCAGGAGCTCAGGTGGTGTGTTCCTATATCCATTTCTTCTTTTTTTTTTAATTCTCACCTGAGGATATTTTTTCTGTTGTTTTTCAGAGAGAGTAGAAGGGGAGAGAGAGAGAAACATCCATGTGAGAGAGACACACTGACTGGCTGCCTCCCGCACTCGCCTTGCCTGGGGCCGGGATTGAGACTGCAATGGAGGTGGTACGTGTCCTTGACCAGAATCGAACCCGAGACCCTTCAGTTCGCCGTCCAATGCTCTAACCACTGAGCCAAACCTGTCAGGGCTGTATCCATTTCCTCTTAAAGAGAAATAAAAATACCTCTTTTTAAATTTATATATCTATTGTCACTTTCAGAGATGCAAAAATGTCACCTGGACTAAGTAGGAGAAAGAGCACTTGCAAAGGAGTCAGGAAAAGAGGGACAAAGCCAGGCCCCTCACCAGATTGTGTGCCTCTGGCCAAGTGTAAATAATGCTAAAGTCATTCACCTATAAATTTTTATCTCAGGACTCATTTAATAGAAACTTATCAGGACCCCTTTTTTCCTTCTTCCAGTAGATTAGTTTGTATGGGGAGAGCCTGTGTATTCTGAAGCCAAGTGTTTATGATTCTGTCCAAAATAATTACCCAAGCTAAAACACCTCTATAAAAATTCTATTTTTGGTTAATTTTCAAATGGAGAATAAAAGTCAGTTGTACTAAATTTTTGTGCTTTGTATGGTAAATGGCTTCCAGTTGACAAATACACATTAATGATAATTACTTATAATCTAAAAGCACAATCATCAAATATGCTGATGATTAATTGAATTTGAATACCTGGGAAGTTTAAGATTCACTAATTTAGTTCACATTTGATTAAAGAGAACTTCTGATGCATAACCCTGGACACTATGAATGTGCAGATTGTACACTATTGTTTTACAAAAAACCTATTGTCATTCTCCTTGCTGGTTTAATGTGACAATTTGTGTGGTAAATGGAAGTTTTTTCTTCTATGCTCTTTACACATACACTTTTTTGTTACAGGCATTTTCCAAAGCAGATCATTTTATATTTATTTCTTTTTATGAGGCGGGGGTTGCTCCGAGAGCCATTCTTGTCACTGAATAAACGCATACCTGTGAATCCAGTGTAGAGTGAAAGGGAGGGAGAGCACAAAAGGGAGAGAATATAAAACGTATCTCTGCCGAGCAGAGGACAATCATTAGATTCATTATCTACTCTACATTCCAGTCACTTCTTTAAAAGAAAAGAAGTACACAATACCATGGCAACAGTTAGACCTGCAGTCCGTTATGGTATATAATCATTAAGAGGTCTTTGGCCTTCTCTGAAAATAGATACCAAAAAAAAAGAGAAAAAAATCAGTGGTTGCACAAACTCCCTACATTTATGCTGATTAAATGACAAGTTTGTAATTTACAGGTGTCTTATTGCCATGGGAATGCAATCACACAATTCCATTTTAGAATTCAAGGGCTTTTGAAACATGCCGCATGATTGTTAGCTGGGCTGCTAGCGAAGATTAAATTGAAAGGGTGGCATGTAGATTTCAGAACATGGTGTTGACATTTCCTGGCCAGCCGCAGCTTGCAGCCCTCCTGCATGACGGCAGATGTTGACCTTTCGGGCCTTCCCTATCTGCTTTCACGCGTTACCTGCGGAAATTAACATAACTCTGCTTCCTGCTCTAGGCTGCTATTAATGTCATTTGGGAATTGAGATTCATGAATTCAGTTATTACCCAGGCTTGAGACTCGTTTTATACTTTAAGCACAAAACCAGCAGCTCCTGGGAGCTGGTATTTTTGGATGTTGCTTCAACTACCTTTGTGGTTGAGGGATAGCTAGAAGCTATGGAGTGAAAAAAAGTCACAGGGAACAAGAGGAGAAATAGGCAGAGGAGGACGGTTTCAAGGAGAACGCTGAGGGCCAAATAATTGCAAATATATGGGACGTTACAGCTTCAAACACGAAAAGGATACATTTTAAATAATGGCGTGAGTGAGTTTCACTTCTCTTGTTAGCTGAAGCATGAAAATGATCACCCCTAGAGTTTGTGTGCAGTGAGCTTCAGGGTTTACTCCACAATGCCTGGGGCCTCTATTATTGATGATTTAGGAGAGAAAGAATCTGAGGTAAAGATGTCATAGGTAGCCCTTGGGAGTTCTGTGCATAATTGTGAGCCAGATTCTGTAGTGCTTCCTTCTAAATAAAAATCTTACCATTCTGTTATCTTGTTGATATTTTTTGTTTAGTTTTTCCAATCAGAGAGACTCTGCTTCTTAACTATTTGGAGGGGACTATGCAATGGGGAAATGAAATTCTGAAATATATTATTCTGGGGGACAGGAATTAGCACCTCTTATGAATCCTATTAACCCAGATATCATTATAATGAATCATATCTCTAGAAGTCAGTGGACAAAGTTGTGACACCATTTATCAAAATTTTCAGACTGTGAAGGTAGATTCTGAATTTTGCTTAACCTTTCCTTTAGGTTCGCTGTTTGGATTCAGAAAATTTCCTGTTGTTCTGTCTTTTAAAGTCCTTGGAGAGCATCTATAAAATGACTTAGTAACGGTTCTGTGAATCTAGTCTTTTGAGATACAAGCAGATGCATTTATCTCAAATAAGAATTGATTAACAGAGCTCAAGATGTCAGCAATGAGATATGCACATGCAGGCTACTTCAGTGGCTTTGCTCTGACTTACCCTCCAGCAAACATCCTATGCTGATTTGCACGTTTCGGCCACACTGAATTTTGCAGCGGTTCTCTGAAACCAGCGCCTCTTACCACGCACATGAAATACACAATGCAGCGTGATTGGAAGGGCCAAGACCCTCCCTTTAAAAATATCTTTCCAGCTCAATTCCACTATGCTTGATGTTGTAGGTATTGAACTTACTTTATATGTATGAATTAATATTTCCCACAAATTATTTAGTGCAAAGAAATGCTCCTGGGATGGGTGATAACAGTGTTACTAGTATTTTCCTGAGAATAGATTGGCCTCGTTTCTTTCTTGTATGAAGATACATATATCCAAATGTCATATGGAGATCTCCAACTGGATGTCCTATAAGCACCTCAATTAAGGATAAAGAGAGCCAAACCTGAACGGGTCATCTCTACCCTCCTCAATCACTGAATTTATTTTCTTCCCATACCAGAGAATGTGAGGTGCCTTTTCATCTTTGCTATACACTATACCACTTGGATTTTATACTGAGAGGAACTAAGAAGAACTATAAACAGGGAAGTCACATGATAAAACTAGCATTATAAAATCATTCTGAATTATAGGGTGAAGAACTGGATGAAGCTGGGCTGAGCACGGGTAGGACACAAGGGAGGGGGGGGACACACATCTGGGATGATGTCCTGTAGTGATCCAGAGGTGGTAATTTTCTTAAACAATGTAGTAGAATGGAGATCCTAAGAGATGTGCAGGTTTGAGATTTATTAAGTCTGAATAGAAATTGAAAATATAAATAGAGGGTGATGGGGTGAAGAGGAGTCAGGGATACGTTCCTAGCTTTAGTTTCTAAAATACAGCAGCTGCTGGTGTTGTTTACTAAGGGGGACGACAAAAAAAGTTTGGGGATATATATTGACTTGATTTGCAGACATGCAATTTTGAAATCCTACAAGCCAGCCAGCTGAACTTATTTCTTTAAGCTCCTCCAGTCATATGTAAGTTTTTCACAAAATATCACATAAAATATAATCTCTGGTATTTTTTTGTTGTTGTTCATGGTCCAAATTGGAACTGGATTATTCCAAGGCCGTCTAGAAGAGAACCAGTGTGGCAAAGAAGAAGGGCTTGGTTTGTGAAATGCAAAGTAGTTGGGCCTAAGTCCAGGCTCTGCTTTTTGCTTGCTGCTTAATCTTGCATAAAACTCTTTGCATTTAAAATTCTTTATCTTTAAAATGGAGCTGTTAAAATCCATACTGGCATATAATAAATACTCAAATATGGTACTTTCTATTTTTTAATACTCATGTTTATTTTTACTCGTTTGTTTTTCTTTCAGCCTGATCTGAACATCAACTTTTGCAGGTGGAACCATGTTCGTGGATAAGACCATCTATTCCCACATGTGGTCCAGGCTGTTCCACTCCACTGGAGGGCACTGTGCCCTGCTGCTTAGCTGATCCTCAACCTACAAAATAACATATTAACAGGTTTGGATGGCAACTAATCTGCATAACCTGAGGTCAAAGCGAGTATACCAGATACTATAAATGTAGATGCCTGTCCATTAAAATGTGGTTGCCAAAACCACAGTGATGTTTTTATACACTAATAATGAGTTATCAGAAAGATAAATTCTGGAAACAATTTCTTTAATAATTGCATTGAAAAAAATAAAATAAAATGCCTAGGAATAAATTTAACCAAGAAGGCAAAACACCTGTGCTAAGAAAACTATGATATTGAGGAAAAAATTAAAGATGACACAAATAAATTGAAGGATATACTACGCTCATGGAGTGAAAAAATTAAGACAATTATAATGTCTATACTGCCGAAAGCAATCTACATAGTTAATGAGATTCCTATCAAAATGCCAGTGGCATTCTTCATGGAATTAGAATAAATAACCCTAACATTTATATGGAACCACAAAAGATAACCAAAGCAGTCTTGAAAAGGAAGAACAAAACTGGAGATTTCTCCTGATTTCAATCTATACTACAAAGATATATGAATAAAAACAGCATGGTGCTGGCACAAAAATAGACACACAGATCAATGGAACAGAATAGGAAGCTCAGAAATTAACCTACACTTAAATGATCAATTAATCTATGACAAAGGAGGAAAGATTATGTTTCTTCAACAAATGGTGCTGGGAAAACTGAATAGATACATGGAAAAAAAACAAAACTGGACCACTTTCTTATACCATATACAAAAATAAACTCAAAAGGAGTTAAAGACAAATATAAGACCTGAAACCATAAAACACCTAGAAGAAAGCATAGGAGTAAAGTCTTTGACATCGGGCTTAGCCATATTTTTCTGGATATGTGTCCTGAAGTGAGGGCAACAAAAGGAAAAAATTTAAAAATGAAACATCAAACTGAAAAGCTTTTGCACAGTAAATAAATAAATAAATGAATAAATAAAACAAAAGGACAAACTCCTGAATGTGAGAAGATATTTGCAAATGATATATCCAATAAGGGGTTAGTAGCCAAAATATATAAAGAACAACAATAGCAACAAGAAAAACAACCCATAAACAATCTAATTTTTAAAAAATAGGCAGAGGACCTGAACAGATATTCCTCCAAAGAAGAAATTCAGATGGCCAAAGACAGGAAAAGATGCTAGACATTACTAATCATTAGGGAAGTGGAATCAAAAGCACATCTTAGAAGAAATTTTACCTTTTGTTTAGGTAAAGCCCATTAGCAAACACAATGACCTGTAATCTGCCCAAAAAGCTCTTAAAAAACACTCCAGTGGTTTGTTTTGGTGCAGTTGAGCTCAGACTGAATTCTGATCTCTAGGCTTTATGACAACATCCTTGAATAAAGTCTTTTTGCCTGTTAAACTTTGTTCTTGTTCTGGGCAATTTGCTTCGACATTAACATTTCATAAATATTGCGAAAATATCTGTTGTCTATGTCAAAAGTGAAGTGCTGATAAAGATTATGGTTTTATACAGGGGGCACAGAAATTGGGCTAAAATTGTATCCCCATATCTGATAAATGATGTTCTTGAGGACACTAGGGTGAAATGCAAGTTTTAATAAATTTCATTTGCTAATGATCAAACAAATATTTATTAGTAATAATATGTAAGGCATTCACAACATTCATGTTTTAAAGTAGATTGAAAGTGAAATGAGAAACACTGTCCCAGCCTTTGTACAGATGGCCCCTTTCCCAGTTTTTGTAGCGAAAGATAGATGAATGAACTTTGTTTCCTGGCCTGCTCTCTGCTAGGAGTTGCCTGGTGGTGATTTAGCTTTCCTTTTTGTGCTCGATGTGATAGCATATTTTCCTTAAAATCCTCTACATCTCATATGTGATTTTTCAAAGCATTCGTTCTTCCATGCAGTGCTTCTGCAGGTCGTCCCCCCCCCCCCCCCCCGTCAGTTTTCAAATGCTGAGTATTATCCTCACTGCTCCAAAGAAATGGACCTCATATTTCAACACCTCACCTAAAAGGATTTTTGTTTCTGTGCTGATGAAATATGGCTTAGATATATTATTTTCTCTACTAGTCTGCTTGCTAGAAAAGTGTACGCCAAGTAATGTGAATGCATTCTTTGTTTCTGCATTGAAGAGTGTTTACAAAGGAATAAGAGGGACTTTGTATGCAAATGAAATCTTTAGCACACAGTTCCACCTAGTTAAACACCTAAATACACCCCCTGCAGAAAATTAGGTGCTGAATTGTTCACCAATGTCCTTAAAGGCATTAATTAGACCTTTAATTTTATCATGTGGGAAATGCGCTGGAGTCAAGAAACACCTGCTGAAGACAAATACGGAGGAAAACAATCACATTAAAGTGTCTCGATAAACAGCACCGAAATATTAAAGGAAATGTACTGTGGTTAAACAAACAGGCAGCTACAGACATAGAAGAAAAGAAAAGAAAACTCACACAGAGGCTTGTAACTTCAAGGAAGAAATTGAAAATCAATTGCATTACTCAATGTTCTCAGAAAAGAAAGACTGCCCTGTTTGTTGGGGCAAAAATCATCATGGACGCATTTAAAAAATATTAATACCTGGTATTGAATGGATTTTGATGCCCTCCCCAACTTAAATGGCCTTTTTTTCTTATTTATAAAATATAACTAGATAAATTCTTACTGAACTCCACTAATATAGAAATTATCTCTAAAGAACTTCACTAATATACAAATTTAACAAATCCTTCCAGACAAGACAGTTACGGTAATTCAATATTTCTAAATGCAGTAACTAGTCAGGACAGAGGAACAGTAAAAATATTTTCTAATGATAAGTATATGCAAATATATATGTAATACACATATCACATTTATGTATTATACACACATGTATCTGTACATGATAATTACTGGCTTTCAATGGGGAAAGAGATTATATTTCTGCATATTATTTAATATTCTATTTGTCTTCCCCAGTCCCTTCACCCCCAGTCTTCAAATCATGTGAAGAAAGGCATTTCCACTGAAGGGCAAAGGCAGTTCCAATACTGGGACCCCTTGAATTACCTTCCACAGGTATTAGTAGGGACAGAACACTGGCAAGAATCATCAGATGCACATTTAGAACTTGGGCACTGTGAAATATACAGTAACATCACATGTTCTGGAAACCTAGAGCTCCCTTTTGAACTTAAAATGATGTTTTCTTCATCCTTTTATTAATTTTCTTATTCATTCTTTATTCTATAAACCATTATTCCTTTGGTTAATTTATCTAAAACAGTGACTTTAGTACCTCTGAGTGTTAAGATTACAACAAAAGCATTACAGAACAAATAGTGTAGAAACCTAGCAGGCCTATCTCACCAAATAGAAGCTGCAACCCTACATAAATGAAATATTCCAGATATTTCGATACTAAGAGGAAAAGCTATACTTTGATGTGATTTACACTGTATTTGATTGCTATGTTATGTTTTAGTAAAGGAAAAACAAAAAGGGAGCATCAGCTAATTTTTTCTTAAAGGTCCAGATAGTACGGACTTCTAAGCTTTGAAACTGGCACCTAGCCCTAGGCCTGTTATTTGTCAGCCTCTGGCTGGGCTTGGGGCATGATGACCAATAATTAGGGAAATAAAGAATTGAAAACCTAGTTTCTCAAGTGACTCATTGCTTTGGTGCAGTTGCTCTCCTGAAGACAAATCAAGGAGAAATAGCTTCAATCTCAACGGGTTGAATTTAGGGTTAAACCTTAGTATAAGCCTCTCATCAGAAGAGGCTGTAGTTTTGCTTTTGTATTTCTTTTTACTGTAAATGCATTGTCTTCTCTGACAAAATTTAATTCAAAATCCTTAACATCAGGTCCTACATGCGTTTGTTCCTTTCCACCCTCTTGTCTTTCAATTAATATTCTCTTACTGAACTCTTTGTTTCATGATTCTTTCTCATGTGCCATTATTTAGACAGCCCTGGGTTAGGTCCCACATGCCATCCCATGAGCTAATATTCTATCTGGAATAGCATCAAGACTGACACAGTTCACTTCTTTTCATCCCAGGATATTCTCTTTATAAGCTAACTCCACTGGAAGGAGGTGATGTTTACAAACTTTCCGAATTGGGGTAGGCACTTCTCTTGGCTCCCCCAGCAGAGTATGTATGACTTTACATATCTTTTTTTTTTTTTTTTTTTAAATCCACACAATCCTTTACTTTTAGAACAATTTTAGATATATGGAAAAACTGTGAAGGTAATTAATACAAGGAGTTTCCACATATGCATGCCAAGCTTCCCCTATTATTAATATCTTACATATTAGTATGGTTTGTTTTGTTAGAGTAGGTAGGTAGGCAGATATGAGCAGGGCAGAGAAGGGATATACTGACCATGCTTAAATGAACAGAGGGCAGGGGGAATAGAAAGCTAAAACAGCCATCAAAGTTAGACAAAAATAGGGAGAAAGAAATGCAGTAAAAACGACTCCCGGCACCAAAAGGGCAAATCTTACAAGACATCTGCAGGCACACAAAACCCTAAGAAGCTCACCAGTTAAGCAGGCACACAAAATTCTAGGAAGCCCACCAGCTAAAGGACAAGTGGTACAGAGATATGAAGACAAAGTGGGAGGAGCAAGAATAAGACAAAAGCCCCGAGCTAGGCCCACCAGGGCACCCCAACATCACTTGAGCTGCCCTTCTGAGAATCCCTCAAATGGACTTTTGCTTTGAATAACACTTTGCCGCTAGCCCGGCCAGCATGGCTCAGTGGTTGAGCATCGACCTAGGATCTAAGAGATTGCGGTTCGATTCCCCGTCAGGGCACATGCCCGGGTTGCGGGCTCGATCCCCAGTGGGGAGCAGGAAGGAGGCAGCTGATTAATGACTCTCATCATTGATGTTTCCCACTCTCTCCCTCCCTCTCTCTGAAATCAATAGATATATTTAAAAAAAACCAACTTCGCAGCTTGCTGCAATTTTCTGTTTCTAGTGTTGAAATGAACCTGATCTTGCTGATGCTCAGCGGCGCTGACCATTTGTTATAACTAATCAACCAATATTGACATACCATTATTGACTAAAGTCCATACCTCATTCAGATGTCCTTAGTTTCCCCCAGTGCCCCTTTCCTGTCCCAGGGCTTCATCCAGGATACAGGCTACAGTTACTCATCATGTTTCCTTAGCCTCTTCTCACTGGGACAGCTTCTCAGACTTTCCATATTTGTGATAACCTTGGTATTTTTAAGCAGCACTGGTTAGGTATGTTGTAGAATGTTCTTCAATTGGCATTTGTCTTACATTTTTTTGTGTTTGGTTAGTCTGAGGTTATGTATTTTGGGGAGAAAGACCACAGATGTAAAGTGCCATTTTCATCACATCAAATAAAGGATGTATACAGTCAGTATGACATAATTGTTGATGATAACCTTTATAATGTGGTTGAGGAAATATGGATGGGGTTTTTCCAGCTGTAAAATTACTCTTTTATCCCTCTTATTGTACTCTTTGGAAGGAAGTCACTATGCACAGAGCACACACATAGTGTGTGGAGTTGTGTTCCAGCTCCTTGAAGACTATGGTAGGCACAATGAGGCCTCCCAGAGATATCCATGCCCCAAACTCCAGAATCTGTCATTTTACATGGTAAAGAGGAAATATGTCCACATGGATTTAAGGTAGCTAGTTAACTAACATAAAAAGAATAGTGATTTCTTGTATTATCCAGCTGGGCTCAAATAATTACAAGTGCCCTTAAAAGTGGAGGAATGTCAGCAAGAGAGCTGTGCCTGGAAAAATCATCATAGTACAGATAGAATGTTGCTTGCTTGATGATGAAGAGAGGGGTCGTGAGGCAAGGTCTGTGGGTGGCTGCTAAAAGCTGGCAAAGAAAAGGAAAAGGATTCATCCCTAGTACCCCCTCCCACCCCTAAAATACTGCCCTTTTTACACCTTGAACTTGATTCAGTGAGACCTATGTTGAACTTCTAACATGCAGGACTGTAACAATGCTGGAATTTTTGTGCTTAGGAGAATTATCACTTCTCCGTGTATTTATTTAGTCACTTATATGAGTGTGGACTGATAGATATTGATTTTGTATTTTGGGTTATAATCTGACACCTTTGTTTGTTATACTGTTCCAGTTTTAACTATTGGGAGCTCTTTCAGTGTGTCAGCTCCGATGTCCCTTTGACATGCACCTGTGAGTGTGAGAGTGTGTGTGTGTGTGAGTGTGAGAGTGTGTGTGTGTGCTTAGCGCTTCTTTATGTCAGGCATTTCAAGATGTTTCAGGCAGATTTTGCATATTTTCTGCCAGAATCCCAGAATCAGTCATTTCTACAAAGAATCCTGGTTCCTGTTGCTGTAAAACAGTATTAGAAATCAAGATCTGAAAAGCAGATGTGCTTGTGGCTACAGGGGTGTCCTTCTAAGATCTATAGGATATATATTTGTGTATACTAGCCTGTGTATATAAGCATGTCTATAAATATTTATGTGTGTAAGCATCTATAATTATATTAAGATGAATATGAGTTCATACTGATGTCTTCATCTCAGATATATTAACACATGATCCTTCTAGCCTTTTACTCTCATTTGTAGTCTTGCATCCCAACAGTGACAAACCTGGCTCTCACCATCCATCATCCAGTAACTTAATTCCAGTGTATATGTATGTTGTTAGAATTGTTAACCTATATCCTCATGGAAAATAACTACCAGCTAGAGTATAGTGCTTATCAGTTTATTTTGCATTGAGTCTTAGACATTCTACTCATTTCCAAAGTTACTTAGGTCAGGAAGTTTTTCCCCCCACCTTGTTCAGTGAGGTTGTTTCAGACACTTGTAAAGGAATGATATTTTCAGATTATATTATATATATTTGTATCAAGCATAGTATAGTAAAAATGTATGTGATATACTTATAGTAAAAACATATATTATTTATCTAAAATTCAAATTTAATTGAGTGTCATGTATTTAATCTGGCATTTCTACACCTGTTCTGTGAATGCCTCAGGTGCACAGATCATACTTTCAATCTCTATCATGAAAACCTAACCCAAGACCTAACGCTATCCAAAAACCAATAAATCTTATATACATATTGACTGAATGCATCAAGGAATCCTGACTAAAAGCAGGGAATTCTCTAATATTTCTCAAAATTCTGCAGAACTAGACTATTTTAAAAACAAAGAAGTAAACAAAAACAACATATCCAAACTTAATTTTATCATATTTAAATATAAGATAATTAAAGAACTACTTTCTTGACCAAGAGATTTATAAAGATGTAATATTGATTGTAAAATATTCCTAAAAATATAGTAAATTAATGTCCCTAGGTAAAAATAAAAAAGATTGTTAGAGTTAAAGTCATTAATATGATAAAGTTTTTCAAAGCATAAGTTAGCCAGTAGAAATATTTTCCCATTAAATAAGAAATAAGAATATATTTCTAAAATTTTTAGACATATTATTTTTAAATATTTTGAAGTAAAGTGATAAGAACGTAAACCCTTACAAGAGAAAGTAAAGGGAGTCAAGCTGGAACAGGAAGGTTATTGTTTCTAATGATGTTAAAAATGCTGTTTTCAAATCAGTAGTCTCTTGTAGCTTTGTTATTGTTGTTTTAAGAAACTGGCTGGCACCCCAAATGCATAACACCATTATTTACAATAGCCAAGACATGGAACCAGCCTAAGTGTCCATTGGTTGATGAAAGGGTAAATGAGTTATGATATATATACAAAATGAATTATTAGTCATAAAAAATGGTCAAATCTTACTATTTGTGATAACATGAATGGACCCTAGAGGCATTATGCTAAGTGAAATAAGTCAAATAGAAAAAGACAAATATTGTATAATTTCACTTTTATGTGGAATCTAAAACAAACAAACAACAAAAACCTAAACTCAGAAGAAGAAATCAGATTGTGGTTATAGGAGGAGAGAGGGAAGGAGGGGAAGTTGGAGGAAGATAGTCAGAAGGTACAAACTTTAGCTATGTGATAAGTACTAGGGATATAACAATGTACAACATGATAACTATAGTTAACACTGATAATATATAGGAAAGTTGTTCAGAGAGTAAATCCTAAGAATTCTCATCACAAACAGAATTTTTTTCTCTTTTCTTTTCTTTTTATTGTATCTATATGAGATTATGGATGTTAGCTGAACCTATTGTAATAATTTCACAATATATGTAAATCAAACCTACATGCTATATGCCTGAAGCCCATACCCTGATATATGTCAATTATTTCTCAATAAAGTAGAAACAAGAAATTGGTTGATGTCATATAACTTTTAGATACGATTTTTGACAATTCTGGGTGGGTGGGGGAGGCTAAGATTCCTAAGATTGAATGTAGGTGCCTAGAAAATATAGGAATGCTTACTAAATTTGGCTACAAAAAACTAAATTCAGTTAATCAATGGGCACACATGATCTGCAAAGCTCTAAAAGGCATTATAATTATGTGCATAAAAGAAAAACAGGAAAATACAATGCAATTGAGTAGCAGTGATGAAGTTAGGAAGTGAGAGGGTGAGGAAATATCAAAATTCATTCTGTTTGGGGTAGGGTTGGTGAATGAGCCGGTGGTGAATTTTCTTTTTCAAATATATTTGAAGCTATATGGAAAACTACTAACCTGTCATATATATTCCAGAGTTTCACCTAACTGTACACTTTAATTCTTTCTAATTATATGTTCCTAGTATCTAAAAGGGGTGAGTTGCTTTTTGTTGTTTTGAGATTATTCTTGGTTTTTGTTTTTTTTTTAGAAAACATCTAAAAAATAATGAAATTGACTAATATCCAAAGCTTTGAAATTCATATTTAAAATAACCTCTTTAATAATTCACTTATCTTCCCTGTAAAATTTCAATATTGTACAAACAACAAACTGCTCATTTGTTTCTTAAGACAAACTATTTAAAGGTAGTATAACAATGGATTAACTTGTCTCTTTGACCTCATTATCTGTGGTGAATCAATATACAATTTTAAAAATCACTTCTCTTGTTGTTTGAGATACATACTATTTCTTTCTGATTTCTCTTAATAGAATGTAAGTGAAGGCAGCTAGGGTAAACAGAGTTGAAAAATATTCACTTTCAAACATTAAAGGCACTTACTAGATTTCCAGACTCGCCATATTCCTTAAACACATTGAATGCATTTAAGCAAGATGTAAAGAATTATTTGAATGTTATGTTGTATGTCAGATATCTTTGGAAATAGGATCATTGTAGATGTAATTAGTTAAGATGAGGTCATGCTAGACTAGGATGGTCCCTAATCCAATATGACTGATATCCTTTCATGAAGATGGTCATGTGAAGACACAGAGACACACACAGAGGTAATACTATGTGAAGCCAAAGGATTGGAGGGATGCACTTATAAGTCAAGAAACACCAAATATTTCCAGCAGATCATAAGCAGCTAGGAAGTCAAGAAAGCATTTCTCTACAGGTTTTAGAAGGAGCGCAAATGTGCCAACATCTTGATTTTAGACTTCTAAATTCCAGAATTGTGAGGCAATAAATTTTCATTTGTGGTACTTGGCTATAGCAGCCCTAAGAAAGTAATACATGTGTCAGTATATTATGGATGAGTTTTTGATTCTTCTAGTTTTTTCATTGACCTTTTTACTATCCTGACATGAAAAAACTCACTGCTTTAGTTATTATAGCCTAATAATAATGTTTTTGTATGTATTTGGGTAAGTCCTCCAACCTCATTTTTCTGCGAGAGAAACAAGTCATGGCTATTCTTGGTCCTTGAGGGTTTTATATAAATTTTAGAATTGGCTTCTCAAGTCCCCCAAAATAAGCCTATTGAGATTTCAATTTTGATTGTGTTGGCTCCATAGAAAGTTGTGGGGTAAAGTGAATACTATACAGATTTAAGTCTTCCATAGAAGGAAAGTAAATTTTATGCTATGTTTATATCTTCTTTAATGTTCTCTGTATTTTTAAATAATATTACTAATGTGTGACTTTGGTTAAATTCATTCCTGTGCAATTTATGACGTTCATGTTAATTTAAATAAAATCTTTATTTTAAAATTTTTATTATTAATAATATATAACTGAATTATAGGAATATAGTTGACTTTTATAGATTGACTTTAGATCTTACAAATTGCTATCCTTTATTTTCTGTTAAACTTTTTGTTCCAACATTTAAAGTCAATAAATTGTTCTAAATGTATATTGGATTTTCTATAAACCCAGTTATATTTTCTGCAAATAATAACAGATAATTTCTTTTTTTCCTAATCCACTTACTTTTTTTTTTTTTCCCTTTTCTTAATGACCTGGCTCCTACCCCCATTAAAATGTTCAATGAATATAGTATGAATAAGCACCTTTGTTATACTCCTGATTTCAAACAGAAACCTTTAATACCATTGTAATTAGCTAGTTATTAACATTAGGAAAGGAGCGAAAGGGAGGTCAGGCATTAGTGGCATGGCCATTTGGGCAGCTTCACCAGAAAGCTGCAATTTCACACTCCCCAGGGAACCACTGGTCCATTCCCTGCAAAACATTAGCAAAAGGAGTCCAACAAAGGGGAGATAGGCCCATGCCCAGTGAAGTTGGGGTGACATAGGGAAGGTACTTGCCTATCAGTCAAACCTGGGGACAGAGATGGTCAGCCAGAATGGGTGAGGCCACTGCAAGCCTGTGAAAATCTGGGAATACATAATTCCCCAAACGAATTCTCTCTGAGACTCTTGCTGCTCTGTTGGCTCTTGGCTTGTGGTCTCTCTTGATCCTGCTTCCTTGCATTTACCCACATGGCGAATGGCTATGCAGACCCCACATGGAATGAACGGATGGACTACAGTGGGAAACAAGCTAAGCTAGCCTGATGCTAGGCTGGAGTATGCAGAAATGGAACAGAAACTTGGGACACTGGCTCTGATTTTCACCCTGCTGAAGGCATGATGGAACTTCTTACTTGGCGGGACAAAGGTAAATGGGACCTTGGAAACTCAGGAATTTAATTCCATGCAGATAAAAAATCATTTGTTCTCCCGTGTGAGTCTTAGAAACTTCTTTTTCTTGGGATGTCCCAGGAATTCCACTCCCACGAGCAACAGGTAGGGATGAAGACCTCTCCTCACTGGTAACACTTTCAATGTATCAACATATTAAAGAAGTTAGTTTTAGGATTTTGAAAGCACTATTTTCTATGTTAAGCGAGTGCTTTTCTATTTTGTTTGCTAGGAGTTTTTGTTGTTTTAAATATATCTTTATTGATTTCAGAGAGAGGAAAGGAGAGGGAGAGAGAGAGATAGAAACATCAATGATGAGAGAGTCATTGGTTGGCTGCCTCCTGCACGCCCCTGACTGGGGGTCGAGCCCACAACCCGGGCATGTGCCCTGATCGGGAATCAAACCCCAATCGCCTGGATCCTAGGTCGATGCTCAACCACTGAGCCATGCCCGGCCGGGTAGGAGTTTTATTTTGAATCAATGGAGAAGTATTTTCTCACCTTCGAAACTATTATAATTTTTTTTCAAAGTATTCTACTTGAAGTTTAAAAAGTGGCATGTTATTGCTTCCTGTAGATATTTTTACACTAACATATTTTTCAAACATTGTAAACCTATTTAATGTTCTTTACATTATGGTGATCATTTCAATACCCGAAGTTTTAGGGAATTTTAGGTTGAAGATTTTTTTTGTTTGATTGATTTTTCTCCTTCTTAATTATCCTTTGTGCTTGGTATTATCTGACTGTGAACTGACCATTTCACTTGAAAGTTTATTTGTAGGCCTAACCTCTTAGAGACCTAAGATGTAGGTTCATTCTATGGAAATAATGTGCATCTGTTTTTCTCCAGCACCTGGGTTTATTACTAGTCTAGAAACGCTTTAAACCAGAAAAAAATAGCTTAAAATATTTTTATACCATTTAGAAAATGTTAACTAAGTCTTCATGTGACTTCTTTTAGTCAATAAACTATAAGCAAAAGTGAGATGTCATTTCTAAGCAAAAGCTTCCAGAGCAAGGTTATAGTTCAGCCTATCTTCCTTTCCCTCTGTCATAAAACCAGAAATGTCTCAGACTGAACCCCTCCATCAGCCTAGGTTCCAGGGTAAGAAAGCCTGGATGCAAGCTGCATCTTTCCTAAAATGCCCATGTAGTGTAAGAAATACATCTCCACTGATACAAACCACAAGGAGTTTGAAGTGATTTTGCACTACCATATACCCTAGCCCATCTTGACTGAGAAGAGACAGCACAATGGGATGAGTTTTGTTACTCTCTGAAGTGAGAGCTAATAGACCTCCAGAATTTTTCCATTTAAAGTATGGTTATTTGTAAGAAAATTGACCCCTGATTCTTGATGCTGTCATGTAATGGGGCTCCCAGGGCCTGATTTATGGAGCCTGGGAAACTTATATGTTGCTCACAGGAAGGTTGAAGTGGCTTTTAGAACTTGGAGAGCTGTACTGCCCTTCTTCAGTGGCAGGCTTAGCTCAAGAAACCTTCTGAAACTTCTTGCATTTCTTAATGGCAGGGCAATAAAATACACAAAAGTTAATTACTTTGCTATTAAACAAAAAGTTACACATAATTGTGTTTCCTAACTTTTCACATAAAGTCTTCCTAAAACTCTTCATCATCCATGAAGAGTACTGTCTAAACTATGAAATACTCATTTTTATTCATATAAGTATCCCTTTTCCTAACACAATGCTTTTTAAAGCCCTAATTTAAATGAGAATCTTTGGGATAATTATTTTCATACACATAAGCATAAAATGAACATAATTAATGCTCAAGACATAAAAGGTCTCTATGTTTTTTTGGCTATTTCATTTTGATTCCCATCTTTTCCTTTGCATAGATTGCAATGGGGGGGGGGGGGATCTGTCAATATAGATAACATTTTTTTTTCTTTTGCCAATGTCATGGCCTATTTTTTGTGAAAGGTGCACAATACCTAGAATCTGAAGGATGGTGCCAGTCTATGATCTCCATTCAGGTCAGTGTCAGGGGAGCTTTATCCAGATGGGTTCTTTGAGTTCCAACAGGCAGGTTGGCCCGCGGCCAGTCCAAGTCTATGGAGCTGCAGCTTTAAGCATTGTCACCAGCTGCAGAATCACTGTGCCTGTTTCCAGAAGCTGTCAATTGTCATACATTCCAGAGACCACGTCCTATCTTGCTTTTGTTAGGAAAAAAAAAAAAATTCTATGTCTGCCTGTTAAAAATAAGTGAAATTCAACAAATGGCTACAGTGTGGTAATGAAAATGTCTGCTCCATGGCCAGTATTTGAAAAGAAGAAAGACTACCTGCGAGATGAGTGCTGAATCTCTGTGTGTGAAAACGCCTCGCTGTTCTTTGGAATTTAATCTGTCATTGGTGTAATAACCTAAAATTCACTAAACTGTAAGAAACAACTCTGAAGCAAATGGTTCAGTGTGAACAGTTACCCATCCTTAGTGTAAGATGTAGAAAAATCATGAGGCTCTTTTTTAATGTTTAGTTTATCTGAATCAGTTCCCCACTAGATGATGAAAGGAACAAAATCTGAATATAAACAAGCTGAATTTCTAAGACTACAATTTCATAGTTTTGTGATTTCTTTGTTAAAGATACATAGTTTTCTTAGTTCCAGATTCTTATAAAAACACACACAAGTGACATATACATGGTCAAATGTTCAGCAATAAAAGTTATCATTACGTGGGTTTTACTGAGCATCAGACACTGTGCTAAGAACTTCATAGCTCTGTGTTGGTACAGAGACTCTGAAGCCATGTGACCTTCATCAGATGGCTTACTTATGTGATCATCATGTGTAACACAGGAAAACATCGATCTCTCCTATAAACTATGATGGTTGGTTTGAAAAATATAGAGAAAATAAAAATGAGCCAAAAGAAAAAAAGAAAATGCTTCACAAGTGTGTTTCATTTTATCATTATAAAAGACTGTTTCCATATAGACAGGTCATACTCAGACCTGCAATTAAAAATTATTTTTTTAAAAACTTATTTTGAAGTCAGTATTTACATAAGGAAAACATCCCTAGTATATCTAATTTTTTGCTTACATGTTAGCAAACTAACTGCTTATGAATTTGCATTATAATTTTCACCAGCTTCAGGAAAAGTTGAATGTAAGGCAAAGTAGTCAATTAAACCTAACTCTTTTCAGAATTTTAATAAAGAAGTAAAAAGTTCTCTAGATCTTTCTAAAATGGTACATTTCTTGGGCTGAAGCTTACTCCCCTGTGCTAGGGTTGTTACGAAAGATCACAGAGTACAAATCGAATTCTAGCATCAGTTATATACAAAGAAAGACTAAGACAAAGAGTTGGTCTTTGCAAAGAGAAACTGTGTTCTTATAAAAGTTCTAATTGACAATGGCATACAGCAACCACATAATAGTAGTCTAGGCAGCAACTGTAATGAGATAAGAAGTTTTGTCTTCATAGTTCTAGCTCCACCATCTAACCCTGTTTTGGATGGTGTTAATACCAGAAGCTGGTACACCTGCCAAGTGTACAGATGAAGTAACGTCAGCAGCTGCTATGTCTGTCAAAATGACAGCCAATATTTATTTGGATATTACCATTAACTCTGGCACCTTGCATTACCACTACACTCCAGATTGCTGCAGCTTTCCTGGGAAATTAACTGCTGTCCATTCCTCTGATCAGTAGGCTGGAGCACAGTGGGTGGGAGAAAGTAGCACCAGAACCACATTAAGTCTCTAGCTAAAGAAGGGAAGTGTAGATATAAAAAGAGTGCAGGCCTTGGAGCTGTATTTGGGTGAAAACTCCTGCTCTCACACTTTTCAACAAAACGTGTGACTCTGGATCTAGTTGTTTGAACTATGGATACCTCAATTTCCTCATCTGTACAATGAGAAAACACATTTATCTTACAGTGTTTTCATGAGGGTTAAAAAAGGATATATACATAACATTGTTTGATATGGAAAACCAGTAAGCTCTTTTACAGCGTCATGGTACGGATTCTCTAAGATGCCCTACTCTTAACCTGAAAAAATATCAACCAAAGGTACATTTTTATAGGACACATTTTTAGGAAACATTGTAATTTCACAAAATAAAACAGGAGTTTTGTTTGTTTGTTTGTTTTGTTTGTTTGTTTTCTGGGAAGGAAGGCTGACAGAAGACTAGAAAAGCAGCTTACAATAGGCAGAAGGTTAGAGCCTGGACTGCAAAATAGATGAGGAAAGTTACTAGTTTCTTTTTAAAGAAAATTGTCAAATAACCATTTTAAGTTATTTGTTTTTTATAAACCTTTATTAAAATGTTATATATTCAATAACATTTAATACATGAATGTATTCTCTGTATGCTTACGTGCGTGCATCGGCAGGCAGGTGTTCATGAAAGAAGGGAAAGGATTCATTCCACAGCTGGGTTTACACAGAAAGGAACAGGGACAGCACACGTCTCATGAGGAGACTCCCCTACACCGCATTATTTCAGTGAGAGGAAGACCTTGGCACCAGAGGTAAGTGTGAAAATAAAAAGATCTTCACAGAAATCTTGAGTTGGTACTGGAATGTACAAACTCTGTAGGTAATGGAAAGGCTGAGGTGATGTTATCTGACACTTGAATTACAACAGCTGTCCCTAAACTAGTGGTCAACAAACATGGCTATCATCGAATCACCTGAGGAGCTTTTTCTGAATAAACACTCCAGGACTCAACTTAATTCTCAGTTGCTTACAAGTGGAAACTGGAAATAAATGGTAAAGCAAAAACAAAATATATATATATATACACACATATATGTGTATATATATATATTTTTTCTAATGGTCTACTGACAGCAGAATTGGGCATCACCCATTTAAATAAATTAATTAACTTTCTTGGTATTTCTTTATAGTAATCTCACTTATATAACAACGACAAAAAAATAAATCATCTGTAAGGAAAAAAAGCAGAAGACCAGAGGCAATACTGAAGATGATTGGGATGGCACAATGTAGCTATTCCTGATCAGCAGTTATGTAACTGTCCTATTTCTAAAATTTCAGAAGGCTGTTGCACTAAAAGGTATTTTAAACTTAAAGTCCTTAAAAGATAGAAGCCAAAACATCAGGGAAGGATGTCTCAGACTATGATCTACTGAGAAAAATATTTTGCTGGTGCTTATTCTGGTAATGATAATGTCCCCTGACAATGACGTTAAATTTGATACTGGGGCAAGAGAGGGGAATTCTCTCTTGATGGTGATGATGAGGAGGAGGCAGAGAGCAGAGGGTCGGTAAGGAGAAGACAGTTGTAAATAGAGACTGAGAAAAAGCTACAAGACTCAAGAGCTTAGAAAGAACTGAGTTTTGAACTACTACTGGAGTTTTGTTTTTTTATGTTTAATGCTGAAATTGATGGAAAACCAGAAAATGACTTGGTGAAAAGGTGAAGAGTGGCTTCTGTAGATAAGCATGTAGAAAATAATTCAGCTTTTTGAGGGGAAGGAACAAATAAAAGAATGCTAGTCAGATTTTACAATTAAATAAACATGAGAGAGATAATGGTAACAGTAGGATTTTCAGTGAGTTAATTCACCAATTAACTATAAGAAAGAGCAGGTAGTTTAACCATTTAACCAATACTACCAGGAATAAGAAAATTCTAGCCTTCGAATGAGGAGACTAAACTTTTGTCCCTATATAAACATACATAATTTACATATAAAAATAAATTTCTCTATGTCTACTACTGATTTATTTTTGCTTGAAATAGAGGTTGCAGTAAATGGCCGCTAAGGGCTATTTAGCTCTAACATTACAAATGTAAATGGCACAGGTAGAATTATAGCATAGATATTTTAGGTATATTAAAAAGTAGGATTTTATTAGTAATAATGCCTTAATGCTCTACTAATTGTATCAAATATTAAAATTAATATAAGATTTTGATAATAGGGGAAACTGAATGGGGGGTATGCAGTAATTATTTTATCTTTGCAATAACCTTGTAAATAAAAAACTGTTCTAAAATAAAAAATTTACTTAAAAATGATAGAGATGCACCCTGGCCTGTGTGGCTCTGTGGTTAGAGTGTCGACCTGTGAGTTCAGTTCCTGATCAAGGGCACGTACCTCCGCTTTGGATTATAGGGGAGTATAGGGGAGGCAACCAATCCATGTGTCTCACATCAATGTTTCTCTCTCTCTACCCCTCCCGCTCTCCCTTCTACTCTCTCTGAAAAAGCAATGGAAAAAATGTTCTCAGGTGAGGATTAAAAACAAAAATGATAGAGATGCTAAAAAAGAAAAAAAATTGACATATTAAAATTTAGAACTCTTCTTATTTAACCATTAGGTAGCATGCTATATGCTAAAACTTTGCAAAGAGTGTTACACATTTAATCCCATCGAACCATCATCAAATTCATAGGAGGCTATAGTAGTTTGCTAGTAGTGCTGCTATGACAAATACCACAGACTGGGAGGCCTAAGCAACAGAAATTTATCTTCTCACATTTTAGTAGGTTAGAAGCCAAGGCTGAGGTGTAGGCAGAATCAGTTTCATTCTGAAGCTTTCTCCTAGGCTTGGAGATGGCCATCTTTCCCCTTCACATGGTCTCCCCTCTGTGCATGTCTGTGTCCTAATCTCATAAAGAAATTAGTCATATTGGATTAGGGTCCATCCAATGACCTAATTTAATCTTAATTCCCTTTTTAAAGACCCTACCTTCAAGAGAAGTCACACTGAAGTACTGGGGACTAGGCCTTTAACACACCGATTTGGGAGGAAGTATTCAGCTTATAACAGAGACTAAGAGAAGGTTAGTTAATTTAGTAGCTCAGTGTTGCACTGCCTAATAGTAGAGCCAGGAGTCAAAACTACTTTTATTGATCTTGAAAGCCTATGGCCTTAAGAAGTATACAGATTTTCATATGTAGAATCTAATGAACAAAATAAACCAAGGAACAAAATAGATCCAAAGACATGGAAGCATGGAACAGCTTGATGAATCTCAGAGGGAAGGCGGGGGTGGATGGATGGGTGGGGATAAATTAACATAAGAATTTATATGCATATATGCATAACCCACAGACAGACAACAGAGCAGTGAAGGGGTGGGGGTGGAGGGGATCAATGAGGGGAAAAAGGGGACATTTGTAATACTTTCAACAATAAAGAAAACATAAGTATATAGTTTTGTCTAATCTTTTTTTAAAAATATATCTTTATTGATTTCAGAGAGAGGAAGGGAGAGGGAGAGAGAGAGACAGAAACATCAATGATGAGAGAGTCATTGACCAGCTGCCTCCCGCACGCCCCTGACTGGGGATCGAGTCTGCAACCCGGGCATGTGCCCTGACCAAGAATTGAACCCTGATCGCCTGGATCCTAGGTTGATGCTCAACTGCTGAGCCACGCCCAGCTGGGCATCTAATCTTTTTAATGAGCTTATTGGCAAAATACAATGGGGGGCTCTCTCTGTTCATCGTTTAAAAATAGTTTTAGAGTCCCAGGATCTGTTCCAGATGCATGTCATTCAAATATTAAACTAAAATATAACTTTTTTCCTTGAGTGGCTTGGTAGAGTTGGAAATGCACACATATAAGTAAACAACTGCTATGTTTTATTGTAGGTGCTCTAATAGGAGTATGGAAAAAGCGCCAAATAGAAAAGAGAGAGCCCCTCACAACGTTTTGTGTGTTTTACCAAACATTCAAAGAATTAATACCTATCCTCCTCAAACTATTTCAGAAAAATCCAAGAGGAAGGAACACTTCCAAACTCTTTTTATGAGGCCGGCATTAGCCTAATTCCAAAACTAGATAAAGACACTACAAAGAAAGAGAATTACAGGCCAATATCCCTGATGAACATAGATCTTAAAATCCTCAACAAAATATTAGCAAATTGGATCCAGAAATATATTAAAAAGATCATACACCATGACCAAGTGGGATTTATTCCAGGAATGCAAGGCTGGTACAATATTCACAAATCAATAAACATGATACATCACATAAACAAATTGAAAGATAAAAATCACATGATCATGATCATATCAATAGATGCAGAAAAAGCATTTGATAAAATCCAACACTCATTTTTGATAAAAACTCTCAGCAAAGTGGGAATAGAGGGATCATACCTCAACATAATAAAGGCCATATGTGACAAACCTACAGCCAACATCATACTCAATGGGCAAAAACTAAAACCATTTCCCCTAAGAACAGGAACGAGACATAGGTGTCCACTTGCACCACTCTTATTCAACATAGTACTGGAAGTCCTAGCCACAGGGATTAGACAAGAAGAAAACATAAAAGGCATACACATTGGAAAGGAGGAAACAAAACTGTCATTATTTGCAGATGACATGATATTGTACATAGAGAATCCTAAAGACTCCACCAGAAAACTACTAGATTTAATAAATGAATTCAGCAAGGTAGCAGGATACAAAATTAACACCCAGAAATCGATGGCACTTTTATACACCAATAATGAACTCTCAGAGAAACTAAAAAAACAACCCCATTTACCATTGCAACTAAAAAAATAAGATACCTAGGAATAAACTTAACCAAAGATGTGAAAGACCTTTACTTGGAAAACTACAGGACACTAAAAAAAAAAAAAAATAGAGGAAGATATAAACAAATGGAAAAATATCCCATGTTCATGGATTGGAAGAATAACATCATTAAAATGTCTATATTACCCAAAGCAATCTATAAATTCAATGCAATTCCTGTTAAAATACCAACAGCATATTTTACAGATCTAGAACACTTTGAAAATTTATTTGGAACCAAAAAACACCCTGAATAACCACAGCAATCTTGAGAAAGAAGAACAAAGTTGGAGGAATCACAATACCAGATATGAAGTTATACTACAAAGCCACTGTAATCAAAACAACCTGCTACTGGCACAAGAACAGACATATTGATCAGTGGAACAGAACAGAGAAACCAGAAATTGACCCATGCCACTTTGGTCAATTAATATTTGACAAAGGAGGCAAGAACATACAATGGAATAAAGACAGTCTTTTCAATAAATGGTGTTGAAAAAGTTGGACAGATACATGTAAAACAATTAAATTGGACCACCAACTTACACCGTGCACAAAAGTAAATTTAAAATGGATAAAAGACTTAAATGTAAGGCATGAAACCCTAAAAATCCTAGAGGAAAACATAGGCAGTAAAATCTCAGACATCTCTCATAGCAATATGTTTGCTGATACATCTCCTAGGGCAAAAGAAACTAAGGAGGAAATAAACAAATGGGACTGCATCAAAATGAAGAGCTTCTGCACAGCAAAGGAAACCATCAACAAAACGAAAAGGGAGCCCACTGTATGGGAGAACATATTTGCCAATGACACATCGGATAAAGGGTTAATATCCAAAATATGTAAGGAACTTATACAACTTAATAAAAGGAAGACAAATAATCCAATTAAAAATGGACAAAGGACCTAAATAGACACTTCTCCAAAGAGAAGATACAAATGGCTAAGAGACATACGAAAAAATGCTCAACATCACTAATTATTAGGGAGATGCAAATTAAAACCACAATGAGGTATGACTTCACACCTGTCAGAATGGCACCATCAACAAGTCAACAAACACATGTGCTGGCGAGGGTGTAGAGAAAGGGGAACCCTAGTACACTGCTGGTGGGAATGCAGACTGGGGCAGCCACTATGGAAAGCAGTACAGTTTCCTCAAAAGACTAAAAATTGACCTGCCATTTGACCCAGTGATCCCACTTCTAGGAATATATCCTAAGGAACCCCAAACACCAATCGCAAAGAACTTATACACCCCTATGTTCATAGTATCGCAATTCACAATAGCTAAGATCTGGAAACAGCCCAAGGGCCCATCACTAGATGAGTGGGTAAAAAGCTGTGGCACATTTACACCATGGAATATTACGCAGCTGTGAAGAGGAAGGACCTTTTGGCCTTTGGCACAGCATGGAGGGAACAGAGAGTATTATGCTAAGTGAAATGAGCCAGTCAGAGAAGGATAAGTACCACATGATCTCACTTATGTGTGGAATATAATAAACAAAATAACCTGATGAGCAAAGTGGATCCAGTAACATAGAAGCTTAGAACAAACTGAGGGATCTCAGAGGCAAGGCGGGGAGGGGGGTGTGGGTGGGGAGAGATTAATCAGGGAACTTGTATGTTTATGGGCATGGCCCATGGACGTGGACATTGGTGTGGGGAGGGCCTGGAGGTGGGATGGATGTGGGGTGGAGGGGATCAGTGGGGTTAAAAGGGGGACATCTGTAATGATCTCAACAATAAAGATAAAGAAACATTAAAAATAAATAAATAAATAAAGATTAATAAATTTGATCAACCTCTAGCCAGACTCATCAAGCAAATAAAAATTGCAGTTTCCAATATCAGGAATTTAAAAAAGTTTACAAACCCTACACACATTTTTAAAAAGTTATTATAAAAAATTATGTCTATATTTTACAGTGTAGATTAAATGAACAAATGACTTGAAAAACAAAATTAGTAAGACTGACACAAGAATAGGAAATCTAAATCTGTGAAATAAATTGTATCTTTAATTTAACCCACAACACAGATCTCCCTCCATGGCTGAATTACTTTACTGAATTTTTCCAAACTGAGTATCAATTTCAAACAGCTTTTTCCTAAGTATTGAAGTAGAGTGAAAATATCCTAACTTATGCGGTTAGTGGAGAAAGAAAAACAAAGTTAATATCTGTAAGCAGCAGTAAAAATCCTAAATAGATATTAGCAAATTGAATCTAGTGATGGGCAAATAACAAAGTGAGATTTACCTTAGGAAAGAAGATATATATATAACATTTGAAAATCAATTATTCTTATTCAACATATTAATAGAAAAAAGAAGAAATGTCATATTTTTGTTGGAGCATTTGAGATAATTAAAGGAATTTTTGTGATTAAAATAACTAACAAAATCCTCTCAACAATCTTAGGAGAGGGATTTACTTAATCTGACAAAGATATCTAAAAAAAAAATAAAGCAAATTTAAAAACAAAAAAGGAACTAGCACTATATTTGTGGTGAAATATTGAAAACTTTCCTAATTGGAGTGTAAAAGAAGAGATTATTCACTATTGTTTTTTAGTCAATATTTTCCCATAGTCAAATAATCAAAATGAAATGTTAAAAATTTAGAAATAAGAAGGAAACTATTCAAAGATGTCATGCTTCTCATATGCAGAAAATTTCTAAGGAATTATACATAGCTATTAGGGTTAATAAGTAGAAATAAGTAAAGATTTTAAGGCCTCTCAAAAAGATAAAATAATATAATGTCTGTATGCCAGCAAAAAGGAATTGAAAATAAAATTTAAAAACCTTTGCAATAAAAAGTCCTCACAAATTCTCAGAATAAATCTAATCGAAGATGTGTAACCACTCTATGAATAAAACTATTGAACATTGCAGTGGAAAATTAAATAAGAAAATAAAGAGATATATGAATTATTGAAGGATTCTAAGATAATAGTTTTCCCCAAATTGATCTATATACTTAATGTAATCTAAGTAAAACATTCTACCAGCAATTACTTGTGAAATTACTTGTGAAAATTGATAAGGTGATTTACATTTATATGTAATTTTAAAAGAACAGATGTGAGCCAAGATAAACTTAAAGAAGTCAGTTGGAGAACTTACACTATCAGGTGTCAAGACTTATAAATCTATACTATTTACTAGATCAGTGTTGCATTGCCTAATGGGAGAGCCAGGAGTCAAAACTACTTTTATCTCTGTTGAATGCCTATGGTCTTAAGAAGTATATGGTTTTGTCTAACCTTTTTAATGAACTTATTGATAAAATACACTAGCTAATATGGTATAAGTACTGACTCATCAATAAACACAAAGAACACTGGAGTACATTCTATAAAGCATAATTCTGTGGAGTCACTTTACTTTTGAAAAAAAGGTTCCTGAATTCAGTGGTCAAAGGATGGTCTTATTAACAAAATTTTCTGGGCCAATTAAATACCATGTTTTATAAAAGCACCTTTACTCTCACCTCACATAAGGCACAAATGAACACCAGGTGAATTTTAAATCTATATGTGTACGGTAAAACAATAAAGGTCCCATCTAAGTAATAATGTCAAAAAAGGTTATAATCTTGAGTTATGCAAATGTATTTTAAACTAGCAATCAACAATCATAAAAGAAATAAATTTTAAGCATTATTAAATTTATAAATTTCAGTTATCAAAAGATTATTAGACTATGAAAAGGCAAGATACAGAGCAACAGAAATGATTTGAATTACATGTATTCACAAACAGCTTGTATCCAAAATATATAAACTCCTACAAGGCAATAAGTAAAAGCAAATATTTAATTTAAAAATGAAATAAGCCCCTCCAGGCATGGCTCAGGGGTTGAGCATCGACCTAGGATCCAGGAGATCGAGGTTCAATTCCCAGTCAGGGCACATGCCCCAGTTTCTGGTGCGATCCCCAGGCTGCAGGAGGCAGCCGATCAATGACTCTCTCATCATTGATGTTTCTATCTCTCTCTCCCTCTCCCTTCCTTTCTCTGAAATCAATAAAGATATATTTTAAAAAAAAGATATAAAATCTCTAACAGGGAATTCATCACAAATATAATGTACAAAAGCCTTATGGGTCATTAAGGGAATGTATGTAAATTAAAAGCATATAAGATATCACCAATCATAATCAAAATGGTTATATTAAGTTTTCAAAAATAACGTCTAATACTAAATATTTGTGAAGATGTGAAATAACTGAAATTCTCATACTTTTCTGATGAGAATATAAATTAGTACAACAATTTTGGAAAATTCTTTGTTGATATCACTAAAGCTCAGCATGAACATGTCCTGGTGATTGGTGATTTCACTCTTAAGTGTATTCTCAACAGAAATGAATTCACATGTTCACTAAAAGACAGGTCTTAAAATGTTCATAGCAGCACTATTCAAAAGTGCCAGAAACTGGGGGAAATATCAAATACCCATTAGTAGTATAATAAATAAATGCACTGTGGTACATTCGTTTAGCAATGAGAATTAATAAAACACAAGAGCACATGATATAAAGATGAATCTCAAATATTTTCAGTGAAATAGTCTATATACAAAGTAAAATATATTGTATGATTCAATTTATATAAATTTCAAATCAGGCAAACCAGTCTATGAGGAAAAAACAACAGAAGGTAAGATAAGTGTATTCAATTTTGTCCATCTTGATTTTAACAGGGAACAATAGGGGTGAGTTACACTTTTCTATATCTAAAATTTTCATACATTTTTATTTCCATTCTAGTTAAGAGACAAAACATTACCAATCTGATTGATCAGTGTTCAGGATATATTTACTGTGCCATATTTTGCTAGTGACAGACAAAGGCCCTTTATTATGCCTGGACTTCTCTCAAAGTTCCGTCTTCCTGTGCCATAGGTTAACAGAGCAAGGCAGGGCCTGACAACTAGAGTTCACAATTGATCAAGTGTCAATTCCCCTTGCTTACAGCAGTGGGTAAATACTAATGGTCACATTTATTAGTTGTGCCAAATGAAAAATGATTTTGTTCAATGGACAATGTGCTCAAAGAAATATTCACTTCCTAGCCTTTCTCACAACTTGCCATAGGTCCCTGTGACAATTGCTTGAATTATAGATGTATTTTGAAGCTAGATTCAACCGATTTCTATCGTATATGATATGGAATTTGAGGGAAGTAATCAAAGATGATAATAAAGTTGTTGAAACAACAATTGGAAGGCTGATGCTGTCAACAACTTTGAGAAGAAAATGACTGAGTAAATTTTGAGAAAAAATTAGGTGTTCCTTTTCAGCGTCTCAGGATTGAGGATTTTATAATCTATCTAAATCGGTAGTTAGATATATGAGATTGGAGTTTCAAGAGAGGACCGAAATCTTGGGAATTTTACCATTAACAGGTTAAAAAGGAGATGAAAATCCAGCAAAGGAGACTAAAGAGAAGTGCTTAATGAAATAGGGAAGAAAGAAAAATAACCAAGAGGTCTGCTGTCCTCAAAGTCAAGTGAAGAAAGATTATTGAGGATTAGAGAATGATTGACTATACCTAATGGTTTTGTTGGTCAAATAAGGTGAGGACAGAAAATTTGTCATGGGAGTTAGCAAAATGGGGGCCGTAGATGATCTTTTGAAGACAAGTTTCAAAGAAATGAAAAGGCAAAAGCCTGATTGGAATTGAATTTAAGTGAAAATATGAGATGGAAACTTTGTACAACAGTCCCAACAACATTTTTTGAAAACTTTGATGCAAAGGGAAAAAGGAGTAGAAGTGAGGCTAAGAAAATTTGTTGTTTTGCTGTTACTGCTGTTGTTCTTGCTCTTTAATGTATTTCAGACAGGACAAGTAATAGCATATTTATATAATAATGGGGTGATCTAGTAGACAAGGAAAAATTGATGATTAGAAAAACAAAAGCAAAAAACCAACCAGCCAACAGAAACTTGACTGAATCACTGTCCCGGAGTAGGTTAGAGCATAATGCAAAATGGGAGATTCATTTTAGATAAAAAGAATACTTTATCTGTGGAAAAGGACATCTATGGGTGGAGATGCTTGTAGCTAGCAGATAAGGTGATGAAGTCTGTAAAAGTTCTTTGATTTCTTAACCCTCTTTTATGAAGTACGAAACAAAGTCATCAGCTGAGAGGGTAGAGAGCAAGGTGTCAGAAATGTGAGGGCAAAGATGTGGAAGAGTCATCTGTGTGGAAAGTATATTAGAGCATTAGCATATCAGAGCATTAAAAATGTACAGCATGATTGTCAGCTGCCACAGGAAGCTCATTTGAGGTTAGTATTCATGAATTTAACTCAAGATCAGTCAGTGTAGCTGTGTGCTCTCTCCCGCCCCACTTAGCTGAATGAATGCAGAAACCAAGAAATGGAGTAGGGTTGTGCTTTGTTCAGGTAAGTAGGATAGAGCAAGAGAAGTATAAATAGTGTTGGCATAGATTTGGGGATCTAAGCTAGGTAAAAGGGGAGAGAGGAAATCAGGGAGTAAGGGACAGTGAAAAGGTGATGGAATCAACACCTTGAATATGCTTGTGGAATAAATGATTGTTAAAGATACGATAAAAGAGAGTGAGCTACTAGTACAGGAAGTGATGATCGGAGAGAGGGATGCATGACTTTGAGATTATGCACAGGCTGAACTTACTGGAAAATGCAAGTCTCTGGGATGAACATGGCTGAAGTGAGATGGAGGCCAAAGTCATCGGAGGAGAAGGGTTCAAGACAGCGATAAGCAAGCAGTTTGCATTTGGAAATTATCAGGAATAAAAAGATAGAGGTAATGTTGAAGAGAATGAGATTGAACCAGGACGGGGCTGGTAGGCAGATGACAGTAACAATGAGGTAGTCATTGGTAAAATATTTTGATAAGATCCAAAACCCAGAGCATGTGGGCTCTTTAGTCTTGAGAGCGGTGATTTGATGAAGATGGCAATGGGTCTGATCTGACATCCTTTGATTATTTTATTTACTATTTTATTTTCCATGCCAGAACACAGAAGTAATGTGATGTTCCAAGACTATGTTACACCTTTTGAGAGATTATAAAGCTTAAAAGTGTTCTACACTAACATTGTAATAAGCATCACATGTGGCTTCTGCTTCAGCCCCATTTCAATGTCCTAACATGATAACAGCTATTAATTAGCAGTGGAGGCTCATAGTGAAAGCACTGAATATTTTGTCTTTTGCTTTTATGTTCCAGTGTCCTGATAGGAATTCTTGCTCAAATTCCAGGAAATACAAAGGAAAAAAAGGAACCATTTGGGGACGTTGAAATTTTTTTTTACTAAACCAAGGAAGCAGCTATGAGAAATTGAATGAAGACCGCTGGACTCTAGACAGTAAGTGTCAAAATAAATGACCAATCAAACCCTAATTTTAAATTTCCATTGTGAACATTCCACCAGCCCTTCTCAGCTCTAAATCTCAACAACACTTAACCCTTACTACTATAAACTCCAGCCTCCCTTTGCTTTACCTTCCTTGCATGGTCCTCTCTCCATGCCTTTTTCTTCTCTTACCATTTCTCCACCTGTTAGCAATTAGAGCTGCATCAAGTTACTCAATCTCACTGAGCCAAAATTTTTTTTATCTGTAAAATTATTTATCACATGTAAATGTTGGGGTTGATTGAATGAAATAATGGAGGCAAAGCACCCTTGGAGGGCCTGCCCTATAACACATATTAGTCCTGTCTCTTCTTCCTTCTCTGGCTAATCTTCCTTTGCAATCACTTACTTGTAAATGCATCTGTATCTTACACCTCTGTCTTTCTCAGAGAACTGAGTTACTTGAACAGCCTAACTTTTACAAATAGAATTATTCTTAAACCTACATCTCCAGTTTTGACACAACTCTAGCCCCATAATCTCCCTTTGTGTACAAGATATACACTTTCATATGACAGTTACCTTCATATCAATATAAAAAAATCAAATTAATTACATCATTTTACCCCTTTAAAATCAATCATCTTGCCCAGGCCAATTTGGCTCAGTGGTTAGAGCATTGGCCCACAGACTGAAAGGCCCCAGGTTTGATTCGTCCAAGGGGCATGTACCTCAGTTGCAGGCTCCACCACCCCATTTGGGGCTTGAGCAGAAGGCAACTGGTCCAACTGGTCGAAGTGTCTCTCTCATGTCCATGTTTCTTCCTCTCTCCCTCCCATCCACTCTCTCTGAAAAAGCAATGGAGAAATATCCTTGGGTGAGAATTAAAAAAATAATAAAAAAAATAAAAAATTAAAATCAATCATCTCTACCTTGTAAATAGCTTATTTCCCTCAGTGGCACTCTTATATGTTAAGTAACTCAGGGGGAGGAACCTAGGTAACTTTCAGTTCTAAAAAATGATTATTTTTAATTAAAAAGATGAAACAGTGAGTAGAGTAGTTAATGTTCATTTGTGGAAAAGTTAAACTTCCAGTCTAATGAACTTGAATGTTCAAGTAAATCAAACAGTGAATTACAATTTAAATACAGAAGGGGCACCTCAGTTGAAGTGCAGAAATAATTCATTTGATATATTGCATTTTAAAATAAACGCTGTCTCTTGAAGGGCAGAAAAAAGGGTGTCACAGAGCAAAACAGATACCCTGCTGAAAAGAATATCCAAATTCACAAATGCCAGGCTACAGAGCAGTGAGTACCCTGAAAAGACAATCACACATAATTTAGAGGTATTTTCTAGTTTGTTGTGTAGATCATGCAATAGCAAGAGGCTTTGTGTGCATTTATAACTGCCGGGAGAATAGACTGGAGTAGAATGGTAATGTGTGTATATTATAACGAGCAATTCTTTTGATAAACCTGGGGAGGAACGTGGAGCATTAGAGAGGCAAATGAGAGGGCCTTCTGTGTGCCGGGAATATCAGATGAGCAGTGCCACTCACTGTTGCTTCCATTTGGATAATGAGGCTATCTCTGACCACTGTTATCTGCTCTCCGGGCAGCTGGATAACAGGACAAAGGTAAAACCATTCTATTCCTGCCAGACAGAAAAGTCTGTCTAAGCTATTTCTCTAACAGCCACTGAGTTCTTTCCAAATTGCAGTGAGAAACATCACTCATCTAGCACAAGCTTACTTGCCATACACAGTAGCTTTGAGCAATTCCAATATATTCTCCTGAAACACACAGACATGTGCTCACTTCTTCACAATGCTCTGTCATTAAGGAAAAGTCAGGGAAGATAAAATGCAGAATAGCTGGACCTATAATGTATAATAGCAGGCATTTCTATAATAGCCGAAGTGCTGCATATATTAGAAGTCATTTTCTGTAAGAGCTCACAATGAAAAGCACGGGAAATTATAACATGAAAATGAAGGTACAAAGTGGATGATGCTTTAAAGCAGCGATGTACTGTTACATGCCATTGGTTAACCTCACCTGTTTTTCTTTTAATGCAGAGTGAAAACTTAAAACATTTAATCAAAGTGACTGAAATGAATTCAAACTTTCTCCCCCCCCCCCACCTATTATTTCTTTGTCCACAATCATTTAGAATATCATATTTGGAAATAAGATAGGAAAGTACCAATTCTTGTCATTTTATATAGACATGTATATGTACACACATTTATGCATATATTTATATATGCACATCAATAGTTTACATTTCACACATGCACACACACACACTTATTCTGAAAAACAAAAGCATGTGATTTTAGCAAACAGAGTCTCAGAGTAAATTGAGCATATTAAAAAAGGAGACATTCGTTATTTTTATATATTATCTAAAGAGCTAGTTTGGAACAATAATGGAGGAGCTACTCATAGGGCAATAAATAAATAAAACTATAAATGTAAGGGTGAGTGAGGGTATTCAGTGTTACTCTTTTAGAGGAAGTAGTGTGGTCACAGGGCTAATTCAGACTTGAACACGGTGACTGGTAGATGTGGTGATGTCAATTAAGCTGCATATGGAAGTTCACAAAAGAGCAACATTAGAAGGTAAACATGAGAATCTATAATCAATAACATATTTTCTATACATTTGTATTGCTTAAATGAATTAAGCAATATTTTAAGCATTTTTAATTTTATTTGTATGTAGAAAAAAATGAAAATTTTATGGTCTTTATCTAAAAATATGGAGGATTAGTGCCAGGGCACCATATATTTTGAATAAGGATCTGTGGCACTATTTATACAGTGGATTACTGTCAACATCGTTCTGAAAATTTGCAGCATTTTTATTTATAATGCATCCATCTATTGCCTGCTACTACTGAGAGAATGTTTTTATATCCCTTCTATTTTTCTCTACCTTAGTCGTCTTTTATGGGATAAAAAGGAATAGCCACAAGATCAGTTGATTTCGTCACTGGTCTTAACTGTGTTTGAGATTGTTTACCTGCCCCTTGATCAATCAACTTACTCTTGGCTCCAGTGAAAACTGGGTCATGAAACAAGGCAGCGTGAGTGAAGCTTACAAATTAGTTTCTCATCTAAAAACTGTGTGGTGCTTTGGAAAGACAACTATTTAAATATCAAACAAGCTCTATACATAAAGAACAGGTAAATATTTAAAAATATACATTCCTTCAGAAATTGGGAACTTATTGTTAATTTTTGTTGGTTTTTAAACTTTGATAAAACATTAGGAAGCCTGTTATTAGAGAAGTGTTATGTTCTGGGCCCTGGCTTAATCAAGGAATTATTTAATTACGGCTTACCAAGAAAAATCAGTCATTACTAATGCTTATAGTGGATCAGTGTCTGGGTTACAGAGGTCAGGTAATGAGCTCAGAGGGTGGTTTGTGAGTACAAACAAGGATCTATTAGGTTAGCTAAACAGAATCTGTACCTTTGTTTACAATTAGCTAATTTAACGTCTTCCCCCTGAAATCAATTAACCAACTAGCAAATCTGTCACCATTAGTAATACATATGAATCAGATTGTCTCTACCTTCTTCTGTAATGCCCATGTACTTAAAATTTTCATTGCTTGTAAAAATAGATGAGTGACCCAGAGATGGCAAAGATCATGATCTTCATGTGACCCAAAGACCGCTAGGATTTCTGACTTAGTATTCATTCATTCATTCATTCATTCATTCATTCATTCATTCATTCATTCATTCATTGTTTCTTAACCACATTATATTCTGGGGATTAGGTTAACTTAAGAAGATAAAACAATGAAGAGAACTTGGATGCTACCTTTAAGGATGATAAATCTAAAAGGGAAGGCTTGGTTTTAGTCTCAACATTATGATGAATAGTGATAAGCATGTGAAGAGATATTGTTCCAATAGTTATCACATGAGGAAAGACATGGAAGCTTGAAGAGCTACTAGTATTTAAGAAATACAACATATTTCAATACTGACACAAATGATCTATGTGGCCTATATTCCATTGTGAAATAATATTTGAAAAAATTTTATTTGAATTCAAATTAAAGAACATTTCCAATAATATCATGGTATTTTCTTATCCTTTCAAATTAGTCAACTGTTCTATATAATATGCAGTAAACACAATCAACCCAAATAATGCCTTCATTTTTTTGCACCAAGGAAGTTAATTTTACTTTTTTGTGATAATTCTCATAAGACATTTAAACAATGTAATGTGAATCTCAAATGTAAATATGAGAAAGGGAGAAAGGGAGAAAGTCAGATTGTCACACTGGCTGCAGTAGCTCTTTGCTATTAATTTGATAGAACTTGTATTCATATTTCAACTTTCCATAGTAAAGGTGGGTACAAACTGTTAGCCTGAAATCCTTAATGCTCTTTGACCCAGCTTGCTTAGAAAATAAGGATAAGATGTTAGCTATGTTACCAGAGGTATTTCCTTGACCCAAGCCATATTTGAGAAGGGAGTGATCTTAGAAGTAGAAGAATTATGGGCAGAATTATGATGCTGCAAACTGGTAGACATATAAAAGATTCTGACCTGGGGAATTAGAACAGATAAGTTTAGAGAGAGGAAGCCACATCTCTGGGCAAGAAGGCAAAGAGCAAAAAGTTTAATCTCCATATCTTTTTTTTTCTGACACCTATTCTCAATTTTCTTTCCCTGAATTCATATACTATTTCTGTTTCCTTTTATACTAAGATGCAGGAACACTCGAGTAAAAAGAGCCCAAACCTTGTCTTTGTACTGAGATAGATTTCCTATCTGTGGGACATCAATGGGGGTATTAATCTCTACTTCATGGTGTTGATAGGAGACCCAGATGGGATAATAAATGTGTAACAAATGTGCTGAATGAACACAACTCATGTGGTACATTCATAAAGCACCTCATTTTTATCTCACACTATAATCCAAAGTTTGTTCACAGGGGTCCAGTCCTTCTGCTTCCCTAGATAAAAACTCCAACAGGCCCAGGATTTTGCTGTTTCTTTAAGTCAGTGGTCTCAATGCTGGCTGTAAAGTAGAACCACACAGAGAGCTCTTAAAAACACTGATGTCCAGGCCCATCCATAGAACAATTAAGTCAGAATTCCTGGGTGAGGGGCCTCCATGTATGTGGATTATAAAAACTCCCAAGGTGCAGTTTAGGTTGAAAACACACTATTTACATAATAAATCACTGTACTGTCACTTTACTTCACAAAATAATATTGATTCTGCTTTGGCATTTCCAGTCCAATATATTAGTCAATATTTTCCTCTGGGTTTGAAGTTCAATCTCCTGCTAGAGCAGGCTGAGTGGACCCGAAGAGGGAAAGGGCTGGTTGGCTGCTTTTCCTCTTCTGCGCCTCCCTCACGCCCCAGTTCCACCCCTGCCTCCTTGAGGACTAGAGGGCAAGAGAGGTGGTGTGGAGGGACAATTCTGACTCCATGGTATTAACATGTCATGCAGCATCATGTTTTGGGATTGGCAGGCATCCAAAGTTGGATTTTCCTGTGTCGGTGATGTCACCATTGCTCAGAGCGGATACATTTCTGCTCTATCAGGCCATTTGCTACTTTCCTATTTCCTTTTCTCCAGCATCTGACAGTTGATGGTTAACTTCTTTACAGCCAAACCCGTTAGGAAGAACATACAGTGACTCCATATAGACAGCTTCTAATTCATTGCCAGGTTTCACCTATTTTCTGTAAAATACCCAAGCATTGTTTGCTCTGACAAGACCCGGTATGCAGGCCCATCCTCAACTCAGCTAATTTGCGTCCAAGCTAGTCCATTAGCGTTGAGCCGGTTTATCTCCTGACCTCACATTTTATAGGCTGGAGTCAAATACTAGATCACATTCTGCCCAAGCATCAGGGGCAGAAGTTAGGCTGAAGAGCTTTTCTCACAAGTTTGAGGTAAGATCTAGGCAAACTCTAGCCTTCCTAGTCGGGGATGCCTATTACTGGGGACCAGAGCACATCAGGTCCAAAAATATGATTCACAAAGTCTCCTAGTTATCACTTCCCTACTCGTTTATAGCCTCAATGTGAAGGGTTTAAGAGTCAAATTTTGTGTTTTTTTAAGACAAGTTTTTGAAGACTGATTTTCTGCATTCTCACCTTAGTGTAGTACTGCATTATGGAAACAAACATGAATATTTCTGGTGTTCTCACTGAAATTTTTATTTGAACTCCTGTTAAATACGGAAATTGATTAGCAAATTGATGTTGGGTGGCACCAGGGAGGTCAAGGGAGGCCTCAACCTGACACAGGAGTCCAGGTTCTTGTCACAGCCCAAGAAAGAATGCAAGAGCATGATAGGAGGACTTAGCAAAGCACAGTAAAATTATTAAAGTTATAGTATATACTTGAAAAATGAGAGTGGGTGACCCTGGAGAACCAGACATTCCAATGGGGTCTGGGTGGAAGGTTTTTATTAAAGGTGGGCAAGGTGGAGGGGGTGTAGGGTGGTCCTCAGTTTCTGATACTGGTGGGGTGACTACCAACGCAGCTCGACCTTGTCTTACCTCTCCAGATAGAAATTTATTTTCTTCCTTTCCTTCCTTTCCTTCCTTTCCTTCCTTTCCTTCCTCCCTCCCTCCCTCCCTCCCTCCCTCCCTCCCTCCCTCCCTCCCTCCCTCCCTCCCTCCTTCCTTCCTTCCTTCCTTCCTTCCTTCCTTCCTTCCTTCCTTCCTTCCTTCCTTCCTTCCTTCCTTCCTTCCTTCCTTCCTTCCTTCCTTCCTTCCTCTCTCTCTCTCTTTCTTCTACTCAATTATAAGAAATTGGGGAGGGAGAATCAGGGGAACAGGTGATCAGTGAAGGTCACTCTGCATGTTTGGGCCAAGGCAGAAAAGGGGAAAGGTAGAGCCTTTGTCCCTTCATAGCATTTAAAAATTTTTTTCCTTTGAACTATTTTCCAATATATATTTGAAAAAGACAAAAAGCATGTTAACAGATGAACAAACAAGAACAAGGTTGATATCAATGCACCTTTAATATTTATTAAATAGTGTTTGCCCCTCTATTTTGGGCTGTCACACCAGGTGGATCAAACAGCACAGAGCAGTGAGAGCGACACAGAATGATTAGCATAACCACAAATAAGAGTAAAAATTAATGACCCCAACACTAGTCATCATGCAACCACTCCTGTGCCACCTTCTGGGCATTTGGTTTGTAGCATTTGTTTATAAATGTAAGTTAATTCAAGGGGAATAAGGCAAGAAAGTCGAAAGAATGCCTACAACCTGGTGACAAACGCACAGATCTTATAAATATTATGTAATTTACTTAGGAGGGTTTGTTTTATGTCCTCCCAGATTACAAGAAAAGTCAGGTAGATATGTAAAATATGTAACTATTTTATCTTACATTTTCTTTTTCTTTAACCTCCACCCCCTCCCAATAAGGGTAATACACAGAACTTATTTTTATTTTCATTGCGCTTGAACACATTGATATACTGTACATGTTAATAAGTACAGTGAGTTAAATAAGCATATGTCACTGTATCCTATTAGTTATATTGTCATTTTAAAATTTCCTACTGTCAATATTACAAGAGTTTCTCATTTAATTTGTTGGTTTTCCTTCGGTGGATTTTTGCTGTCAAGTGTATTACGAGGCAAAGGGAATGGTTATTAAATTCATCACTTGAAATGTCATGAATGTATAATTGACTATTGAAATTACATTGAGATAATACATAAACTCAGATACTTCCCCCCCCCCCCCACTTTCTCTTTGGCAAATAGGAAAAAAGACAGACCTAGAAGCTAAGTATCCTGTCAAGTTTGTATCAGCATCACTTATGTCATGGGAAGCTTTGCTGGTGTTACCCTCACATTATTTTTCGGCCTGAAGATAAACAATCAGTAGCATAACTGCGCAGGGCAGAGATTTCAGGAGTGTGGGGAGTGGCGCTCACTGTGAGGATGCACAGCCACCTGCCCCGCCTGGGGCTGTCTCACTGATGTCCAACCAGAAAGGGCCATGTCCCTGCAGGACTTTCAGTGTCGGGACCCAGGAACCTAGTCTGCTCTCCTTTCACCTGGAGAAAGAGTTTTGCCCATCTCAGGGCAGGGCACTTTCTTCTATTAAAAGTAGCCACAGTGAAGAAATATAAGCTTATTCAAACTCTGTAACCATCTTTAAAAAGGGGTGGTCTGATCCTATCTATGTATTACTCCATCACCACTGCTTTAGAGACATATTAAATTTATAATGTAAAACTTTTAAAATGTTTTTGAAATATTTAACATTTATGGAAGTAATTGACATATGGGTAGTTTGTTAAAAGACCTCATTCTAGCATTTATCTTTTGGAATACCAAACATAAATAGAGTCATAAGAATGCTAATAGGAATTTTGTTATATTTAAAATGAGGATAAAAATATATTCAGTTTAAAATACTTAAATGTTGTTGATTTTTATCAATTTGACTGCTAGACTATAAATGAAAGTAAAAGGCAAGTCTAAACCCATGTTTCAAATATGCCATTGTGTGTTTTCATTGCCTACAGTATTTCATAATAATAGACTCATTTTTAAAATTAATTTTCTTTGCCTATATCATTTTATCATCTTTGGTGTAAATGTCCCAAACAAATGCTTTTTTCTGTAGGACGAATTGACTCTTAAAGAAATAGGAGGTTTAAATAAACAAAATAATAATTTAATAAAATGGTATTAACTCCATATCGTTATGTATATAGTTACCAGAATTATTAAAAGGTATATAAATAAGCCAAAATTTCATAAACACAATTCCACAGTGGGATTCATGTAGATAATGTGAGTTTATAGAAAAATATATTTAATAGATACTATGTTAAGTTCGGTTTAGGTGAGATAGCAATGAATAAAACTCTAACGTGACAGTTAAAATAAGCTTCTGCTGCTCGTAGTAGAGAAGAGAAATAATGGTGGCTTGAACAGGACAATCTTATGTCCAAAATAAATCTGTGAGCCCTGGCTGGTTTGGCTTAGTGGTTAGAGTGGTGACCCATGGACTGAGGGTCCCTGGTTCGATTCTGGCCAAGGGCATGCACCTTGGTTGCAGGCTCCATCATGGCCCCAGTTGGGACACATGCAGAGGCAGCCAATCGATGTGTCTCTCTCACATCGATGTTTCTCTCTCTCTCTGTGTCTCTCCTACTGTCTCTGAAAAAGCAGTGGAAAAAATATCCTCTGGTGAGGATTAAAAATAAAAGAATAAATCTGTGAAAAATGTATTTTTTTAAACATCATTTTAGAAATGAGAAACTGAGCCTTACAGAAGTGCACTTAGCTCTACATAATAGCTACACCACTGCAAAAATTTGGGATGTTGGTTTTTCTCACAAAACAGGAGGTCAAGAAACACATAGTTCATGGATTCATACCCTTGCTTGAGACAATCTTCAAGAACTTAGCTTCATTTTCTCTCTCTTCTCCACTATTCTCAGCATTCAGTTTCATCATCACAGTTGTGAAATTGTGTTCCTCTCTTAGATATAAGACCAACATTACAGACAAGAAGAGATAAATGAGAAGAGGTAGAAGTAGAGCCCCTATCAAGAATAAACATTTTTCAGAAATCACCCAACTGCCCTGTGCCATTGATTTCACTGACTGTAACTATATTACATAGTCATTCCATATTGGTCATACATGGTCACTTCATAGTAGTTTATCTGCTTTTGGCTCCTCAGTTGGTGGGAAACTTTCAGACCCTTTTAATAGCTAACAAGATTTATCATTCTGTTTGAATTTAGTTCAGAACATCCTTCTGACACTGGGTGCTTTAATCAAAATCTCTGCTTCGGGAGATTAAGAAATATGCCTCTGGCACAAAATGGTGAGCATAAAAACTATCAGCAAACATCAAAAAGTGGAGTCAAACTCAGTATAATGAGTGATCTAGTTTCTCCACACCCTCACAGGTATTTGGTGTTATTGTTCTTTTTTTTTTTAACCATTGTGATAGGTTTGTACTGAGATCTCATGGTGGTTTTAATCTGTATTTTAACAATGGCATATAATGTTGAAGATATTTGTAAGTGCTTACTTGCTACCTGTAATTCCTTTTTGTTGAAATATCTGTCCAAGTCGTTTGCCTGTTTTCTAATTGGATTGTTTGCGCATGTATTTTTCAATCTATTTAAAGTCTGCACGAAAACACAGGATACACTTGCAGAGCCAGATGAGAGGATTAGAAATCCATTCTCTACTATCTCCCAATTTTAAATATTTTATGTTTCAGTTTTAGTGATATGCTCAGTAATTTAGGAAGCCTTGGCTGGTCTTCAGTGCAGAAACACCCCGTATTATCAATCTAATAAGATCAAGTAGTTCTACAGTGCTTGGCATTCTTGCGATCACTAGTCCTCTTACAAGGGCGTCTGGTTTGACTCAATTTTTTTCCATTGAGTACGTTTTTTTGTTGCTCTCTTAGGTGCTATATGCCTTAATAGCTTTTACATGTGGAAATAAGTGCTCTTCCCTTTCTACTTCATAGACAGCTAGGCTGGATGCAGTACACTTGAATCATACTTATTCCCCTTAGCACTTGGTCAACATCGATCTTTTCATTTCAGACAATAGATGCAGCTGTGGAGAAGTCTCTGGTTACCCAAATTGTTTTTCCTGTATTCCATTTCTCAGCCTGGATACCTGAAGTTTTTATATTTTTGTAATTAAGTCACATGACTGGTATATATCTCAAAGTTAATCATTCTGTTGTAGCATTTTCCAGTAATATCAAAGGCATTTTATTATTTGCTATTTCTCTTCTGTTGAATTCAGGACAATATCTTCTATTTTAATTTAAGATTCATATTCAGTTTTAATCTGTTGGACTCTTGTCTTCAGAGATTCCAAGAAACTTTTTGTGAATCCCTTTTGTAGTATATATTATCTTCTCTTTCATTGTTTAAAAAATCTTTTATACTATTTGCCTCAAAAGTTTCTTCATTGTCAGTAACTTGCTTCTGAATTATGTCTATTCATTTACTATTTTTCATTCTCAGTCTCATATTTTTTTGTCTATTGTTTTACATAGAGTTTTAAACCATCCATGGACATTTATTCTTTCTTTCATGTATTCTTCCATTTAAATTTGATTTAAATTGAAAACATATTTCCATAAATGCTTTTACAGCTCTTAAAGTTCTTAGGGATGGTTCTTATTTTCTTTGGGTTGTATTTGCTTTCTTAATATATTCATGCTAAATTGTAATTTTCTCTATTTTGTATACTCTTTTACTTTTTTTTTTTTTACCTTTTGTATATTTGTGTGGCTGTCTTGTCACTTTTCTCCCTTTATTGCCCATGCTTAACATGAACAGCCTTTTCTGAGATTTTTCCTTTTGTTGAAATAATGCATGTGAATTTTCACTGGCTTCCTACCTTCTCTTTCTGAATTATTTATCTTCTCTTAAAGGTTAACATTTGAGCAAAAGGTATCTGGGCCCTGAGGGCATGAGTATTGTGAGAAAGGGGGAAGAAGACAGCTCAGTCAGCTTTGATGGTTATACATAATCTCTGTCCTTTCCCTTCTCCTACTCAAATACATTTCTGTGTCTAAGCTCATGTCACTCTTTCTACATGTCTCTTTCTCCAGAATGAAACATCCCTGAGCTTCAAGACCTCCTAACAATCTCTGCGGAGGCCTAGAACCCCAGCTTTGTCCATAGTGTTAGACTGGTCTGCTTCCCCCCCCTCCCCCCCATTTTCACACACATGTCTTTTCCACACAACAAAGTAGAAGGGGAAAAATGTTAATGAGAGGTAATTTTTAACTGTATGTTAAAACTTTACAAATGGTTAACACACAAAGGTAAATGACCTGCTGCATGCACACCAGGAATGGATCAGTGTGGTATGCAGTTTCCTCCTGTACCTTGCACTCTGGCAGTCAGCATTCACTTTGGTTTTTATTTGGGCAGGAAGGAGGTTGAAGAGAGAAGGTCCAGGTTCTTCCATTTGTCTCTAACTCTAATAGCCCTCACTCAGTGGGTGAGGAAACTAATGTAGAGATTCCATTAGTTACCAAGTATACCTCTTTGCACTCTATCCTGGGAACGGAACATACCCACACAATGGATGGGACTATGGTTCCACTGGACCCAATATAAGGTAGAGTCAGGCCTACACTTTATATATCCTCTGACTTCTATAAGCTCTGATTGGTGGATGATGGTGGTGTTTTGTTTCTCCAATGATTAGCATCAGTGAAGAGCCAATATTTAATACCTGGCCCAAGTATCTAGATATTTACCTTACCTAGTCATTTTTGGGAAGGCTAGGAGAGGAATCAGGATTATAACCATGTCTGCATTGAAGATCCTTCCCTACAGACAAGCCTCTCACTGTGGTCCGATCTACAGTTTAGGTTTACAAACTGGGTAAGACACCATGAATCCCCACTCTGGCAAGTGAGTTAAGTGTCTGGCCATCAGATCTAGAAGTCTTCTGTTTATGTGTCTTACACTAAACTCTAGTGGTCTGCCCATCTATTTATTTTGATGTACCTCTTGATTATTCACTATCAGAAATTCTTTAAGATCTGAGTTTCTTGCCCAGCTGGGCGTGGCTCAGCAGTTGAGCATCAACCTAGGATCCAGGAGATCGGGGTTTGATTCCCGGTCAGGGCACATGCCTGGGTTGTGGGTTAGGCAGCTGATCAATGACTCTCTCATTATTGATGTTTCTATCTCTCTCTCTCTCCCTTCTTTCCTCTCTCTGAAATCAATAAAGATATATTTAAAAAAAAGATCTGAGTTTCTCAACCTCAACACTGTTGACATATAGGAACTGATAACTGTGGTGAGGAGCTGCCCTGTGCATAAGACATTCAGCAACATCACTGGCCTCTATTCACTAGATGCCAGTAGCAACTCTCCCCTGCCCGTCTGTTTTGATATGGTAACCCCAAATGCCTCCAGACAACACCAAATGTACCCTGAAGGCAAAAATCTCCAGCTGAGAAACCACCATTTTCAGTCAAAACATTGATTAATGCCCCATCCCTTAATAAGTATATCTGCCTTACCTCTGAGAGTGAACCACCACCATATGGCCTCTACCATTCTGGTATCACATCATTTCCACTGAAATGTGGGAACCCAACTGAATTTCAGACTCTCCCACTGGCATCTCTTGCCCAGAAGAATGCCACCAAATGCATTTCCAGGGTGCTGGTGCTTTCCTTGTTTTTATATTTCTTAATAACTTGGTGAAGGGAGTTTACTCTGACCCTTCTCTAATGGCAGAGGGTGGTTTAGTTAGGAGGCATAAAAATAAATTACAATGAATATATCCCAACGTTCCCATCTCTCTGAGTCTCCCCTCTTCTTCCTCCAGAGCTCACCAGGAAAGTCCTCCCATTCCAATCTCTCTGTTGCAATTATCGAGGCCAGGCTTTAATTAGATAGCAAAGTGAATTTAAAGGATCAAAAGGACAATATTCAACACAATAAATCAAAAGGGATATCATCCTCAATGGATCTGACTTAATCAATTGAGCCCTGAAAGGAGAAAAGCAGCAGCAACACACACTGCCCTTTGACCTGGTAGAAAGCAAATGGCCATGTTGTGAAGAGCCTAAGGAGTAGACAATGAAGCAAGGACCTGAAAGCATCCTTAGTTGCTGAGAGTGATGCCTGCCAATAGACATCATGAAAACTAGGTTCAGTCCTACAACCACGAGAAGCTGAATTCCATCAACAACCTGAATGAGTGTAGAAGAGAACCCCGAGCTCCTGACGAGAATGCAGCCCTGCTAACACCTTGATTTCAGCTTTGTGAGAGATCGTGAGAAGAGAACTCAGTTATTCTGTTTCCAGATTTAATCTACAAAAACTTGTCCCAAGACAAAAAACCAAACAAACATACACACACACACACACACAAAAAAAAAAACTTTTAGAAAAAGCATCATCTTGTGGGTGAAAAAAAAAGTGGCTCTATGAAAAGTAACCTCACAGGGTGATCTGATCATAAATTCTTAATTGGGCAGTTTGTGGTGGTTAGTCATGCCCCAGGCATATAACTTCTGTACTAACGGCTTTATCTTTTCCTTAAGCAAGCCCTGCCATTGTTTCTGTGCATCTAGGTTAATACACCTTTGAAATGCTCTGTTAGACACCTCCTCCTAATACTACCATTTTAGACTCTCCTAAAGTTCTAAGAAAGCACATAATCTTAACTATCCTGTCATATCACTGTCTTGCTTTCTCTCACCTTCATGTAATCTTCTTTACCTTCCCTCCTTAATCTCAAATGCAAAAAAGAAATTGCAAACTGTTATTCTTGCAAGCATTTTTGTGAGTCTGTTGAGATCTTGTTTATAGGTGGACCCTCTGTTTGGCTCAAATAAATTTTTATAAAAATTCTCTATAGGTGTGGACATTCCTACATCAACCACCTTGGATAAATTGTTTAAACTGTAGATTCCTAAGCCATTTCTCTGGAGAGTCTAAGTCCTTAGGTTCCTTAGGTTTGAGAGAAGTCCAGAACTCTCTATTTTTCATAAACACGCTACATAATTCTAATGCATATGGTCTAAAGTCCATATTTTCAAGAAACACTTATTGCTTTAATATTCAATATGTTTCCTGGAAAAACTTATGCATGTGGTTCACATTTAAAGTCTTTGGAATTCAGGAAATTGAGATCCAATTAAGGAAATAAAGAAAATATACATCATACATAAAGAGTAAAGCAATAGCACTCTCTGGTGTCTTACTCTCTGTACTTTATAAGCTAGTACCTGTGCTGGACCACAGCTGGCATTGATGTTGACGTTGCATTGTTTCTGTGAATATATTTTATCCCATACAGTGTCATTTCTGGGTCATCCCTCACTAAAAATATTGCATTAGCACTAGATCTTAGGCTCTCAGAGCCCCCAAAACTGGTGGGAAATAGAAGAAGGTGTTCCCGGGGTAGAGACTGCCATCTGACGCCTTTGGTCTGATTTCTGAAAATGAGCATCCAGGCCTCATCTACTATTCTTACTCTAAAATATTTTTCTGCCCCCCCCCCCCCCTTCTTTGCCATTTTTTAAAGGGTATTTAATCTGCAGCTATAGTTTCTACTTGCCTTATTCTCGTGTTGTTCAGTTCAGATTTCATAGAGAGGCTACGGATGGATTGAAGTCGTGCTTTTTGTTTTTTCTCCAGGCAACATCAGTCCATTCTCCCACCTGTATGCCTGCCATCTCTGTGGCAAGAACCCATGGCTAATCTAATAAGCTGTGGCTGGGGCAAGACATTCACATAGGGTCCACTGTTTTAGTAGGTGATATGGATGGTAAACTTTCATTTAGAAATCACTACCATAACAAACACCATGACTGAAAATCTTACTTACTCATAAGAGGGAAGGAATATGCAATATGCCATCAATTTTCTTTATCAGTTTTTCTCCAGTTTATTTTTGAGGTTAAGGTCCAATGTCAGAAGGACATTCTGAAGTAAATTCAGGCAGAATGGTAAATCCTGCTAGCTATTAAAAGGGTCTGAAAGTTTCCCACAAACTGAGCAACCAAAAGCAGATAAACTACTGTATGTGAATCTGGAACCAAGCAAGGATGGTACTGTGAAAGTAGGTGGCTTTGCCTTGTACAATTACCAGGCATTTTCCTTCCGTATCCATTGCAAAGGGCAGATGAGAGGGACAGCTGGGTTTCAGATGACTACTAAGGAAGACAGCTTTAAGTTTTTCACTAATACAATAAGTGGGAAAACAAAAACAAACTATAAACTAGAAGCAAAGAAAAATGGAGTGTCTTGTAATAGCATTGTAAGATAGGATTAATATGAAGTATTTTTATATTATGCTGATTAGAATATGAAGTGAAATTATACTTGAAGTAATAGGAATTAAAGCTTTATTATAAGAGTTTATTTTACCACATTTAGGATTTTCACCCATTTATGATTAAACTCTGCTTTTAGTAGTCACTATTCATTTATACACAAGAATATGAAGAGAGTATTTATATAAAAGCATTTAAAACCTTCAATGACACCTTATGGCCTATCTCCAAAAGGGAACAAGTCAACATTTAAAGTTTCACAGGCATTCCCATTAATAACATTTCTCAAAGAATTAATAAGAGAATTAATAAGATTGACAAACTCTTCCTTCACTGATAAGGGACAAACAGGAGAAAGAGATCAGGAATAAAGTCAAAATATATCAAGTCTCCAAAGAGGGAAGTATTTTCATCTGTAGATGAGATTCTGACACTGACACGGTGTTGCTCTACCACAGGGTTTTGGTTGATGGGTCAGGGGAATCTACTGAGCCCAGAGCCTTTGGGAATGAGGTTCAGGAAAGTGGCTATGACAACTGTCTTTCTCGTTTGTAATCTGCTCTTTGTTATTGTGTTTAGATTGATAGTGTGCTTTCTGCTAGACCAGTGGCCTATGTCAACAGGACAGGAAGATAATAATAAAGTGAAATTTTGAAGACAAGCAAACAAAATGTGCAGCGGATAAAAATGACCAGGCAGTGCTGATAACTGGCATACTAAAATGAAATCCATTCTCAATATCCCTTAACAATAAATGTAGTAACACAATGCTCCCTTCCGCAGGAATATTGGTCACAGTTGATGAGAAACTCCAAAGCTCTGATAATTTTTGCACAAAGATCAAATTCACAGATGACCTTACAGCCCTAAATAAGGTTATCTCTTTTTCTCTATAAATTATATTCTGCCTTTTTCACAATAATTTATACGAATGCTGATTGTTTCAGAGTAAATTTCAATTTTATGATACATGACGCATATGTTAATGCAAGTGTGTTGCATATTGATAAGGATTTCACTGCATATATTTTGGAGAGCCTTTCAAAAGTCACACATTCAGTTACATAAAATCCTCAATTGTAGCCATAATGGAAGACCATTATACAGTTGGCAATTGAGCTCCTACTGTGTGTAGAATACTGCACTGGCTACTGTGAAGGTTATAAAGACAACCTCTGGATATTAATCTTTCTAGTATCCATAGAATTATTCATTTCTGTTTAAAAATAAAATGTCAGTGCACTTAGATATACCTGCCATATTTGTGTATTTGAAGTAGATTGCTAATGTGTAGATAAGCCACAAAGCAACAATTTGGGAACATTTAGATAAACCAGGTTTAAATACAGGCCACTGTGAAGAACAGAGAGAGGAATGAAAACATACAATTTAATAATCTGTACTGATCTTCACCTAAGTTGAAGTCTTATAGTACAAATCTAAACTTTTGTTCACTTATGTAGCAGAGAAAACTGGTTCTATCTTTATTATAACAAACTATAAAGCTTGGTTTTTGTTTTTATTAGTTGACCTTTGAAAATGTTTAGTTAAGGAGAAATTGAATCTAAAAGTATCTTTAAATATTTTCTTAAGTATCTCATTCTACTAAATATAAAATTCTCAAGAATAAATGAAGTGAGCTGTGGCTGTGTAAAGCTCCTTGAAGTTGTGTTCTAATTCATCCTTCAAAAAAGGAATTGCAGAGTGTAATTTTTTTCTACTATTCTGTTCTTTCCTCTTTTGCTATTTCCATTTATACTGCTGATACCAAATAACCTCAACTTTTTGGTTCACTTCGGGTTTTTTATGATTTCATATGCAGTAAAACTTGGTGTTTTTTTCAGGACCAGGAATAAAGTTTGTGAGGACTGAAGGCTGGGAAGGATCCATAGTTTATTCTTATTTTCCCCTATCACACATATCCTTGAGCCTCTGAACTAGATATTTATAAAACTATATAATTAGAACAAACAGCAACCTCTTAGCAGCAACAAACATCCTTCAAAATGAAATCTAAAACAGAGTATTTTTATGATGAATTTGTAGCCAAAATCAAGACAAAAACTGAAGGGATTTGATGTAATATTGTCTGCAAAATAAATTTTAGTAGCCAGAGTAAAAGAAAGATAGAGCTTAAAATATAAGAAAATCTTCAAAAACTTTAGAGCAATCACCTCCATGGGCCTGTATGAAAGAGCCTTCAGGAAATGTCTCAGACTGCCCTCATTTTATGACAGTCTCATTCTCGTATTTCTGATTCTGACAGAACAATCTGATCCTGATTTTGATTATTCTTAAGTCTCTGTGGACTAGACATTTGAACTTAGATTCTGACTTAATTTACTTGCACCTTCAACTCTCTTGACATAGCCCGCATCACTGCTTGAGGTATAGTTTCAAAGCTCATTGAACAAAGTCTGTTGACCACAACCCCACAAACATATATATAAAGGTGTTTACAACATTCAATGCCAAGGGAACTAATGAGTAAGTACGCAGCCTTTCCCATAAATATACAACAAAAATTTATTGGATGCTTCCTGTACTAGGTGCTAGGATCATAATGATCGAAATTAAATTAGCCAATTTTTAATAGGGAGAAATGATTGGCTTACTTAAATTGTAAAGTTTATGTAGAAATAACTGATGGGAGAGTTTGCCTATGGCTCAACATGGACCAACTTTAGCTCCTTGCTTCTTTGAAATCTTAGTAGTAAGGGCATTCATAGTTTGACTTCCTTCATAATTTCAAATTAGCTTCCAGTAACTTTCAGAGATTACTATTTCGTTTTCCTGGCAGAAGAGGAAAGGGTTTTTAAGCCAGCACTGCTGGTCAAAGGAGAGTCTGCTGACAATTGCTTAGGTCATATTTCCTTACAGGGATCACCAAACTACAGCCCTTGGATAAAAGCCCGCCAGTGATATAATTTTCTATGGGAAAGAGAAGAATGTTATTTACATTTTTAAATGGTTTTAAATAAAAAAGCAAGATGAAAATGCAACAGAGAACTGTGTCATCTTTAAAGCCTAAAATATATGTGGCCCTTTTCAGAAAAAGTTTGCTGTCCATTGCCTTGAACAATCACATTGGTTAGGTAACGTGATATACTAATTTGTTTAAGGTTGGGTCATATACCAATCCTTCAATAATTTATGTTGATCAAAGGGTTGAGTTATGCTGATGGGAATTGGAAATCAATTCCATGGATACCAAATGGCTGACTTAGGGAGCCAGGTATATTACCAGGCTAACGACAGGCACATAAATAATAGACAGAAAATGAAAATTTGTCTAATATGCCACCCTTGATGAGGTCATGTAGTGGTAGAGACAAATAAATAAACACAACAAGTAAAACATTACAAACACCATGATAGAAATAAAAATAAATGCATAGTTTTTAAGTACAGCTAAAATAATAACCAACTTCATACAGAGAAGACAAGCAATTTCATTTGGGAAAAAGGTAGTTCAGAATGTAGCCTGAGTCAATAAGAACAAAGAAAATTCAGAGAAAACCTTGAGACACACAGAAGATAGAATATAGGAGACGGTCTAAAATATACACAGCTAACTCTACTGTAATTACAATACATAGTCTTCCAAGACATCAATTTCAAAAGCTCTTATCTGTTTCTGCTTTTACAGAGGATCAAAGGAGACATTCAAAATAATCTGGACTGTCTGTTTGGTATCTCTCGAATCTGGGTAGGCAACAGGAGAATCTGTATACACATATTTAATTTCTCCCTTAAAACTCCTTATGAAAATGAGGCACTAAACCAGAGGTTATATTAATGATGTCAAATAACATGTTTCATGCATCAAGGCTTAAGTGACTCAAGTCATGGTTTTTATCAAGCAGCAGCAGAGTATTCTTTATAAGAACCAATAGGAATGTCTAGAAATAGAAGGGACTTTCTTTGACATGATGAAGGGCATTTTTGAAAAATCCACAGCAAACACCATATTCAATGGCGAAAGACTGAAAACTTCTCTCCTAAGATCAGGAACAAGAAAAAGGGTCCTATTTTCACCACTGCTGTTCAACATTGTACTGGGAGTTATAGCTAGTACAATTAGACAAGAAAAAGAAATAAAAATTTTTTATATTGAAAAGGAAAAAAATAAAATTATCTCCATTTACTGATGACATGATTCTGTGTTTAGAAAACTCTAAAGAATCTAGAAAGAAGGTACTAGAGCCAATAAACAAATTCAACAAAGCAACAGGGTATAGAATCAACACACAAACATCAGTTGTGTTTTTATACACTTATAATGAACAATCCAAAAAGGAAATTAAGAAGGCATTCCATTTATAACACCACTTAAAGAATAAAATATGTAGGAATAAATTTAACCAAGGAGGTGAAAGATCTATACAACAAAATCTGAAAAACAGTGCTAAAAAAAATTAAAGAAGACTTAACCAAATGGAAAGACATCCTGTGTTCATGGATAGGAAGACAATATTGTTAAGTTATCAGTGCTACTTAAAGCAATCTACAGCTTCAATGAAATTCCTATTACAATTACAAAATCATTTTTTCACAGAAATGGAAAAGCCAATCTTCAAATTCATATGGAATCCAAAGGGTCCCCAAATAGACAAAACAATCTTGACAGAACAAAGTTGAAGGCTTACACTTCCCAAATTTTAAACTACAAAGCCACAGTAATCAAGATAGCATGGTACTGGCACAAGGATAGACACACTGAACAAGAGAATAGAATTGAGAGTACAAAAATAAACCCATACATCTCTGGCCAAATATTTTCGACAATAGTGTCTAGTCTTTTCAAGGGGGGGGAAATATTCCTTCAACACTTGGTGCTGGGACAACAGAAATTCCACATGTAAGAGAATGAAGTTAGAACCCTAATTTTCATCATATACAAAAATTAACTCAAAATGGATCAACAACTTCAACATAAAAGCTAAAATTATGAAGCTCTTAGAAGAACCACATAGGTAAATCTACAATAAGGCAATAGATTATTAGATATAGTATTATCAAAAGCACAAACAATAGACGATAAACTGAACTTGAGCAAAATTACAGTTTTTGTGCAAAGGACATTATATTGAAAATGAAGGACAATCTACATAATGGGAGAAAATATTTGCAAATCGTATATCTGATAAGGGCTTAATATCTAAATTATATGATGAACTATAATTCAACAACAAAGACAAACAACCCAATAAAAAAATGGGTAAATGACTTCAGTAGACATTTTCTCTAAGAAAATATACAAATAGCCAATAAGCACATGAAAGACGCTAAACATTCTTAAGTAATTAAGGAAATGCAAATCAAACCCACAATGAGGTATCCTTTTACACCACAACAATAGCCATAACATAAAACAAACAAAACAGAAAATAAAGGTTGAGGATCTGAAGAAATAAAATGCTTGGATATTTCTGGCAAAATCTAAATTTGTGTCCCTGCTGTGAAAAACAGTTTGGTGATTCCTCAAAAAGCTGTATGGAATTAACAGATGACCCAGCATTCTACTCCTAGGTATATTCCCAATGAATTGAAAATAGGGACTCAAAAAGATGCTTGCATGCTAATGCTCTCTGTAGCATTTTTTACAATAGTCAAGAGGTGAAAGCAACATAATTACCCATCAACATGAATAGATAAATACAGTATGTAAATACTAGGGAATATTATTCAGCCATAAAAGGGATGAAGTTCTGATACATACTACAACATGAATAAACCTTGAAAACCTTACGCTAAATGAAATTAGACACAAAAGGATAAATGTTACATAATGTCACTTTTATGAAATAACTTGAATAGGCAAGTTCATAGAGACAGAAAGTAGGTTAGAGGTTACCAGGAGCTCAGGAGAGAAGGAAATGGGAACTTTCACTTAATGGGTACAGAGTTTCTGTTTGGGATAATGAAAAACTTTTGAAAACAGACATTAGTCACAGTTGCACAACAGTGTGGATCTAATTGATACCACTGAAATATATAGTTAAAAATGGTAAAAGTAGAAATTTTATGTTTTATATATTTTACTCTAATGAAAATGGAGAACTAATGTTGTTTGAAGAATTATTGCAGACCTGATCAAGACATTTTCATAAGTACTTTTTCCTATTTATCATTATAGATCATATAACATACATAAGGCAACTGGAGAAAACAGATAAATAAGAGTATGTAAAATCAACTGGAACCTCATTTCCATAAATAATTATATCTGTCCACGCTCACACTTTTGTATGTGTCTGTCCAAGTGTGCACACACACGCACACAAGCACACACACACACGTGAAATGAACCTAATAAATCTTGGGATTTCATATGACCTAGTTAATGGACAGATGCACATTTAATTAAAAAAAGGTTTGATATCATGATACATAAACTTGAAAGAATTATGTAGCCCTTTACTGATGTTATTTTTAAAATGTCTTGCCTGGGGGTTTTTCAGAGAAAATCAGAGAGCTTCCTCCAAGCCCTCAGTAAGTTGTTTTTCTATTTCTGGTATTTCCCAGTGGGCAACTGCAGGAAATCTCTCCTGGGCTCTTTGTCCATGGGGTTGCCATGCCGATGTACCCTTCCATTCCTTAATTCCACATTTGCCCTCACGTGCCACACAGTCGTCCTCCTGGCTGGGTGTGGCGGCTGAGACTTTCGTTCCCAGACCCTCTCCACCCAACCAGACCTTCCCGACGATCCTAGGATTTCTTCATACTCTGCACCACCTTATTCTTCCTACAGTAAAGTGGGCGGTACTTTAAGAAGCATAGTCTTGTCGCTCTCTGAATCTTATCCTTGATTTTTAAAATATTATCATAGAGCATTTCAAAGTATCTAACATTCATAATAAAAACTCTCAGCAAACTAAGAATAGGGGGAAATTCACATAACTGGACATTCATATGCAAAAAAAAAAAAAAAACCAGAACCAAGGCACAGACCTTACCCATTTCACATAAAGTAATTCAAAACAAATTGTACTAAATATAAAATGCAAAACTATAAAATGTCTAGAAGTAGAAAACATTTATGTGACTTTGGGCTTCAGTGATGAAGCTTTAGGTACAACATCAAAAGCACAATTCATTTAATACAAAATTGATAATCTGAATTTTACTAAAATTAAATTTCTATTGTGTGAAAGAAATTGCTAAAGGAGTAAAAAGACGAATCATCAATGGGAGAAAATATTTGCAAAACATATCTAATGAAAACTGTGTATCTAAAATACAGGAGTGTGGACCAAAAAAGGGGTTGTATGCAAAGTAACCTCACAGGGCGATCTGATGATAAATTCCTAACTGGGCAGGGCCCGGTGGGTAGTCATGCCCCAGGCATATCAATTTTTAGTAAAGGGTTTATCTTTGCCTTAAGCAAGCCCTGTCTATTGTTTCTGTGCATCTAGGTTAACACACCTTTGAAATAACCACCCTCCAGAGAGCACATAATCTTGTTAACTATCCTGTAATCCAATCCCTGCCTTGCTTCCTTCCACCTCTGTGTAATCTTCCTTAGTTCCCTCCTTAATTTCAAATGCAGAAAAGAAGCTGCAAACTGTTACTCTCTGTAGCATTTGAGAGCTTGCTCTCCTGCATGTTATCAGTGTGGCTCTGATAAACTCATAATATTCTCTACAGGTTTGGACTTTTCTTACATTGACAATAGGAAATCTTAAAACTCAGCAATAAAAAGCAACCACCAATTAAAACAGTCACAAAAGGAACATTCAAAACAGACACATCACAAAGGAACATATGCAAATGGCAGATAAGCACATGAAAAGATGTTCACAATTATCTATCATTAGGAAATTGCTAATCAAAGTAACAATAAATAACACTAGAATGGCTAAAAAAATTGCCAATAGCAAATGTTAAGAAAGATGTAGGGCAACAGGAACTCTCATGCATGCTGGAGACAATGCAAAATGGGACAGCCACTTTGGACGACACTCAGGCAGTTTCTTATATAGTCTTACCATGGTATCAAGTAATCATACTCCTAGATATTTAACCAACTTATTATAAACTATGTCCACACAAAGCCAGCACACAAAAGTTTATGACAGCTTTAGTTATAGCATATAAACTGGAAGCAAAAGAAATATCCTTCAATAAACAAACTGGAGTACAGTCATACATGAATTATTATTCAGATATTTAAAATTCAATAATTTTTCTGTTAATCTAAAATGTCTCTAAAAATAAAGTCTATTAAAATAAACATAAATAAAACTAAATCCTGTTAATAAAAAAATAACAAGAATGAGCTATCAAGCCATGAAAAGACATGGATAAATTTTAAATGCATATTATTAAGCAGATGAAGCCAATTCGTTAAGGCTGCATACTTTGTGATTCCAAATACATAATATTCTGGAAACAACAAATCTATAGAAAATAATAAAGATCAGTGATGGCCGGGGGTTTAGGGAATGTGAGTTGAATACATGCTACATAAGAGATTTTTCAGGAAAATGATACTGTTCAGTAGGATACTATAATTATGGATAAATGACATTATGCATTTGTCAAAACCAAAACACAGCACAAAAAAATGAACCTTAATTTGTGCAAATTAAAAAAAATCATTTAGGTGAGGGGGGGTGCAATGCCAGGATAAAATTTATAATGTTACAAAAAAAATCTAACTATTTCAAATGTGTGAAATGACTACTGAAGGCAGCAAGGGAAGAGGTGGTGTCCCATTCGACTTTGAAAATGACCGAGGTCCGTATGACTAAAAGTAAAAGCAACTGTACATACGCACTGCATTCTATTTGACAAGCCTGTTTCCTGGTATGGGTTAACGGTTCTGACACTGCTATACATGGGTTATTGAAGCGAAAATTAAATGGATGATGATAACAAGAGCCAGGCTTTTCACTGTTGGAGTAGGAGGTTGTAGACAAGCAAGTGCTGAAGCCTAGAATGAACCACGTAGTAAGGGGTTAAAGTTGAATATATCGGTATAAACTCATGCATAACTTAATATAAGTATTGGTGGCTAACATATAGAAATATTTATAAATAAGTACACATGTGTGGCATAGTATATGTACACACACACACACACACACACACACACACACACACACTTCCTTGCTTTGTCCTCTGAGAAGGTCTGAAGATACCCCAGGAGCAACAAGTATACCCAGCACTGAAATCTTAGTTTTTTAACACTATGCTTCAATGAAAGCAATCAAGGATCTTTGAGGAGAAATGCTAATTTCTAGGAGTCGGACAGGAACTATAGCAAGATAAATCTGAAGCTCTTGTCATGCCAGAAAGTATGGAAGTGCTCAAAAACAAATCCATCTGCAATCATGGGGGGATTGTAAAGGGACAGAGGATGCAATTAAAAGAGCTCAACAGCTATTAGCCAAAGCTGGAATAATTGGGGAGACAAAATAAAGTAGTATTGGATTATATCCCTAATTATAAAACTATTTCCTGTAAAGTCATACTTACATAAATTGTTAAATCAATAGTTTGGGAGAAGAGACAAGTCTCACGTGCAGCAGAATCCAAATAATGTATGTTGACACTCTGCCCGCACTGAGGTAGAGGGCGACACATTTCCCTTTTGGAGTGGACTGCACATACTGACCTCCTTCCAAAGAGAACAGCATGGTAGGAGAGAAAAAGAGCAACTTTACAGTGGAGAATCCTGAAAAATACTACCTCAGCCAGCTGATTAATGTCAATACCAAGTCATGCTGATTGTATATACACTTCATATGATGTGATGAAAATGGCAACTTACTTCTGTAGTCTTCTACCCAAATACCCAAAACACAAATCTAAATATGAGAGAGAAAAAATCACAAAAACCTCAATTGAAGGATATTCTACAAAATGCCTGACCAGTACTTCTCAAAACTCCTCAAAAACAAGGAAATTGTCACAGACAGAAGAGCCCAAGGATCACGATGACTAAATACAATGTAGAACACAGAATGGGATACATAAGAACAATGACATCAGGTAAAAGCTATGAAAATCTGAAGTACAGACTTTAGTTAATAACAATGTATCAATATTAATTCATTAATTTTGACCAGTGTACTACATTAACATAAGATGCTAATAATAGAAGACAGTGGGTATAGAGTATATGAAAACCTCTGTACTATTTTTGCAACTTTTTGTAAATTTAAAGTTATTCTAAAATAAAAATTTAAAAATATATATTGAAACAAAATAATTTTCTAGGAAACACTGAAAAAATTCTGCCATCAGACTGTGACTTTAAATAAATTTTTCTTGATAATTATGGAACAGTCAATAAAAAAATTAGTAAGGATATAGAATATTTGAACAAAATGATTGATGAGGAATGTGTAAAATTTTGCACCCAGAAATTGAGAAATGTTTTTCCCTAGGACACATAGAACAATTATAAACACTGACCATGTACTAGGCTATCATGCAAGCTGCAATATATATCAAGGAATTAGTATCATAGAGACCAAAATACTGACTACAATGTAATTTTCAAATTAATTACTAGAAAGAAAACAAAACCTCATACAGTCCTAAAAACTCATTGGTCAAATTAAATAGTGTGATTAGAATTATAAAATATGTAGAACTGAATAATTATGGTAATAAAACAGCAAACTTGTAGAATTTAGATCAGGTGGTTCATAGGGGGATGTATAACCTTAAATGGTCATATTAGGGAAAAAATGGGAAAAATTAAGGAAACAGCTCTCTAACTGAATAAGAATAATAAACAAACATACTAAGCCATAAAGAAGAAAATAAAAGTAAGAACAGATACTATTGAGAGAGACAGCAAAGATACAACAGAGAGAAAAATAATTGGTCTTTGAGAAGATTAATACTATTATAAAATATCTAGCAAAATTAACCAGGAAAACTAGAAGGTAAAACAAAGAAACAAACAAACAAAAAACTTAAGAATGCAAAATGTGGATAGCTAGAGGCAGAGCAGAGACTAAAAAAAAAAAAGAAAAGAAATTAAATTACTGTGACGTGTTTGTGCAAATTAATCTGAAAATGCAAATGATAGACAAGTCACTAGGAAAATATACCATAATAAAAATGTTAAATAAAAAATGTCTTGAAATATTTACTGATAGCTTTAGTTCCTGTAAATACTCTTATCCTGTGGATCCCCACATTTTGAAGATATGACATTTATTCTTTCAAAGGGAGGGTAAATGCTATCCAGAACAAACAGTCCTCCACTCACTAATTCATTCATTCACTTACAGATATTTATTTAATAGTACAATGTCCCATGCACTGTATTAGGTGTAAATATTGATAAATCAGTCATATATATGAATCTAGAGCACATAGCCCATGGAAGTAGCTGGTTCTAGAAATAGCAAGATCTCTTCGAGTCTTCTAAGCTTATTCTCTTAAACCTATACTGAGAAAATGATCTAATAGACAAGCTTTGTGGCAAGAATGGCTTTTTAAAAATGCTAATAGTTTCCTTTGCCTCTCTTAATCTAGCTTTACACTAAAGTAAAGGTAAAAGTTAACTCCTTCAAGACTGGTTCTGTGCAAGTTAGCTTCCTGGAAAAAGAGTCAGCCTTCTATAAAATTTAGTGGAACCTAGCTGTGACTCAGAACTTGGACCCCAGGCCCCCTGACCATGTCAGGAAAAAGCTTAATGTCCCAACCTCCTTTTCTCCAACCATGTACAAATAGTGCATTGAAAAGCAGCTAAAACAAAATGTTGCCATCTCTGTTATCCTAACTTCTTCACATCCAAAAGCTAGAAGTGGGGTTTTTCTCCCAGAGTCTGATGTCAGTCATTCTAGGTGTCTGTGTGGTGCCCTACGACAAATGAGCACTGGAAACCTGCTCTTATCACTCTGTGCATTTTATCCAAAGAAAACCTTTCCTACAGGTCCAATGTAGGTTCTGTCAGGTCACTTAATCCTAATTGTATGGTATACAGGTAAAGAGTAAATAGAATATGAGTGTATTTCCAGCAGCAGATGGAGGAATGAGAAACCCTGGAAAGAGAGAGATTAGGTACAGAAAAAACACAGGCTCTCTGACTTCGCACAATGAATGTGGAATAAAAGAATGAAGAAAGTGAGTGGTGGGGACAACATTGCTATTTTAGAAATGCAGGCACCCGCTTAAAGGGCCAACACACAAAGTTTTGTGTGCAGCCACTTGCCTTAGGCTCCAGCAGAAGGAGGGCAGAGTGGACTGGAGCTATGTGAGGACAATCTAGGATTGTGATTCTGGAGATAGAGCTCAGAGGGTACCCCTCTGGATTCCTGTGCGGAGTCATTTCTCCATACTGCAGAGGTAGACATTTACCTTCTAGGAAGCTTTTGCTTGAGGAGGAAGCAATTGCCCCACCCTGCTGGAAAACCTCTCTCCCTACCCTGTGGAGTTTCTACAGCCTGAGGCTCATTAGGAGAATCAGATTCATCAGCCTGCAGGCAGAGACAGACCTCAGAGTGCCTGAGTCTGCCTGATCTGCTTTCGGACCCAGGCCTTGAAAAGCAGACTTTGGTGTGCATCTGGGTCTTGTCCAACCCCACCCAGCCCCAACAGAGGGGACCTCAAGCCCTGGGTTGTTGATAGCTCCAAACACGCAAGGCCAGTCACAAACAGCATCTGACATTGACCTGCACCGGAGGCCTTCCAAAAAGACTGAGAGTCATAGCAGGCCCACCTAATACATAGAAACAAATCCAAATAGGCAACCAAAATGGGGAGACAAAAAAACAAGCCCTAAATGAAAGAACAAGTGAAATCTCTGGAAAAAGAGCTAAATGAAATGGAGATAAGCAATCTATCAGATCTAGAGTTCAGAATACTGATTGTAAGGATGCTCAACAGCATGAAAAAGGATATGGAAACTACGAAGGAAATGAAGAATAACATAGAAATAAAGAATACACTGGAAAGTATAAACAGCAGATTAGAGGAAGCTGAGGATTGGATCAATGAATTAGAAAACAGAATAGAAAAAAATCAATCAGTCAGAGATCCAAAAAGAAAAAAACAATAAAAAAAAGAGAACAGTCTAAGAGAGAAGTGGGACAACATGAAACATAACCATATTCACATCATAAGAGTGCCAGAGGAGGTCAAAAGTAAGCAAGAGTTAGAGAACCTGTTTGAAGAAATAATGGCAGAAAACTTCCCTAACCTGGTCAAGAAAAAAGTCACACAAGTTCAGGAGGCACAGAGAGTCCCAAGGAAGAAGAACTCAAAGAGGTCCAGGCCCAGACACATCATAATTAAAATGCCAAAAATTCAAGACAAAGAGAGAATATTAAAGGCAGCAAGAGAAAAGCAACCTGTTACGTACAAAGGAGCTCCTACAAGGCTGTCATCTGACTTCTCATCGGAAACTTTACAGGCCAGAAGGGAATGGCATGAAGTATTCAAGGTAATGCAAAACAAGGATCTGAAACCAACACTACTCTATCCAGCAAGACTATCATTCAACATAGATGGTGAAATAAAGAGCTTCGCAGACAAAAAAAGGCTAAAGGAGTTTATCACCACCAAACCAGCATTGCGGGAAATGTTAAAGGGACTGCCGAAGTAATAAGAAATAGAGAGAGAAACATAGGTATAAAGAATTAAAATGGCAATAAATAAGGGCCTATCAATAATAACCTTAAGGACTTTAAGGGAGAGAGAAGCAGCAATGCAGTCATAGTTGTGGACTTTAACACCCCACTGACTTCACTGGATAGATCTTCCAGACAAAAAGTCAACACAGAAACAGTGACTCTAAATGACACAAAAAAATCAGATGGATTTAATTGAAATTTACAGAGCATTTCACCCCAAAGCTGCAGAATATACATTTCTCTCAAGTGCATATGCTCCAAGATAGACCAGTCAGGACACAAAACAAATCCCTGTAAGTTCGAGAAGATTGAAATAATATTAAACATCTCAGATCATAATGGGATCAAATTAGAAATCAACTACAGTAAAAACACTCAAAAACTTTCAAACACATGGAGGCTAAATAGCATGTTTTTAAACAAGGAATGGGTTACCAATAAGATCAAGAAAGAAAAAAAAAACTTCCTGGAAACAAATGAAAATGAACAAACAACCTAAAATCTATGGGACACAATGAAAGCAGTCCTAAGAGGGAAGTTCATAGCACTGCAGGCCTACCTCAAAAAGCAAGAAAATTTTTAGTAAACTATTTAACCCTACAACTTATAGAATTAGAAAGCTCCCCTGTGAAGCCATCTGGACCAGGGCTTTTGTTTGCTGGGAGCTTTTTTTATTACTGCTTCGATTTCATCAGTTGTTATTGGCCTATTCAGGTTTTCTGATTCTTCCTGATTCAGTTTTACATGATCTTACTCATAAACAAATAAACAAAATAGACTGAGGAAACAAATAGATCTAAAGACATAGAAGCATGGAACAGACTGAGGAATCTCAGAGGGAAGGCTGGGGTGGGTGGGAAGAGATTAATCAAAGAACTGATATGCATATGCATAACCCATGGACACAGATAATACTATGGTGAAAGCCTGGGGGGCATGTAGGGTGGAGAGGATCAATGGGGGGAAAAGGGGAGGGGATATCTGTAATACTCTCAACAATAAAGATAAGTAAAATAAAATAAAAAGTAAATATATTCATAACTTGTTAAGATCCTAATATTAGGAAGCTGGAGATGACAGTCCCAGCAAATCTCCAAAAGTTTATTTAGGGTTTCAGCAATAAAGCTAATCACCAGTGTCAGTACCAGACTAGGTATGGTCACCAGCAACCAGAGCCAGTGCAGCTTAAATGTTTTAGCAGCCACACATACCTGTGAGAACATAGAAACATTTTTAGATAAAAGCATCAATCAAACAATGACTAATGAGGTTTAAGAGGGCACACTTGGATCTGAGTTCTCCCTACATCAGGTTGATGCTTAAGTGTTCATCTACCTTTGCATACCATCTGGGATAGGAGAAGGGTAGACAGGGAAAATAAGAACTGTGAAAAATGCACACATTTAACCATAATAAACTTGGTTAACTTGAAAAAAGATTGCTTTAAAGAAGGGGACTGATATACCTATATTGCAAATTTAAGACCCATGTAAACTTCTACTTTGTTCTACTATCTAGTACTATCTTCTACTATCTAGTAAGAAGATAATTGTATAAGTAAAAATAAAGGCAGCTATAGGAAAAAAATACAGTATATGTTTTCAAAGCCTCAATGTGTAAAATTTTGACCTCATCAATTGTTCCCACAGGAACTTTATTCAGATACCTTTAAAGTACCACATCCTTTCAAATAAACTCTAGGAGATAAAGGGGTGTTTTTGTTTGTTTGTTTAAAAATTACTATAAGGTCTAAAGATTTTTCTCTCTGGGAATGATGCCAGTTCATGAATTTGATCCATGAACATCAGCCACTGTCCACTCTTTGTAGGGAGCAAGTGCCCTAAAGAGAACACATTTTCTATGGATTTGGGTCTATGAATAATGCTAGGTAGTCAAATCCAGAGCCCTAAAATAACTAACTAAGGGACTATTTGCAGAATGGATTTGGTCTACAAATGTGTTTTTGGCAAGCCTATTATTTAACCAACTTGTTTAGTTGCCATCACATAGAGATTCAAATACTCCTTACAAAATCTGGGTTATTGACTGATTTTATTAGAAAAGATGTCAAAATTGGACATGCATCCCTTCATAGCAAAATAATCTGTTTATAAGCAACTTCCCCTTTAGCTATGGCAAGAAATATCAAGTTTACTACTATCTCCACCACTCCCTATTATGCTAAACTCAAGATTTTCCCTTATTTACATTCTATTACTGGCTCTTGCAAGTATATAAATTTGTGGGCCCTTGACATCGACCCTCACTTATGTGTTAATGTACCTATGTGTAATTTTTAATCAAGTTCTGGTGATAAATTAAAATGAGTTCCATGGGATGGTACCTCCCATTAATTTCTCAGGTTTCCGAGAGAAATTTATTCTGTACATATTCCCATATTCTCATTTATCACTGATTCTACAGCAGCTGCAAGATACACAGTATTCAGTCTTGGGTGGGAATCTGTTAGCATTCTTCACCTATTAAGAGAATGTCTCAGAAAGATGTTTCTTACTATCAAAAGTGGCATTTTTTTCTGATAAAATTGGTTATTTGAGGTATGAATAAAAAACAACTTAAATTTCATAATTTCATAATAGAGATTATACCAAATTTAACGAGTTTTCACAAATTGCTTTAACCTGATCTTTGACCTGAAAAAACCTATTCTAGACCATAGTATTCTCAAAATATATTTATTTCCTAAATCATTCTGACTCCATCATAGCCAACTCTATGTAGTCTCTGACTTTTCAGTTGTATTTCCAAGAACCACAATCAACCCACACTTTATTTATCATGAATCTTCAAATTGTGAAGTCACAAAGACACTCTTAGCTTAAGTCTAAGAATAAACATTTAACCTAAAAGGTTTCTGAGCACTACCTATGAGGTGTTAAGTGCAGACATTAGCCTCCTATACACAACTCTAAAAAATTACAGGGTCTTTTTCCTAGCGTAGAGTAACATGTTCAAAGGAAACATATATCTAAAATGCACCTTGAAGATTATATTGATATTAATGGGTTTTCTTTAAAGGTCCAACTAACTTCTTACATGCTCAGCACCCCCCAAAAAGTTTCGAGGTATCAAATCTAAGCTTAGATATCTCTCCCCCAAGACAGCCTTCATGGCAGCTACTTATCTATTTCACTCTTGGTCAACTATGCATTTTCTTGCCACTGCTGGACACTTCTTAATTTCACTCCTCCATTCTTCCTGTCACACTGCATTTTTCTAGACCATCATCTCCTTGACACCAGCTTTACCTGGTCACTGTAGTATGACAGAATGGTGTATTATGGAATTACCAAGTCCTATCACCCTGTAATTGGTATTTGACCCAAGTGCAACTAATTTAAATTCTGGGGTCACAGCAGTTGACAATGAGAATAGAACAGCTAGGACTATTATACGAGATCCATACAGAAGCCAGATGCTTATCAATATAGGACAAGTAAAAGACCATGTGATGAGAAAGTAAAATTATGAAAAAGAAAATGGCACCAGTTAGTTAAGCAAAGAAAGTCGACCATAAAGACAGAGAAAAAGAAATCAGTAGAGATAATTATAAAAGATATCTGAGGACGTTGCTTTACTTTCTGTAAATTTTTCTGTATTTTGGAGTTTGCAGCTCTATCGCACGTGTTTTTTAAGTGTAGAGGAAGAAGTATTTTCAGATGTTGCTATTTTCTCTCTCTCTTTGTTACCCTTTCCCTTACCTCCTTTCAAGCAAATATAATTCCTTTAACAGAGGTATGGGTCTCAGTAGGGCAGAAGGAACATAGCTTAGAAGTATATGGTGTTTTACTTTTGGTTTTGTTTCCCAAGATTATATATTAGAACTTAGTGAATTTATTGGTGGAGGTAAAAGAGAAGGAATATACAGGCATGAGCAAAGCATCTTGGCCACAAAAGAGAAATAATATGTACTTCTAATTTATTTTATTTTTAATTTTTTAATATGTATTTTTTAAAGTAAAATAAATATATCTTTCCCATTACTGCAGATTGTACAGGAGAGGTGGGGGGAGGGAGGAAGAAAGGAAGGAAGAGAGAGGTTAAGTGATTTGCTTCTTGGCTTGTAGATGGCTAGATGGCTGTTTTCTCTCTCTGTCTTCACATTGTCTTCCCTCTGTGCCCACGTCCTAATCACCTCTCATAAGTATATTGGCCATGTTGGAGTAGGGCTCACCCATATGACCTTATATAACCTCAATTACCCATTTAAAGACCTTATTTACAGTCATGCGCCGAGATATTGGAGGTTAGAACTTCATCATATAAATTGGGGTGGAGAGAGACAAAATTCAGTCCCACAAAGATCAGTCTACAGACCCTAAGAGTAGAGGAATATGTGTATTGTGCCACCAGAAAATTTTTAGAGCAAGAACCAGAAAGGATGTAACCACATGGTATGTCTTGACAGACAGGTCCATAGGTTAAAAAAAAGTCTTCTGCCCCAAGAGTAGTTTGCAGTCAGCAGAAAGACAAGATCTGAAAGAAGCTAAGCATCAGTGATAGCAGGTGTTCCAGTATTAACTAGATAACTGATGACTGAGGGCCCAATTGGTGTCCTTTCTCCAATATCTTGATATTATAGAGGACCCGTCAGTGACACAAACTTGGGAAAGTCAGAAAACTAATGTTAAAAACAGGTTATAAGCTATAGTTTCCCCAAAGTGAGAGGTAGGAAAGAATCAAAATTTAAGTTGTTTTTTAGAAAATAAAGGCATTTATAATTTTTATGGACCTAAATTTGGGGACTAAAATTAAAACCTGCTACCATAATAACCCCTTTAATATTTTGAGATAACTTGAGTGGGCTTCTGTCCTTACAACCAAATGAGTTTAATTAATACAGAAAACAAAACTTATTAAAAGTTGCTGACTATGTAAGGTAGCAAAATGAACAGTTAGACCCCTTTCAATATCCTGTGCTGATATATGAGGGCCAGTAATTAGTAATTAAACTGCCTACCTGTAGTATAAGGATCACACGCCTATGAGTGTAAGGCTCTGAAGGATCTTGTAGCTAATGTTTGAGAGAAGTTCCAAGAGCACAAAGCATGCACTGGTGAGAAAGGGATTAACTGCAGGCATTGTTGTCTGCTGGAAACAGATAAGAAAAAGCAGAGATAGCTTCTGACTCTGTTTCTAGAAACATTTCCTGCTTGTAGGCAAATTCTGAAATCATTAAACTCAGGCCAAAACCAAGTTATGTATGTTACTAAATTCAAACAAATTTCCATTTTTGTTGCAATGGAAAAATTGTATTTCTGGCATGTTGAAGGATAGAATTTTGGTAAAGGGGTTCACTGGAGGGGTTATACCTTTCCCCCCCCCAAAAAATTCTAGCCTTTTAAAAATCTTTCTATGCTAATATACCCATTGTGCTAGGGAGGAGGAACACAATGAAAATCCCCCTTTTCTGCTCCAACTCAGCAACCAACCCATCCCTGATAAGTATCAGTATCTCTAAAGTTTTTAGTTAGAGCCTAAGACTTGAATATAGAGATAGCCAAGGAGCAATAGTCAAATATAAAGAAAGGTTCTCTGATGCTGTGTCTCTGAATCCTACCCTTGTTAAAATCCCTGGGCTATTTGCCATTATTAGAAAGATGGAGTTTGAGGACTGGATTGTCCCTAAAGCAACACAAAACTTGCAGATCTAATACCCCAGGTGCCCTCACAGCAGTTTCACTTCTCTGATCAAGTGCATATGGTTAAGTGATGTATAGTTTAATACATCAAAGGGTTGACTCAAATCTTTACTGAAATCTTTATCAAATTTTAGATGCTCAGCAATTTCTTAAGCTGAGCTTCTAAGAGATGCTTTCAATAGTCAAAAGTCCCTTGGGGGAAATCACAGCATTAGCTTTGGTCTTTTTCTCACTGGGAAAGAGAGGGCATTTCAGTGATAGGTAGATCCTGTTGAGTAGGGTTATATGTGGGATTATTTTTGTGAGTTGGATATTGTGTGTATATAGACAGAGCAAAGGAGAGTTAATGCCTACCAGGCTCATTTCATCTTCAAAGGGAATCATCACCTGCCTGCCTCCCCCATATTCTACACCATGTAGCTGAGTCTCCCTTAGACCACAGCTGATTTGACTAAAGGTTGGGTACTTGAACTAAGGTGAGTCAATCTGCAGGTTGCTCTGTGACCTCTTTGTGTAAAAGATGCAAAGATGAGATGTGTCAACCAGATTCTTCCTTCAGACTTTGGACTTGGGATACTAAGCACCTGTCAGTAACTGAGTGACTAAAAGCAGAAAGACTATGATGTAGGAAGAGTGCCAGAGAAAGAACTTAATGCAGCTATTCAAGGCTATGTGAAGTCAGATACAAGACAGCAGTGTCTCTGAGTAAGTAGAGAGAGCCCGTTGGTGCAGAGAGGAAAATGTAGCAAGGAGACAAACTAAAGACACACTACAGAGACTGGGCCACACAACTGCGGAGCTACCTGGGCTTTCCAGCGACATTTCTAGTCCACGTTTCCTTAGAATACCTGGACATCTCCCCTGCCTCTACTCATCTTTCTTGAGGTAGTTTTATTTTCACTTTTTTTTTCTGATATATTCTAAAAACTAAAGCATATTTGTTAATGATCTGGTTTTTCTCATGTAACCATATATGGTAAATGTATCTTCATGTCAATGTACACGTATTTACAACTTATTAAATAGCTGCTTCTCACCCAAACTTGATGTTGAAATGTTTTTGTCAAATTTAAATTTGGAGCTGAGAGAAAACTACCTATACCCAACTTACAACTGAATACTCTGAATGGAAATATAATATTTAAAGAGAAAAAATAGTCCAATGATTGAAAGGAATATATTATAGGAGAAAAGATCTGGGAAAGTATTTATAGACAAGACTCCATAAGCCACTGTGCAGCAGCATTGCAATAAAGAACAAAATTGTGTTTTGTTTCTTAATGAGGCAAATATAATCCTCCACTTACCACTATGACTTAATGAGACAGATCCATGGGTCAAATTGCATGAAATGAAGTATTCCAAGAAAAACCCATCAGTCAAAAAGTGTGAGATGGAGTCTATGTATAACAAAAATATCTACCCCATGTTGCATATATGGATCTAATATTTTGTGGAAATACTTAGGTTAGAAAAAAGAAAACAGAAACCGGAGTAAGGTAGTTTGGAGAATGGAATGTAGAACACTTTACCAAATGATAGGTATGATGATTATTTCCTAATCAATTTAAAAAAATATCAACAGATGACATATAGATATTATATTAATGTTAAACTTCTAAATATTATAAGAACTGGGCCCTGGGTGGGTAGCTCCGTTGGTTAGAGTGTCATCCTGATACTATGACGTTGCTGGTTTGATCTCAGGTCAGGGCACATACAAGAATCAACCAATAAATGCATAAATAAGTGTAACAACAAATCAGTGTTTTTCTCCCCTCCTCTCAAGTCCTTCCTCCCTCTCTCAAATCATTATATAAAAAAATAAATATCAGAATTATTATTTTGGCAAAACAAAAATACATATTTTAAGTTGTCCTAGATGACAATTTACTTTCTTAAGATAAACAGCAAGAAAACCTGCCAACTTGAATTTTCAACAAAATTGAGAAAAACTTATTTGTGAATTAGAAAATATCAGTTGTTATTAGCCTCTTCAGGTTTTCTGATTCTTCCTAATTCAGTTTTATATGATCTCATATGTGGAATCTAATAAACAAAATAGACTGAGGAACAAACTAGACCCAGAGACATAGAAGCTTGGAACAGATTGTGGAATCTCAGATGGAAGGCAGGGGTAGGGGAGTGGGTGGGGAGTGATTAACCAAAGAACTTATATGTATATAAGCATAACCTATGGACACAGACAATAGTGTGGTGAAGGCCTGGGTGTGGGGTACATGCAGGGTAGAGGGGATCAATGGGGGAAAAGAAAGGGGTATCTGTAATACTTTCAACAATAAAGATAAAAAAATCAGAATACTGGTAATAACAAATAATCATGAAATTTTAATATATATTAACTTAGTAAAGGATCTGTGAGCCCAGTGAGGCAGGTAAGTTAAACAATAGGAAAGTAGATTAAGCTCATGAGAAGTGAGTAAATACCATGAAGTTTCCAAGCTGACTTTAGATTCAGATTACATTATATCCCAGACAGAATATATCCTTATGAGAGTTAAACTATTGTTGACCATTCTTAATGGCTGTCAATCACTAGAGAATATTCTAATGAAATTTGAAAAGTATGGAGTTTAGCATAAAAGGAAGCACAAGAACAAACATAAAAAGTAGGCACTGGAGAGAGAATATCTGCCTTCAAGAACTTACTACTCCCAATATTATATGTCCTGGAATAAATTTAATTTCCTGTGACCAAGTTTTTTCTTCTGTAAAACAGGTAAAATAATAGTACATGGGTTTTAGTTTTGCAGAAAGGATTAATAGTTAAGGTGCCTAGAACAATGCCTTGTGTGCAATAAAACATTCAATGAACTTAAGTCGATGCTACAAGTACCATTACTATCATCACTACCACGGCTACCACTATCATCATCATCGCTACCACTGCTACTACTGCTACTACTACTACTATGACTACAGTTCTTAAAAGTATTAAGTGCTTTGTGCTAACATAGGTTTTTAAAGTAATATACATTACAAACAACCTTTTTCCTTTAGGTAGTAATTACAGTAATACTAGTAAGAAACATACTGTCCTAAAGGCACAATATATGTAGATTTTAGAAAGTATATGACAAGTTGTCCCAAGCTCTTTGTGAAGTGGAGGTGTAGCTTGGATGGCGGTGTTGGCTAAGCCAATACAATAGCACACTGAACTTAACTCCAGGCTGGAGAATGTTGACTAATGGTCAGTGTCCCTACTGAGACACTGTGAGTGGTATGTGTGGCAAAAGTAAGCTATTATTATGGAAAGAGTTTCCTTAAAGACATCAATCAGATTCAATCAGTGGTGTGCTTATAAAAACATACAAAAGAAAAAGAGAAACAGAGAGCAAAAGAAAAAATGGGGAAAATAAAGAGACAAAGGGAAAAGAGAGACAGAAAGGAGAGAAAGGAAGAATGAAAGAAAGGTCTTAATGTATGGAACATTTGACCATGATCATTGTGGTAAATGCTCTCCCATGGCTGCTTTTAATCTACCGAACTACCAACAGGACCTCACTGAACAGGGAATTGGGAAGAGATTGCTCACAATTGGCTCTTATGAGCTAGTATGAATTGGCAATAGTACACCCTTAGATTAAGTTTTCCACAACAAAATACCATAGTTTTATTAATAGCATTTATAATAAACCTACTGTAAGCCAGAAACTTTGTATTACCTCATTTAATTCTCATGCCAATGTTAGGAAGTATAACTATCCACAGTTTCATTTTACAAGCATGTAAACCAGAGAGATCTGGATTAGATAACCTGCTTTATTCAAGTCTATCTGTCAGTCTAAGGGAACAGTCAACAGCTTTCACATTAAAGTCTAAGCTTTTGAGCATAGGGCTCTTAAGTTTCTCCTTGCTTTTTATACTTTGAAATTATCAGAACCAGTGACATGCTGATATATTGCATTATATAGTGAAGTGATCTTAATGGGTTGCCATTATGGACCACCAGAAGATAAGCTTTAAGAGTGATAGTCAAATATAAGGCAAACATAGATCCAAACTAAAAGTTTCACAAATAGAGCTAGGGAAGATATTGTTTAGAAATTCATATGAAAAATGATGTTTATTTTCCTGCAGGTTAATAATGAACCATCCACATGATTAGAGAATTTAACAAAATCATTATCATTTTAGTGCTTTTAACATAGATTGGATGAAGGAGAGACATTTGCTGTTTGGTACATTTGGGAGTACTTTTGGGGCACTGCAGTATGTTTTGGTTGCCATATTTTAAGAACTGACAAAAAGTGCAATACAAATAGGTAATCAGGCGGGGTGCTGGTTTTTGTCTGTTGTGTCATATAAAGAATGGTTGAAAGAACTGAGAATATCTATCATGAAAACAAACAGACAAAGACAAAAACCTAATGAGATCATGGGAATCATGTTCAAAGTGAGGGTCTAGCATATAGAAGGGGAAGTAAATCTATTCCACATGGTTAACAGAATAAAAAGATGTTTTTTAAGAAGGGTGTTTTAGGCTTAATATAATGCAGAGTTTAACATATACATTTGTTCAAAAAATTATAAAGAATCATCCTTGTAAATAAATTCAGCATTCCTACCTGGGTTCAAACAAAAGCTGAAGTCAACACATATTCAGTATCCCTGCACTGGATAAAAGTTTGGAATACGTGATTTCTATGATACTCCCAGTGATTAATAGAACCAGTATATTTTCAGTGGGTTATTAGTAAATGTATAAATGACTCTGAAATGGATAAATGTGATGGCTGTATATTTAATGAACCAACTAAAGCCTGATCCACTCATGCTTGGGTTAGGCGTGACCATTCAGGCAGAAAGTGGTGACATCTGTTGCCAGTTCAGAATTTCACAAGTACTCAATATTATCTCTTACGTGACACATTAAATGAATGTGCAGTGATCACTGGTTAAAGTGATGAGAACTGTTATGTATTAAATTTCTCTCTCTGTTAAGCCACAAAATATAGTTGATGGTCAGCTCTTCATTAAGCTGTTCATAATGAGATCCTGAAATTTTGCACAAAGCTGAAATCAACACAGTTTAGTTGATTACTAGGTATTTCACATATATAAAAGATGAACAAGCTTTATCTGTAATGATTTGTGGTAGGCAAATGTATGTGTCAATATGATTCAAAACAGGGAATTCTTTTTTTCCTGATTAAAAACATAAAATTGTATAAAAGCTTTCCAGCTGTGACTTGAAGGTGCTTTATGTTCCTGGGGCACAAGAAATCTATGATGGTATGATTCATTAAGAATACAACTCAAACAGAATGTAAGCAGACTAATTGCTGTGGGAAATGAAATAGATATAATTTGGAATCTTACAGTTGTTTTCTAGAATTTTCAGCAGAGCAATAAATATATGTTAAAATAATACTTAGAAGTAGTTCTTTACAAAGAATGTCAATCCTCTTTCATTAAAGTGGCAGAATTAGCAGTCTTTGCCATTTTTCCTTCTCAGAAATAATCTTTAACTAAACAGAAAAATAAGAAATAGAAAAAAATCCCCTCATCTTTGAAGAGACTACATCTGTAGCCCCAAATCAAAATATTCATAGGTTACCAAATACAGGGAAAATTAAATGAGTGTGGAAAGTGTCAAGAAAGGATGACTGCAGCTGGTTTCAGATACAGATGGCAGAACACAATTCCCCACAGTAAGTGGTACATCTGAGGGCCAAAACCAGCATAGTGTGCACAGACTGGTGGCCAATGCCTCCCTGGACTCTGCTGGGTGGCTATCACTGAGTAACTGAATGAGCAGACACAAAGGCACAATCTTTTCAGAAGGCAGCACATCAGGAAGGTCATTTTTAAATGGAAGGCTAAACAGTGAGCAATGCTGCAAATGCTAATCTCATTTAGATGGAAGAAACAGGGATTAAAATCACTTCCCTACCTACACATACATACACACAAATGCATTTATGTTTCGTAGGGAGAGGAGTGTATAGTACAAACAATTGTTAATTTCTGCCAGTTGTTTTAATAGGAACTCACTTGTTAAAAAATCACATATTGAAAAACATTTCTACACAGAAATGATACAAGGCAATCTGAGCAAAGGCTCAGGAAAAAACCAACAAAGAACATTTAACAGAGAAAAAAATGTGTGATATTGCCACTGAGCAAATGGAAAGCATACACAAGCATGTCACCATGAACAAAGCTGTTATCAAACCACTTAAGAATTCAAAGCAAGGAGAGAAGAATTAATGAAAATATTCAAGTTTTCTGCCAATTTTCAAAAGCAGATTTTTAGTATGCAGTTTAGATATTAACCCCTTATCAAATAAATGATTTGAAAACATTTTCTCTCATCCTGTGGGTTGCCTTTTTACTCTGTTGATTGATTGCATCCTTTGATGCACAAAAGTTTAAATTTTCACAAAGTCCAATTTGTTTTTCTTTTGTTGCTTGTGCTTTTGGTATCACATCCAAGAAATCACTGCCAGATCCATTGTCATGAAGCTTTTACCTTACGTTTCCTTCTAATAACTTTATATAGTTTTAGCTCTTATGTTTAAATCTTTGATCCTTTTGGGTCTATATTTGTGTATGACATATGGGTTCAACCTTATTCCATTTTGCATGTGGGTATCCAGTTTTCCCAACATCACTGGTTGAAAAGGCTGTAGTTTCTTCATTGAATGATCTTGGGATCCTTGTCAAAAATCATAAATGTTTAAGTTGATTTATGGATTCTCTATTCTATTTCATTGGTGTATAGGCTTGTCTTTTTGCCAGTACCACACTGTTTTGATTATTATGGCTTTGTGATAAGTTTTAAAACCAGAAAGTGTGAGATCTCCAACTTTGTTCTTTTCCAATTGTTTTGGCTATTTGGGTTTTTTTGAGATTCCATATGAATTTTAGTGTGAGTTTTTCTCTTTCACAAAACATACTATTGAGATTTTGATAGTGATTGCATTTTGAAACCTAGCTTCAGGTAATATTGACTTCTTAACGTTATGTCTTTCAATCAGCTTACACATGTTGTCTTTCAATTTATTTGTTTCTTCGATTTCTTTTAGTAACAGTTTGTAGATTTCATTGTACAAATGTCTCAATTCTTTGGTTAAATTTATACCTAAGTATTTTATTCTTTTTGATGCTATTATAAATGGACTTATTTTCTTAATATCTTTTTTGGATTATTAGTTGTTAGTGCATAGAAACAACATAGATTTCTGTTTATTGATTTTGTATCCTGCAATTGTAAATTAATTTATTAGTTCTAAGTTTGTTTTTTGTGTGGAATCTATAGGGTATTACACATATAAAGCCATCTCTTCTGCTAACAGAGAATTTTACTTCTATCTTTCCTACTTGGTTGCCTTTTATTCTCCTTTCTTTCCTAATTTTTCTAAGACTTCTAGTACACAGAGGTGGTTAAAGTAAGCATCCTGTCTTGTTCCTGATGTTTCAGTTTTCAAAGGAATATTTTTATGTGGAATAACCTTAAGTGAAATATAATTATCTGAGTCTAGGACAATAAAAAAATGAAGATAGTAGTTTTTGTACTAATGAAGAGGTCATTAGACCAATGGGACAGAGGTCACTAAAAGCTAAAGGATTACAATAAAGCCAAAATTTAAATCATTTTAAAATATTTAATGAGGGTTTATTACTTTTAAAAAATTTAATTTTTATTTTTGAAAGTGTTACAGATGTCCCCTTTTTCCTCCATTGTCCCCTCCTCTCCACTCCCACACCCTCCCCAGGACTTTGTCTCACTATTGTCTGTGACCTTGGGTTATGCATATATGCATATAGGTTCTTTCATTAATCTTTTACTACACCCCTCCGCCCCTCCCTCTGAGAATCCTCAATCTGTTGCATGCTTCTGTGTCTCTGGATCTCTTCTGTCAGTTTATTTTGTTCATTAGATTCCACATATAAGTGAGAGCATGTGATATTTGTCTTTCTCTGACTGACTTATTTCGCTCAGCATAATACTCTCCAGGTCCCTCCATGTTGTCTCAAAGGGTAAGGGATTCCTTCTCTTTTACAGATACATAGAATTCCACTATGTAAATGTACCACTCATGTAGCAGAATTTTCACTGATATAATGCCTTGGAGAAGAGAAACAAAGGAAAATATAACCAAATGAAACTACATCAAAATAAAAAGCTTCTGCAGCCCAGCTGGCATAGCTCAGTGGTTGAGTAGTGACCTATGATCCAGGAGATTGAGGTTAGATTCCAGGTCAGGGCACATGCCCAGGTTGTGGGCTCAGTCCCCAGTAGGGGGTGTGTAAGAGGTAGCCAATCAATGACTCTTTCATTATTGATGTTTCTATATCTCTCTTTCCCTCTCCCTTCCTCTCTCTGAAATCAATGAAGACATATTTAAAAAAGAAAAGAAAAAAAAGCTTCTGCACAGCAAAAGAGACCATCAAACAAAACAAAAAGGGAGCTCACTGTATGGGAGAATATATTTGCCAATGATACATTGATAAGGCATTAATTTCCAAAATATATAAAGAACTCATCCAACTCAACAAAAGGAAGACAAACAATCCAATTAAAAAAAGGGTAAACGACCTAACACTTCTCCAAAGAGGACATACAAATGGCCAAGAAATATATGAAAAAATGCTCAATATCACTAATCATCAGAGATGCAAATTAAAACAATGAGTTATCACCTCACACCTGCCTGAATGGCTGCCATCAACAAATTAACAAATGACCCATGCTATCAAGGGTGTGGAGAAAAAGGAGCCCTAGTGCACTGCTGGTGGGAATGCAGACTGGTGCAGCCACTGTGGAAAACAGTGTGGAGCTTCCATAAAAAATTAAAAATGGAATTGCTTTTTAACCCAGTGATCCAACTTCTAGGAATGTATTCTACAAATCCTGAAACACTAGTCAGAAAGAATATATGCACCCCTATGCTCATAGCAGCACAGTTTACAATAGCTAAGGTCTGGAAACAGCCCAAGTGCCCATCAGTAGATGAGCAGATAAAAAGCTGTGGGACATTCACACCATGGGATACGACGCAGCTGTAAAAAAGGATCTCAAGTCGTTTTTACACAAGCACCCAGCACCTTGCCTTATAATACATTTTCTAAATATATACCTTCATAATTTTTTTGGTATAAGACTGGGTTACGTAGAAGTTAGACATTTTTTGTTGTTATCATTAACTTTAAAATAGTGCTTAATGTGATTAAGACATACTTTGGTAAAGTGGGTCCTCCCCTAGTCCCAGGGTATACATGCATTGCATTTACTGAGCCTTTCTTGTGTATACTGAGATTTATTTTACTTCCTTGGGGGGCAGGCTCATACTTTAGAACTGTTTTCCACTTCTGTTAAAAGCCCTGCGAATCTGTCTAGATAATACAACTGGTATGTGATTATAGGAAACAATTAAAATGCATACCTAATCATTGTTATAAATATAATTTTTTTTGGTATTTTTGCAAGCTTGCGTGTGTGTGCATACACATATGATGCCTCAGCATCACCACTGACATATCTCACAGGATAAATCTAAACAATTTTAGTTAGAAAGGTCATTATTAAAAACATCTTTCCTTGAGGAAGGGTTTTAAAATTTAAAGTTGATGTGATTAAATTTTTTAAATTGAATGAAAATTAAATTCTGGAGTTAGCAAAGAATGTTGATAAGAACGATTTGACTTAGCATATTATAAGTGCCAGTTGACCTTATTAACACACTTGAAAGCAACACTTCATTATTCTGAGAAGGAAGGCTGCCTTGCAAGAATGCTGCGCTGGCTGGAGACTAGTTCAAAGTATTAGGAACCTGCTCTCCTGGAATAGCTTATGAGAGGCCCTTTGTTTAGATCATGTGGTTATCTTTAGGAAAAAAATCATACCAGATTTCTTATTTATTTAGGGAGTCTTTGCCAGCACAAAATACTGAATTTTAGATAGTATTTTCTTGGCTGCTTTAGACAACTGAATATCTACTTTAAGTATCTACAATTGAATCTCAGAAATTCATGGCTCCTTCTCCTCTGAAGAGAAACTAACAGAAAGACTCTTCTCATTAAAGTATCCAAAATCTTACCCTGGAAGAAAATACTACTACTCCGTTAAAATAATACAATACTTATTTGTTAAGTGCCAACAATTCTTTAAACACTGGACAAACTGACAGAGAATTAAAATATTAACAAGGCAATAAATGCTCTCCAAGTTAACAGGAGGAAAATTAAATAACGTGCACAAAAGAAAATATTAAAAGGATCAAATTAATATTGTGAGAGAGGAATAAAAGTGTACTTTTACCAAAACATCCTGAGACATAGATGTACTACTTTGGTATTTACATAGGTGAATTTTATTCCCAGAGAAGAGACTGAATTTTGTGGTTAAAATTATATCCACCTACCAGGAACAACAAATGCAAGCATGCAGGAATATTTTGGTTAATAGTAAATCACTTAACAAAGATGGTCCCTTACCACCATGGTTATGATTATTATCATAATCTTTCCTTAATGGATATATCTTTTACCTCTCTTAAACAGCAGGAGAATAAAAGATGGCATTTCTCAATTTATTAGTGGTCCACGAAATACTGTTTTTTAAATGAAATGACAGTAATAATCTGGAACTTTATTTTCCTATCTGCAGACTGCAAGCCAAAGGCATTTATCCAGCCACAAAGAAGGGAACACTAAGAGATGCTACATCAGCCTCTTCTCCAAATTATAACCTCCAAAATGTTTTAAAGTTTCTTTTTTTACCATTTTGATTCTTCAAAATGAGTACTTTGCAAATAAAGTAGGTTAAAAAGAATCTTGGAAAATATAAAATACTATAAACTCTTATTTATGTCATGAGACAGGATAGTTGTAGGAAGTCCATTAAGTGAAAAGATTAAACTGATCAGGGAAAAAAACGGGATGAGAGGTCCTAGCATCAGCTTGCTGCCTGATGCATCAAAATGCCTTTGCTGTGTGCTGTACCTGGATACACGTAACTAGCCCCGGACGAGGCACTGGAAGATGGTCTGCACCTTTACTTCACATTAACATGCTGAATGCTTAAGGTCAGCATTTTTGTCAAGTCTACATTTTTATCTCTATGTTATACTATTCTTTCTCCACATCTGGAGTTCCTGATGATTTTGCTTTTACTATTCCTTACAGAGGTCCAAATATTTTTTCACATTTTTTCTTCTCTTTTTCCAAATATTGCTTTTATACCTATTTTTCCCTTTTAGGCTATGGCAGAGCCATATCCCATGGAGTCCTTATTAAATTAGTTTTCCCAAGTACGAAATATAAATAAATACAAAAAAGTCGATAGGAAATGGCGCTATACCACCTTGCACCCAGAAAAATTCCATGTCTGTGGCATTTATTGAACTATGTAAAGAAAATAACAGTAACAAATTAATTGAGAAATCAATAAAGTGGTGCGCTATGCACTTGACCTTCAAATGCATTAGAGGCCCAATGTGGAACAAGATGCTAAGGCTTACTTTCTCAAAATGAGCTAAAAAGCATTAAGACAGCCAACACAAGCTTGGATTTTATAGCTAGCTGACAGGGAGAAACGTCTAAACTTGCCATTTACACAGGATTTTGCCCAATAAGTTTACATCCTAAGAGTATTAATATAGAGTCTATAAAATTAGAATTTGCTATGAGCTCACTGGTTTCTTATACAGATTCAACATAGATTCAATTGATTTTGATCACATGACTCAGACTTTGAGATAACATGTTTTATCTACCATCTATGACACCCCTGAATTTCAGTTTCATAGAAACAAAACCTCCATACCAACCTTTACAGCACAGACAACTATTTCTGAAAAAGAGTACTTGAAACAGACTGCTCTGTAACACAAGGTTTTATATCGAGCAACATATATGTGAACTAGTAAGTTTTCTGTATTTCTCCATTTGACAATCGCTGCAAAACTTCAACAGATATGCTCTCAAGTAATATGATAAAATAATCACAGTGGTGTAAAAACCTTGACATTTTAATCATTTTTTTCTCCATTGGGAATAATGATCACCTTTTGCTATTTGATAGAAACTCTTAAAAACTAATCATTCAAGTAAATTTTGGTTTTAGTTTTACTACCAAACCATGCTCATGCTGGTATCTTTAAAAGCACTCTCTACAATAATACTAAAAGTTTCCACTTTAGATAATAGTTTGTAAATGTCTGAGCTTCCCTCAACCTCTTGTCTTTATCCTACTAGAGTGGCCCTATAACCAAAAGCCTAGTTGTCTATATGTTTGTTTCTTTATAATCATTAAGATCCTAATGCAGTTAGTTGTATAATTCTTTAGCATTTAGTGTCACTTTAATAATTACAGAATTTCCCCCATATTTAAGCTGAATAGAGCAGGAACTCTTGCCAGTTCTGGGTTGGGTTGATCGTGTAGGGTACCAGGCCAGTAGGGGCTGCCAGGACTAGTCACATCCATTGGGGCATGGCTGGGACTTGCTGGGCACCGTGTAACTGACAGATGTTACAGTATATCTTGTAGGCAGACACAGAGTAGGGAAATAAATAGGAATTCACTCCAAACTGGCAGGAATTCAGAGACTGGATGCCAGTTCTAGGAAACAGGTCACAATCTAATGTAAGGATGGATGAGAGATGGAACGTGGTCTGTCTTTGAGAATGTCCCACATGCACTTGAGAATGTATATTCTGCTGCTTTGGAGTGAAATGTTCAGTAAATGTCAATTAAATCCATCTGATCTAATGTGTCATTTAGAGCCATTGTCTCCTTGTTGATTTTTTGCCTGGAAGATTTATCCAGTGGTCTGTGGGGTGTTAAAGTCCCCTGCTATCACTGTATTGCTGTCGATCTCTCCTTTAAAGTCCTCCAGAAGTGTTTTTTTTCTAGCCTGTGTGAGTCTTTTGTTCTGAGGTGGGTCTCTTGTGAATAATTTTATGTTTCATGTTGTCCCACAACTCCCTTAAACTGTCCTCCTGTTTTTTAACTGTTTTGTCTTTTTTGGTTCTCTGATTTTTTTCTATCCTGGCTTCTAATTTGATGATCTGATCATCAGCTTCCCCTAATCTGTTCATTCCTTTCAATGTTTTTTTTTTTTTTTTTTTTTTTAATTTATACTATGTCATTCTTAATTTACTTCATAGTTTCTATATCTTTATACATGCTGTTGAGCATCTCTATAATTAGTATTCTGAACTCTGATAGATTGCTTATCTCCATTTTATTTAGCTCTTCTGGAGAATTATTTTGTTCTTTCATTTGGGCCTTTGTCTCCCCATTTTGGCTGCCTGTTTGGATTTGTTTCTATGTGTTAGGTAGATCTGCTAGGACTCCCAGTCTTTTGGATGGTCTCTGGTGCAGGCCAATGTCAGATGATGTTTGTGATTGGCCTTGAGTACCCTGTTTGAAGTTTTCTACACTCCACAGCTCCTGATTTCCTCTGCTGGGGCTGGATGTGTTTGGACAGGACCAAGATGTGCACCAAGGTCAGCTTTACCAAGACCTGGGTCCAGAAGCAAATCAAGCAAAGACTCCAAGCTACCAGAGGCTGTTATTTAGTCTTTTAATGAGCCTCAGACTGTAGAAACTCCAACAGTTGGGGCCAGAGGTTTTTTAGCAGGGTTGGGACAGTTGTTCCCCGCCCCCCTCAAGACAAAAGCTGCTTGGAAGGCAAATGTCTGCTTGAGAATGATGTCCTCTGCAGTATGGGGGAATGACTCAGCACTGGGGTCCAGATGGGTGCTCTCTGAGATCTATTTCTCCAGCCAGCCCCCCTGGATTCTCTTCACACAGCTCCAGCCCACTCTGCCCTCCTTCTGCTGGAGCCCAAGGCGAGTGGCTGCACATGAAACTTTGTGGTTGGCCCTTTAAGAGGGTGCCTGCATTTCCAGCTGTCTCTCCCTGGAGACAGAAACCCTGCTGCTTTTCACAGCCAGATGTTATGTGGGCAACTTTCTCAGTTCTGGTGCTCTTGGCTGGGAAGCCCAGCCTGGGGTTTAGGCCCCAAAGTCCTCAGTGGGAACCCCCCACAGCTGAGCTATCCCTCCGGACCTTCAGCTGCTGCCTGTGGGAGCCCAGCCAGCCCCTCGCGCCTCCGCACTCCCTCCAAGTCTCCATGTGGTCTCCGCTTTTCCTCCTTGGTTATGAGGGTGCTCTCCAGCTCGTCTTCAGTTGCAGCTGATAATTTAAGATGGTTTTTCTATATTTTAGTTGTAATTCCAGTTTGGTCCTGGAAGAGTGTCAGTGTAGCTTCCACTCAATCTGCTGCCGTCTTGGATCCCTCTAATAGATAATTTAACTGAATTTTACTTAGGGAGATTTAGATTCAAGAAAATGAATCAGAATTTAAGAATAATTAGACACTGATATGTAATTGATAAGTAAACTATTAGAATTACATTTTATATTGTTTTATAAAATAGAAATATGATCTAAATTGATTATACTAAAACTCTTTCCTTGCTAATTTAATTTAATAAAATATTTTGAAGTGAAATAGGCTTAACATTGAGCGGAAAACGTGCTTTGAGTTATACTGTAGTTTCACATTAGCCTGAGTAAACTGTATGGTACAAGTCACTCCTACCATAATTCCACACCATCTAACTCAAGTCCACAGAGAATGCCACTGAAATTGGTTTGGCAAATTCTCCCATGATAAGCATATCAATTGGTTATTAATTAGCTAAGAGGATGAAATTATACTATTCATGTTTTGGACTGCATTGGGTGGCAAACAGCTACCATGAGATTTTTGTTGCTGTTATTGTTTTAAGAGGATATGATCTCTTTCCAAATCTGGAGTTTGTCATCTCAATATCTGATTTATATGCATTTAGCTACACTATCTTTTTCCACTTTGAAACTGGTAGTTTTTGAAGGTCTTGGGTGAATTTAGATGCCCAGCATTTGCAGACTAAGCTTCCTTTTCTTCAACTAAATGCAACCTTTGGATCCTCTTTAAGAAGCCCACTGTTTGAAACCCATGAATATTCAGGGTTAAAATACTTATTTACTTCAGAAAAAAATAATGTGACTTCATGGGTACTAAAACTTATCTGATGCTGTTTTATTTAATCTTCCCCAAGTATGGCAGGCATGAACATTTCCAGTGTTGCTTTTTTGTTTCCAAACTTTAAAGGCTATTTAAACACTCACATTAAAAATGCCAAAAAAGCAAAGTCACTAACTAGATTAAATCTTTGTTTCTGTTAAACAATAAAAAAGGTCTTTGTTTTTGCTGTAGTAGGCAGATACTTTCTTTTTTTTTTTTTTTTTACATTTTAAAAGTTGTTTAATGGAACAAAAACTCCTTTAGAAAAACATTCAGCCAGGTGATAACACCCACAGAAAAAAACACCAATCTCATGTTTATCTATTTTTGTTTGGCATTTGTTATTTGCATTTATATTAAAGCAAAGTGCATCTTTTCTTTATTTTCTTGTTTATACACATTGCACAATGCATAAATAATGATGCTTATAAAATGTCTTTATATTTACAGGTAATAATATATTTATATATATAACAAAATACATTTTTTTCTTTAATAAATCTCAGCGTTTTTTTTTCAGGAGTCCTTTCATACTCAAATGAAATGCATTAGCTCTTCCAGGACATTCAATAGAAGGCTATATTAGCATTACCTCATGGATAAGCCTTTTTTTCAATAAAGACTAGCCCATACTGGACAGGTCAGCACTCTCTTCATTTGCAGAGATTCTTTTTTTCTATTTTATTCAGTGAATTGAGGTCAATAGGCATATGCTTTCTAATTTCTGCCACTTGAAGCTTTTGCCTTCCTCTCCCATACTTTCATTCTGTCACAACTGTAGAATATGTGCCTCTACTTCTTTTTAAGGACAACACTAACTAAGCTCTTGCTTCTCTCTCCTTTATCCCCTCCAGGATTACACCTGCATTCAGCCTCTCTTTCCCTGTCTCAAACTTCTTCTATATTGGTTCTCTAAACAAAGCACATGATCCACCATTTGAGACCAAAAAACAAACAAAACCCAGGAAAAAAAACATACTCCCAAAATCTCTGTATCCTATCTCCATTTAGTTGTTACTCAAGTGTTTTTAGAATTATTTACACACACACACATACAACTATGTGTGGGGAAAATATATATATTTATTTTTTCCTTTTTTCTTAAGCCTTATACAATCAACTCAAAACAACTGTTTTCCAAAGTTAATTAGGGCAGTTTTATTCTCCCCCATATAGCAAGTAGATTCGTTCCCCTTAACATTCCCCCTAACATTCTTGTTGATGTTTTTCTTTTTAAAAAAATATATATTGTTATTGATTTTGAGAGAGAGAGGAACAGAGAGGGGGAGAGAGAGAGATAGAAACATTGATGTGAAAGCAAAACATCAATCAGCTGCCTCCTGCATGCTCCCCACAGGGGATCAAACACAACCGGGGCATGTGTCCTGACTGAGAATTGAACCAGCAACCTTTTTGGTGCACAGGATGATGCCCAACCAACTGAGCAACATCTGCCACGGCTTGATATTTTCTTAACATGCACATATTGGCTATAGTAAAACTCACGGTGTTCAGTTCTGAGGGATTTGACAAATGTTAGAGTCAGGTTTCTACTACCACAATAACATACAGAACAATTCCATCACTCCAAAATTTCCCCCATGCTAAATCTTTGTAATTATCCCCCTTCCCATTCCATACACCTGCAACCACTAATCTATTTTGAATTCTTACACTTTGCTTTTTCAGAATGTCATGTAAATTGAATTATATAACACATTCCCTTTGGTTTCTGAGTCATTTCATTTAGCAACACACATTTAAGATTTATTCATGTTTTTATACTAAAAAATAGTCTTTTGTATTGCTGAATAGTATTCCATTCCATGGATATAATAGTTTGTTTACCCATTTACCTGATGAAGTGCATTTGGGTTGGTTCTAATTATTGGCATTGATAAGTAAAGCTTCCATACATATATGTACAACCTTTGGTGTGAATGTAAGTTTTGACTTGTGTTAAGTACCTTGAAGTAGAATTCCTGGCAATACAATAAGTATATGTTTAACTTTTAAGAAACAGCTAAACTGTTTTCTAAAGTACCTGCTCCATTTTGCATTCCCACCAGCAGTGAATGAGAACTCCAGTTGTTTCACATTCTCTGCAGCACTTGGTATTGTCGCTTTTTTTCTTAGCCACTCTAATAGATGTGGCTTAGTTTACATTTCCCTAATGAATAATTATGTTGTGTATCTCTTCATAAGCTTATTTACCTTCTGTATATCCTATTTGGTGTAGTGTGCTTGCTAAAGAGAATTCTATGGTGATTCTTTTATTTCTCTTATTTCTCTAATGTAATATATCTTTTTTTTTTGTATGAGTGCCTTCAAGATTTTTTTATCTAGTTTTTCATTATTTTGAATATAATATGCCTTGATTAGTTTTAAAAAATGACTTATGTGGGATTTGTTTGCTTTGTTTTGGTTTTGTTTCCTGTGAGTTCTTGAATTTGTGATTTGGATCTGTTGTAATTTTTTGAAATTTTTCATTGTTTCTTCAAATATTTCTTCTACTCATTTTCTCTCTTCTATTTGATTCCAATTTCATATAAGATCATTAAATATTGTCCAAGAGGCTTTGGATCTACTCCCTCCTTCTTTTCTCTATCTCTTTCTCTGTTTTTGTTTGCACAATTTCAATAAACATTTAAAATTTACTGACTCCTTCCTCTGCTGAATCTATGGATGAGCCATCAAAGGCATTTTTCAACTCTGTTACTTTATTTTCCATTTTCAACTTTATCATTTTCTTCTCTCTGCTGAAATTACCTATATGATCTGATGTTGTCCATCTTTTCCATTAGAGCCTTCAACATGTTAATAGTTATTTAAAATCCCCTGTTATATAGTTCTAACATCTTTGTCATATCTGAGCCTAGTTTTGATAATTGATTTGTCTTTTGGGAGTGTTTTTAAATGCTTTGTAAATTTTTGTTGTTAAAAGATGAAAACAGTATGGGGAATCCTCAAAAAAATTAAAAATAAAACTAACATATAGTCTAGCAATTTCACTTTGGGGTATTTATCTAAAGGAAAGAAAAATACTGATTTGAAAAGATATATGCATCCATGTTCATTGCACCATTATTTACACTAGCTAAGATATGGAAGAAACCTAAGTGTTCACTGATGAATGAATAAATAAAATGTGGTATATATACAATGGAATATTACTCAGCCATAAAAGAAAAAAATGGTAACTATATGGGGTAATGGATGTTAACTAGACACTATATATATAAATTATGTATATATATATAATAATTATATAGTACACCTGAAACTAATATCAATTATATCCCAATTAAAAATAAGCATAAAATAAATTGTAGGCATCAACAAACATTTCCTAGAAACTTTAGTTTAATATTTACTTTCTTTTGATATAACATTTGTATACCTACATTGTGACTCTATTCACCACCATGCAGAAAAATGCCATTGGATAATCATGTTTTTGCATTATATTATCAGGCTAGAACATAGCTTTGCTATAAGTATGACATTGCAAAATGAGTGGCATGTAGTTGCACATTTTAGCATCTCAGATTCAGAACTATTATACAAGGACTGCTATTTGAGAATTAAAGTTTTATGGAGCAAAATGGGGTTATAGAAAAATATATGAAGAGCTTTCAAAGAAAAGAATTACAAATGCCTTCCAGAAATAACATTAAACATTTTCCTATGCTGTCAGATGTTAACATTTTGACAGGAATGATAGGAAAAAGTACTATTTTCCACCCCATCAAAATTTTGACATTTTTCAAAAGGCACATTCACTACACACACTAGTTTTGCCTATGGAAAGATACTGTGCATATTATACACCAAGGTTAAGTTTCAGTCAGAAAGAATAAAAATAAGAGAAACAGATGACACCCAATGTCATCACAGAAGGATACAGAGTAAAAGTAGTACACAGAATGTGACAATTTTGTGATTGGGCAACAATTTTATGGGAGTATCTTAAGGGAGATAAACATTATATAATTAGGTCTCAGTCATCTGTGGTAAAGAGAAAATGTGAAAGCAGAAAAAAATGACCACAAAAATTAAATCCTATTCTCTTACTTTCATAAAAGTTTCAAAGGGAAAACATTTTTTCTGAAGGTTCTTATTTTCATGTTTCCTCTTCTAATAAATTATAAAATAAAAGATAAATAAGTGGCAGAAAGAATATTGTAAAAATAATCAGTCTTTAAGTCACCAAGTGGTATGCAGTTTTTCCCCATTTTGAGCCAATAAATCCTATAGTACCAAAATAATCTTTTCTAAACCATGCTAATATCCAATTTTTTTTATTGGTAAATATTCAGTAGCTTTCTGGGAAAGTAACACCAGAAAAACTCTGACTTGAATGTTTCAAAACTTTCTCATTGTTGTTGAGTTTTTATGCCCAAAAGAATCATTGGAAGGTAAACAGTTGGCTAATGCAGAGATATCAATAGTACCTAAAACTTTTAAAATCTCCATAAAGACTAAATTAAATCTGTCGTTGTAGGCTGCAAATGATTCATCACAATATGTTACTGGCAAAGTATGTTTTATTCAACCTCCTTATACAGAACAGAAATATAAGAATATAAATATTAAAGTAAATATATTTAAATTTTAATTGTAAGTAAATATCTACTTGATGTATTTCTCTTGTGCACAGTCTGACTCATGTTCTCCTCCTATATTGTTTTAATAAAACATGGAAATATTTTACTATAAATTAATACTTCTTTTCTGGATACAAAATATTACTAGATATATTTATTTATATATTCACCAAGGCAAGCATATTTCATATTCATTAGGTTTAAATTACAATTAAAATATTTGAGTAAATTATTCAAACTTAACCACTTAGATTTGCAGTGGAAATTGAAAATGAGGATTAGTAAGTGAAATTTCATTTAGAAAAGACATTTAAAACTTTAGTTGTCTTGATCCCAAAGGCAAGGGAAGTAAAAGCAAAAATAAATGAATGAGCCTGCATCAAACAAAAGAGCCTCTGCGCAGGAAAAGAAACCATCGACAAAACACAAAGGCAGCCAACCAAACGGGACATTTGCAAACAGTACCTCCAAGAAGGGGCGAGTATCCAAAATATATAAAGAACTCAAACCATCAACAACCAAAACCCAAAGAATTCAATTATAAAATGGGCAGAGGACCCCAACACTTTTCCGAGGAAGAAATAAAAACGGCCAACATAGCTATGAGGGAAATGCAAGTCAAAGCCACAATGAGGTGCCACCTGGCACCGGCCAGAGTGCCATTATCGAGAGGGCGAGGAAGGACAAGTGCTGGCGAGGATGGGAAGCGGGGGACCCTCATCACTGCCAGTGGGCATGTGGGCTGGGGCAGCCACCATGGAAAGCACTATGGGGGTTCCTCAAAAGCTAAGCAGAGGGCTACCGTGTGACCCCGCAACCCCTCTTCTGGGTGTCCACCTGAAAAACTGGAAAACATGTATTCATATACATACATGTATTCCCACGTTCACTGTAGCATTATTTACAGTAACCGAGCCATGGAAACAGGCTGAGTGTCACACCCGGAGGACTGGGAAAGAAGAGCCAGCACATGTGAAGGAGGGGACACCCCTGAGCCACAAGGGGAACACTGCCCTTTGCAGCACCACGGGTGGGCCTGGAGGGCGCCGCGCTAAGTGAGCAAGTCGGCTGGGGAAGAGCCACATGCTGTCACTGGCATGAGGAACATGCTAGAAGGCAACACAAAACAGACGCCCACACGCACGCAGCGGGATGGGGTCAGCAGGGGGGAGGGGGCCAAAATGTGGTGACAGAAGGAGACGAGGCTTCGGGTGGTGACACACGTCATAATACACAGGTGACGTACTGTAGAACTGCACACCTGAAACTTATATGATGTTATTAACCAATGCTACCCCAACAAATTTAAGTTTTAAAGAAATCTGGTTATAAAGAAACAACATAATATTTTAATTCATATTTTTCTTTGGAGAGAGAAAAATTCCAATCATAGTTTTGTTCATTTTAAGACAAATTTTGTAAAGGAATAATTGAAATGAAGGGTAACCTTAAGAGTAGACATTGTATTATTTGAAACAAGGAAGAAAATAAAATGCAAAGGTACCTAAAAGATCCCAAGGGACAGTGAATTTAAATTAATTATAAGGAGAAACTTTTTAATAGGCTCCTGAGGAAAAGTATAGAATACCTTTCTTTAGGAACCCTTAAAACAGAATGTTGATTTAATTTGCATGGTTAAGATTGTTCACAGGTTAGAAATTTGAATAAATGACCCATTATTTCATCTGTAGTGGAGTCTGGTTTATATGTGGGTATAGTAGGAAACATAGCATTGGATACTTCCCGGTAGGAATTTTTATTCTTAGCTCAACACATACTAATAATAATCCAAATTATTATTAGTGTGTCACGCAACCTCCAAGATTATTTTCCTTGTTTTCTAACTCCCTGTGCAGACACATACTGATCTGCTGAACATCGCTATCTGTTGCCTCTTAAAAACCTGTAACATAGTTTCCTATGAAATTTCCTCATACCTAAATCTAGCCTAACAAAAGGTGTGTGTATGTACACATGTACAAACACATACACACAGATATATATGTACACATACATATATATGGGCTCCTTCTGAAAGAAGAAACTTGTTTAAAACAAACCAAAAAAAAAATCTTAAAACAAAGGATATGGTCTATAAAGAATGAAATCCTCTCCCATTATATATATACATGGATTTCCCTATGTTATGAATAATATCATCATCATCAACACAGGATCTCACATAACCTTCACTGTATTTAAAATAAATGAGAATCAGTAGGGTTTTCAGATTGAGAGGGATTTAGAAATGCATTAGACCCCTTCTGCATAGTTTTTACTTTGCCCTTAGGTTTCTCTAACAGTGATGATCATCATACTTAGCCGAAAGAAATATATTGCCTATTAATTTTTCATTAAATTATATACTGCACATAAGAATAAAATATGGAAGACGTTTCCCCAAGGTCAATTGGCAAGATAGGACAAAATTCTGATAATGCGCATGCCTCTGTCCTTGAATTCCACTTTTAGGAATTCATCCTAATGAAATTATCTGAGGTTCATGCAAATAATAAACTGTAAGGGTGTTCATCATATTATCCATTGCAGCAAAATTAATCAGAAAATACAAACATCCACCAACAATAGATGAATATATATGTCATATGCATAAGATAACATGTGATCTTGAAAATTATGTTCTGTCACAAAACACTTCTAACAAACAGAAGAGAGAACTAACTATATTCATGATCACTTTGAAATGTTAGCCTGACAAAAATACATTTTAAAAGTGCATTTAAATTTCCCTTATTATATCTCTTTTCAGCTACATGAATAAAATAATTTACATTTCAAACGGTTGCACTCTTTTTTCCACTCATTTAATTCCAGGGAATCAACTTTAAATCTTCACAGGAATTTGTTTAAAAGATTATTGGGCATTCCCATAACATACCTTTGATTTCTGATCCAACAGGTATCTTCTTGTGAATCCAGACAAATAACTTTGACTGATTCAGAGAAACTTTAAAAAAGGTTCCTAGGCAGACTGCCTTGCATGATTCCTAGAAAACAAAATATCCTTAATGAAAACGATCCAACATCCAATTTTTTTTTTTTGTAGAAAAGTATAAATATAAAAAGATTTCAACATGTCTAAGTAAATGATCAAAGCAGGAGATAAAAGTGCATCTTGATCTCATACATTTGTCAACGTCTGCATAGCATTTCTGGAAGAATATTGACCAAGGCATTTTCTGCTGGTAGAAATATAGTTGTTATTTGCTTTTATGTATGGTTTTTATCCTCACTCGAGGACATTATTTATTTTTTACAGAGAGGGGTTGTCATCTACTCCCCTCCTGACTGTTCCTGCATCCTAACTGTATTGAGATAGGTTTTATTTCCACCTTCTTGGAATGTATACACCCGCTACGTGAGAGTGAGGAACATGGTATTAAAACTACTGATCCTGGGACTCTATGGTACTAAAGGATGTCAAATAATAATGTTCCATATGTGTTGCTTATTGTCTTGAGCTCCTTAAAACTTTCTAACTACTGAAAGTCAATTAACTGATTTGCTACATTTAGAAGAAATACATTTGATCTACAGAAAATTTGGGAACTTTGAAAATTATAAAAATAAATATCGTTATCATGTCACCATTTTCCCAGACATTTTAGATTCCATGGTTAATCATTTCAACCACAATCTGCAGGTTATAATGTCTGTTGTGCTTCTGTCTTTTGGACACACCTGCCTGGAAAAACTGTGGAGCTGAACAAATCCAATTACCTACCCTCTCGAAGCTTGCACCTGGGTAAACACAGCTGCCAATATACAAGTACGGTTTGAGGTCAACCAAGTTTTTCAACTTTCTGGTAACCATCTATTTCTCCTAGTCAGGGGCTTCTCTCATTCTTCAAAATGACCATTTCAAACTTCTCCTATTCTCAACCCTCCATCCTCTCTTCAGAATATGGCATTGCCTCCACTCCAGCGAGAAAACAAGCCAGAATAAGGGTGGTGGGCGACTCACACATTCTGTGGCCACATTTGCAAAGCAGCCCAACTCTGCTCTCATCTGATCCTCTTTTATCTTTCTCTTGCTATGCCCACACCAAGGCTGTCTCTACAACTCCTAAGTGACCTTCCTCAGCATCTACATGTACTTAATTCTCTCAACTTTTAAAAAACATATACATATCTTTTCCTCAAGCCCACACCTTTTCCTTCCACTCTTTCCTTATTCTTACAATGCAGTGCATAAAAAGATGCCTTTTTCATTCACTTCCTTGCACTCCTGCAGAAACAAAATATAACACAGTATGAAGCATCACCATTTAACTGAAATCTCTCTTGCTAAGATGTCACCGACTCTAAGGCAGACTTTTCCATCTTTGATCTTCCATTAATTTTTTTAAAGATTTGAATAGCCTTTGGCATGATGATCACTTTCTTCTCAACTCACTCACTTTCTTTAGTGTCTGTGGAACCCACTGCCCTGGTTTTCTTCCACTTCATGCCTTCTCTCTTAATTTCTTTTATTGACTTGTCTACTAATCAACTTTTTTATTGTAGGAGTTTGTTTTTTTCTTTTTTTTCTTTTTTTAAATATATTTTTATTGATTTCAGAGAGGAAAGGAGAGGGAGAGAGAGAGATAGAAACATCAGTGATGAGAGAGTCATTGATCGAGCCCACACCCGGGCATGTGCCCCTACCAGGAATCGAACCCCGATCGCCCGGATCCAAGGTGATGCTCAACCGCTGAGCCATGCCTGACCGGGCTATTGTAGTTGTTTCTTAAGGCTCTTTCTCAGGTTCTCTTCCTATGCATGGCATCCAACACTGTGTGGTACATTTATAAATGCAAATCTTTTGAACTCTCCATTGAATCCCAATTACAAATAGTTCTCTCATTATTATCTCTAGGTGGACATCTTTTAGACACAAACTCAGTTGCCCAAAAGAAGCCTGTGTTCTCTACCCCTCAAACCTATTTTCCTTCCAGCTTTGGTTCCTACCTCAATCCACAGCACTAGGGTCCACTCAAATATTTAAGCAAAAGACCAGAAAATCACATTCCTCATCTCTTATTCCTGAAATCCAATCAAATTTTACACCTTTTGGTGATGCCATTTCCTAAATCTTTCTCTAATATATCTCTACTACCTCCATCATCTACCCTACGCTACTTTATTTCTCTTCTGAACTCCTGCAATAATCACCTCTCCAAAAACATGCAATGCTATGTAATTCTCATGTCTAAAGCTTTTAATATCTCTTTATTTCTCTTAAGGATAAAAACTTAAATTCTCAACAAAAAATATAAGACCTCCAGCCTTCTACTTTTTGGAAGACATTGTAGTTTGGATAACCCACAACTCGTTCCAACATAATTCCTCACTGCTGGAAAAGACTTCCTTTACCAGCCTGTCTTGCAAATAGAAAGCTTTTCAACATGGTTATTTTTCTACACACATGGATATATGTATATATAAAGTGAAACTAAACTTGCCAATGTAATATATGCTCTTTGTGGGGGTGGATTCTTAAGACATTCATTAGGAACTTAAAGAATAATGAGATTGTTTAACTTTTTTGTTTAAAAAAAGGGGTTGTCATTCCCCTCTTCTTGACTTGTTTGTGGAAATGACGGTTAGAGGTACAGTGAACATCTAGACTTAATATTAAGCATTAAAAGGAAAGCAAAAGCAAAACATTAAGAATAACAAAGCCAGGAAGACAGAAAAAGCCCAGGTAGCTCATAACGTATTGAGCAGACAAACCCATGAAAAACCAATTTTTCTAACAAGAAAACATTTGAAACAATAACTATCACTGAAAAGGTTCATATATAGTAAAAATATTGGATTAATCACTTATAAAGCTAGTATGAAAGTTTAAAGACAAAAGCAGTAAAAAGAACTATAATAACAATCCTCAGTCAACAGATACACAAATAAAAAGATGTATGTGACATTGAAAACATAAATTGTTGGAAAGGGGTTAAAAATATTGAACTTTAGAATGTCAACAAATAAGCTGCTATCAACTTAAAATAGACTGTTATAGATATGTTGTTATATGTAAGTCTCATAATAACCACAAAGCAAAAACCTGTAGTAAATACACAAAAGATAAAGAGACAGGAGTATAAGGATACCACTAAAAAGAGTCAACAAACCATAAAGAATGAGAGCAAGAAAAGAAAAAACAAGCAAAGAGGAACAGCAAGACAGCCAGAAAACAATGAACAAAGTATCAGTAAGTACATCTTTATCAATAATTACTGTAAATACAGGGGTAGGCAAAAGTAGGCTTATAGTCTTGAGTATGCAAAATGAAACAGTTTATTCTTATTTTATTAATTATTATATTGTTAATACAATACAATGGTAAACCTATTTTTGCCCACCCCTGTACAAACAGACTAAAATTTCAAAAAACATGGAGTGTCTGAATGGATAAAAAATTAGACCTTTCTATATGCTGCCTGAAAGTGACTCATTTTAGATGTAAAGACACACAGGGACTGAAAGTGAAGAAATAGGAAAAGATATTCCATGCAAATGGAAACCAAAAGAGAGCTGGAGTATCTATACCAACATTAGTCAAAAAAGACTTTAAAACAAAGACTGTAACAAGAGACAAAGAATGTTGTAACATAATAATGAGTGAAGCCAAAAGAGTATCTAACATTTATAAATATTTAAGTACCCAACATAGGAACACCTAAAAATACAAAGCAACCATCAACAGATCTAAAGTGAAAAACAGACAGAAATACAATAAAAACAGAAGGTTTTAACACCCCACTTACATAAATGAATAGATCATCTGGACAGAAAGTCAATAAGAAAACATAGGCCTTAAAGGACATGTTGGACCAGAAGAAATGATCAGATACATACAAAACATTCCATCCAAAAGCAATAGAATACATAGTCTTCTCAAGTGCACATGGAACATATTACTGGATAGGTCATACATTAGACCACAAACAAGTTTTAATAAATAAGAGGAATGAAATCATATCAACATCTTTTGCAAATACAATGGTATGAGACTAGAAATTAATACAAAAAGAAAGCTAAAAAATTGCAAATATTTAGAGATGAAACAACATGCTACTGAATAACTATTGAGTCAAAGAGAAAAAAAAAACACAACAACTTTAAGGACTTTGCTACAAACCAAAATGGAAATATAACACCAAAATTTGTGGAATGCAGCAAAAGTGGTTCTAAGATTGATGTTCATAACAATAAATATGTACCTCAGGAAACAAAAAAAAGTCAGAAATAACCTAACTTTATATCTCAAGGAACTATAACAAGAGAAAACAAGATTCAAAGTTAGTAGAAGAAAAGAAATAAAGACTAGAGCAGAAATAAATGAAATAGAGACTAAAAAGATAATAGAGAAGATCAATGGAACTAAAAGCTGGTTCTTTGAAAAGACAAAAATTAACAAGCCTTTATATAGATTCACAAAGAAGAGAGAGATAATTCAAATAAATATAATCATAAAAATGAGATATTACAAATTATTCAATAGAAATACAAAGCATAATAAGAGAGTACTATGAACATTTACATTCCAACAATTTGGATAACCTAGAAGAAATGGATAGATTCCTAGAAACATACAACCTACAAAGACTGAATTATGAATAGGAAATCTAAACAGAAGGGTTACTAGTAAGAAGATTGAATCAGTTATCAAAAACCTCCCAACAAACCAAAATCCAGGACCAGACAACTTCACTGGTGAAGTCTACAAAGCATTTAAAAGAAGAATTAGTAACAATTCTTCTCAAACTTTTCCAGAAAATAAGAGAAGGTAACTGTTCAAAATTTACTTTATGAAGCCATCATTATGCTGATACCAAAACCATACAAAGAGACCACACACAAATACACACACACACACACACACACACACACACACACACACACAAAAGAACTGGACAATATTCGTGATTAACAAAGCAGCACATATCCTCAACAAAATGTTACCAAGCCAAATGCAAGAATATATTAAGATTCGTATACCATGATCAAGTGGAATTTACTCCAGACATGCAGGGATGGTTCAACATCTGAAAATCAGTCAACATGATACACTGTATTAACATAATGAAGGATAAAATTCACATGATCATCTCAACAGATGCAGAAAAGCAATTGACAAAATTCAATGTCCATATATGATTAAAAACTTTCAACAAAGTGGATACAGAGGGAATGTACCTCAACATACTAAAAGCCATATATGACAAACCCACAGCTAACATCACATTCAATGGTGAAAAGCTAAAAGCTTTTCCTTGAAGGTCAGGAAAGACATGAATGCCTACT